>NW_006289813.1:13009335-13027012 GCF_000327345.1 Myotis davidii | reverse complement strand
TCCCTGATAAGAAAACTAAAGGAGTTCATCACCATCAAACCAGTATTATATGAAATGCTGAAAGGTAACAAAGTGACAACAAATACAGATCAACAAGTGAATCTAAAAATCAAGTGAATAAAAAGTATGAGCAGAATAATGTGGTGAATATAATAGAATCAGGGGCATAGAAAGGGAGTGAACTGAGAATTCTCAGACGGGAGAGGGTGTGGGGAGTGTGGGAAGAGACTGGACAAAAATCTTACACTTATTGACGAGGACAGTGGGGGAGAGGAAGGGCATGGGATGGGGTGGGAACTGGGTGGAGGGGAGCAATGGGGGGAAAAAGAGGAACATCTGTAATAATCTGAACAATAAAGATTTATTAATTAAAAACACGTAAGTGGAACAACAACAAAAAAAGCGGTTTACAACAAGTCCTATTAGCCCTCATTCAAGTAGGAATGGCCCTGGTTCAATCAGTACTCAGCAAGATAACCTTGGCAAGGTCACAAGAACGCCTGTGCCTCCTTGTCTATCTTTAATTACAAGGGAATGGATTAGGACTCACCAATCTGGAAACTTTGTCATGGTCAAGACACTTCTGAGAATCTAAGGAAAATAATTCTTTCCCCCCCAAAATGCCTCTGCACACAAGCATGCAAAATTGGATGCCATTTTAATGGGCTCAGAACCCCTGAAGCCCATCACTATCCTTTAGGTAAGACCTTCTCAACCAGGTGATCTTCAAAGGCCATTCCAGGTTTCACACTTAATGGCTTAACATTGTAAGGATAACTTTTATAAAGCCACCGATACAGTTAAGGCACCTGAGAACATGGAACTTTTGTTTTTTGTTTCGATCACTTTTCATTTGGCTATAGATACCTCGTTGGGAGATAATTTCATGAAAGGCATGTCTTTTTCTGTTCTTTAATAATGGTTCCCTAGAACTTAAGCGAATAAAGGAGTCATTCTTATTCATCAGAGCCTGGAGGATGGGCACAGCTCACAGAATGACTGACATATGCTTTCTACCATTTTAGTCTTTGAAGTATTTTAAGCTGGCAGTATTTAAAAATACATGAAAATGGATTTGCTTGAAACTATAGAAATCAGTTCCCTGTATTATTAACTTAAAAAGAATGATTAGTTCTCCCAAATAGACGCACTGATCAACAGAATGTCTTTCTTTCCAGTTCAATTCAATAAAGACGTACTGAGCACCTCCATGTGCAAGGCTTCCTAGGGTGTGGAAGAGAAAAAGATCAAGACACCCTTTTTGCCCTCAAGGGATTCCCAGAGATTTGAATTATTGGCATTTTGTCCACATAGTTTTAAAAAGTGCTGTATTTAAAAATATAGTAATATGGCAGTGTGTGGCCCAAGTATAATATGGTTTTACAGGCATCTAAATTGCAGGGAGCTCAAGGGAGTCAAAGCTAAACACTCAAGGTGGACAGGTCATGAAGACTATACAATGCAACTATCTTTCTAAAGTGTGAACTTAAATTGGTGAATTATTTATTTTTTAACACATCCCGTGAGAGATGAATAAAGCCCTCTCCAGAGTACTCTGATTGCCAGATAATTTTTAGAACATTAAGCCCAAATCTGTCTCCTTATCCCTTGGAACCTAGTTCTACCCCTAAAGACAAAATAAAAAGATACATTAAGTGGCCTGGTCCCTACATCGTCTCTTGGTTAACCTAAGTCTTAATTCCTTGAACCTTGACTCATATGAAACAGCTCTTAGTCCCTTCACCACTTCTTCTAAACTTGCTCCTAATAGAGCCAGTTTCTCTTTCCAAAAAAAGTCTGTTTCTTGTGAATACCATGGAAGGGAAGGCATGACCCACGTCCATCCCAGGCCACAAGTCTCAACATTATCTACGAGACTGCTGTATCTCTAGCTCAGTTTTTTAAAATGCCAACCTCTGCAATGTTGAAAAGCACATAATCACTGGGCATATTTTTGCTCTCCCTCTAATTCATGCCTGGCAACTGCTTTCATTTAAAAAAAAAAAAAAGTTCCCCTAAAAGAGTGTGAGGAAATGGCCATGTGTAACTTTAAGAATATTAAAATTCTCCCACAAATATAGAGCAACCAGAATAGCAAACTAGACCTACAAACAATATATACATAAAAACTAGAAGACAAAGTATCTAGTTTGTCTAAATAAGAGTGCGTGAGGACAAAGCCCTGTGCGGTCTCGTCACCTGTGAGAGCAAAGACAGGAAGTGCAGCAGGGCGTCGGAGGGCCCTGAGAATGAAAGAACCCAAAAATTAACATCATGCATTCACTGGAAATGTGACCAAAACCGGAGAGGGGTCTGCAGAATCCAAGCCACTGGGTGAGTACAAGAGGACAGTATAACAAAGCCAAGTGAGGACAAGTCTCAGAGATTCAAGTAACTGGCACGGACCAGAGGAATGGCTTTAATCATTTCCACCATGGAGCCTCTCACTTGCACAGGCAGGTTGCTTAACTACTCCTATATTTAAGAATTAACATTTTAAAACCATTCTGGAACAAGGAAGAGTATAAATAAACATAAAAATATTCATTGCAAAAATACTCATTTTGAGCCAAAAGTCAATTAAGTTAATTTACCTTGGTCATTTTCCCCTAAATCATTTTTACTTTACTTTAGAAGGTATTTGCATTTAAATTTGAACTGGGTTGCTCCTGTATAATGAGTTGATGAGTAACACCTCCAAATTCTTTTAAGGTGGCATTCCTATATGGTGATGTTTTAAGCTCAGTGCAGGTAACAGTTTACTTTCACAACTCCAAGAAAATTCATTGATGGTGGAGTAATATTTAATATGTCAAGGTAGATAAACAGATACTTCACCTCTCTACCTAAGGGTGACAGCTACAAAATGCCTCCAGGATGATTTGATTTTGGTACATAAGGAACTATTTCACCAAACTCCCCCATCATTGCTCTTGTACCCAGATTTCTTTCTCTTCTATTTCTATCAACTTCTCAGGTAGCTGGCTGGCTCACACTTTCATTCATTTATATGTAGACATTTTTTCCTTTTTACAAACCATACAGCAATTCCTGTATTCAGTATATGAACTCAAAGTCAGCAATTTACAGTCTTTATCAAGTCATTTAAATGCGAGCATAATTTTACTAAGATTAAATAAGACTTCATTAGGAGGACAGGAGAATGTAATGTGAACCCTGAGGGGGAAAAAACCTACTAAGAAGGCTTCCTGATGGCTAACTAGGCTCAAATTTCTGAAAAATAGAGCCTAGCAGTCATTTCTACACAGGGGCCTCTCACACACACTGCTCTTCCGGGAGAAGCCTGCACTGAACTACCTGCCTCTGCAATGAACTGCCTGCCTGCACTGTGTTCCTGCCATCTGAGCCAGTCCTTACAAAGGAGTTCCTAGAATCCTATTTCAACCAATAGGACTGAGGCTTTTCCCACATCCAATCAGAGTGGCTCTATTCTGACCAATCAGGACAGTGCCTTTTGGACCAATCAAACTGCAAAGATTTGAAGTCCTCATTTGCATGAGAACAGACCAATCAGGGACCATTGGCAGGAACTTCTGTCCATACAAGCCAGCTCTCCTCTGGCTCTGGAGTGCACTTTCCATCAAAGACTGTTTCAACTGACTGAGCTGAAATGCCAAAGCTGTCTTGTGGAAGCAAAGGGGAGCAGACCAGGGCAGGCCAGAGCAGACTGTGGAGGAGTAGAGCAGAACAGAAGAGGGGCCTGGTCCCAGGGCTGCCTCAGCCCTGTGGTAACACAATTGAGCCGCTATTACACATCCGTGCTGTTTTCACAGCCTAGCTGTTTCACAATTGAGCTGTAAAGTTTCCTTCTTCTCCACACCCCAAAATGGGGACTCCAGTTGTCATTGAATTGGTGCGAATGCCATCAATTGACAGTAAGCATAGCTTCTAAACAGTTACCAGTTGTCTTGGAAGAATGGGAATCCTACAGACGGAGGAACTATGACCAGATCAAAAAATATTCATCTTTGTATACAGTTTAATCAGGATCCATTTTCTCTGACCAGTCAAAGAAAGTCACTGAGTGCTCCTACCAACCTCAAAGCAGAATGAAAAATATAATATGTATAGAGAAAATAACCTAGTCCTCAAGCTATGTCTAATCTAGCTGATGAGCCAGAGTAAGGCATCTTGATACACAAAGAACGCAAAACTGCAGTGGAGCAGTTTATTGAGCGCCCCTATTTGTTTCACCAAGAGAAAGGGGGAAAAGGACGGACTCCATACTTTTTAAAAAACTGCATTCAGTGGAACAAAACTGCCTTAGGGACTACAACGTGGGGTGGAAAGAAAAGCAAGTAAAATAGGATAATCCCTCCACACTCACCTATCAGACAGTTATTGCTTTATCTTTTTATAAATTAGGGCCTCACAGGGTTTTGTTAAAAAACAAAACAACTTCAGAGTTAACCAAAAACTCAAGTTTAAAAGTCACTAAACTAGAAGATCTCTAAGGTCCTTTCCAGTTCTCAATGCTCCACAATTTTAGGATCTCTCAAACAATCAACTCCGACTTGTCACTGAGATCACCAGGTTTGAGGCAGACTCCACTCATTGTTCAACATTCCACTCATTGTTCTTATGGTGTCTACCTTTGGACGATGTTATGGATTCGGAGAAACACTAGCAAGCAGGCAATTAGGTGATATGACTTCAAGTGGCTCTCAGAGAGAATCAAGAGTAAGATATTCACTTTTGAAAGTACTTAGAGAAAAAAAAATGTGGTCAATTGGCAAAATAATTGAGGACCTGGAGGATGCTGGCTACCACTGTAGATGATTATTCTCAAACTATTTAGCGGTACTGCATCAATAGCAGTTCATCTTAAAACAAAACTATTTAGCTTTGGACATCACATGGGAAATGAATTGCACAGTAATACCTTTAATTATTGGATTAAATCCCACTGTTCAATATAATAATTAAATGCCAACATTGATTTTTAAAAAAACACACTGATTATGATGAAATGAATACCTGAGAGTATCGGAACTTATTACAATATATGCTACCATCAAAACAGATAAGTGAAAGCCTGGAAAGAATTCTTCCAAAAGGGTGAACACAGCTAATTACATTACCTGACCCCAGCCTGGGTAGTCATTTTCCTTTACTGTAATTTCCCTGCAGCGCAACCATTATCAATCATAACAAAAAAAATCAAGTGAGTTTTGGGGCTCTCTGATCTGGTATAAATTCCTCCCACAGGGAAAACAAAACTACTTATTAGTGAGTCAGCATACATATCTGACATATTCCTCTATTGAGTTCATCAAATGAAAAAATACTATCATTTGGGTCAAATATGAAATTTATACTGATTCCGTTCATCAATGCCTTCAGTTCTCTGCAGCATAAGCTTGAGTCACGGTCACAGTGTGTACACATGGCCTCCGGGAGTCTGCCTGCAGAGCTGCTGCTGTGTATCTTTTTGGACAAGCGCCTGCACATGGCTGCAGACAGACAGGTGCATTTGAAGAATGGACTTGCCTTCACTCAATATGCAGAGACAGAGTCTAGCGTTACTAAGTGCCCCGCACCCTACCACTGTGCCTGTGCACGCGTGCGCGCACACACACGCACACACACACACACACACACAGTTAATCAAGATAATAGCAAAACTGACAACAAAAACAAAACCCAAAAAACACAAAACCATTTATAGTCGGTATCCCATTTAGCTACAAGGTAAAATGTTTCGCAGAAACTTCTCAGAATTAGGAAAACTTCAGCACCAATGACTTTTAAAGGAAGAGGTATACAGGATGACTGTATTCCCAGAAGCATCGTTACCTGACAGACATCAGAACGGATGCCAGTTTTCCAGAATCCTTGGCTACTGAGCTCCACTGTTACTTCTCGCCTCATTGTATTCTTCTGTCGTATTTTTTGGAGAGCTTCCTAGAAGAGAACTCATTATGATGAGTCACCTGATGGCTGTAGAGCAATGTTAAGCCAAACATCAAGCATTAGAAAATAAGCTAGATTCATTCAATATCACCCTTACATTCAGGCAGTCAAACCTCTTCATGCCAAATTACAGTAATTTACTTGAAATGATGGCCAGAATGCTCGAAGCCTTGGGTAACTAGATAAAAAAAAGATCTAAGCCAAATCTACCATTCTGGCAAGTTCAAATTAAAAATGACCTTTACTGATTTTTTAAAAAGTAGTGTTTGGGTTTTGAAATCAGCATGTAAAAATTATAATTATAGCAAGCCTATGTCAAGCCTTAACATCTAAGAAATACAATAAATAAATTAACCTGCAACCCACGTAATTCTAAAAGTCGCTTTCAAATTTGCCAACCCATTATAACAACTCTTATTGGGAGGATACATTTTATTTTAAAAAATACAATAACCTAAAACATAGTCAGGAACTCTTTCCTTTAACTGCACTTCAAATAATTAATCATAAAAAATAATTTTATATTTGTATACTTACTCAGTAACAATCTCATAGGAATTCATAATACAAAGGCACCACCACCACCACTACCACCTCCACCCCTGATGAGAGGAAAGCTCAATGGACTATTTCAGAAGTCCGCACAACCACCTTCTTCCCTGGTGCACCAACAGCGGGACCGCTCAGTCAGCCTCTCTCAGTCCTGCTTTCCTCTTTACCGAAGCTGACTGGCTCAAGTCACAGTAAGTGACAAAGCCAGAATTCAAACACCTTTCCCACCAAGCAGAATAAACATCACTGAGGCAAAATCTATTTTGATACCAAATTCATTTACTCTTAAAATTATTAACTAAAACATAAGTGTTCCTGGAATATAAAGATAGTATGACCCATTAGTAAAGACATGTGGAATGTAGAGCATAAAACCTTACAAAATAAGTTCACCCACTAAACTGACAGGCATATGGAAGACAAACTTTTATAACCTTAACACCAAGAAATTTGCATAAGATCCAAAGTTATATGATGTGCAGTCTAATTATGATAAAAAGCTGATCCAGCCAGTTTTATATTTTAGTTTCTATAAAAGATACATTTATTCCCAATGGTAGCAATCCTTTAGTTAAGAAACTATCCTCCTTTATAAAAAAGGAAAAAAGTATCCTTTTTAGGAGGAAAAATGGTTCCTTAGATACTAATGAGATGAAAAAAAAATCAATCAGCCTACTAATGTGAGGAAGGGAGTAAACTATGACTTTTTTAAAGTCTTTTCCCATCTTATTCAAAAGTGTAGTGCCATGTGACAACCTTGAAATCAACCTGAAGCGCATCATCAATCACAGAAGAACAGAGCTCAATACCCACCTCCCTCTGGGCTAGCTTCTGTTTGTCCGTTTGTTTGACTTTGGGACTATTTGCTAGGAGGTGGCGAAGTTTCACATAACTCTTCCACAGTTTCTGGTACCTAAGGAAAAGGACAGACAGACATCTTAAACAAAGAGCAGGCCAATCTGAAGCACAATAAAGCCAATTGTCTGAATAGCCCTGTTCAATTATAAACAGCATTCTTTTTTTATACCATAATGGCAGCAAACCTTCATTCTAAGAAAGGATATGGTTTGGGGGGTTGAAGGTCAGGATGACCAAGAGCTATCTGGAACCTAGTTATTAAGCTGATTATTGCTTATTTTGGTTGAAAAATGAGGTGTCACTACATGGGTGAATCTATCTGGAAAGAATTCCAAAGGAGATATACAAAACCAATAGAAACATATGCTGTTTCTCATTGTTACCTCTTTGAAAGTGACAAATTTTATTTAAACATGTACTTTTTGATGTTTGGTGAGAGAAAGACCCCTCAATAGGGATACTGTCAGTCTCTGAACGGCCTAGACTGAAAGTAAAATTTGGAGAGTATTAGAAAGAAAGCCACATCCGTGCCAATACCCTCGCTACATAGCTGTATCCATTTCTCCAGTGGGGAGGGGGAAAGATGAATGGCGTACACTCATCTGTATATACCAGGACAAGAATAAGCACGTTTATAGACAAATATGTGGTAACCTAGATGGGCCCGAAGGATGCTGTTAAAGTCCCTGGGAATGAAGGGGAGTTTTTTTTATCAATTCACACTCCTGCCACCTGAGTCCATGAGAGCCTAATCACATTCTACTAACATTTTTCTGACAAGAAGGGACTTTCAAAGGGTTTTCTGTCATCTTGAAGCTGGATCTGTCATTGAAACTGCTCCTTTCTCGGCCTCAGCTGGGTCTCTTTTTGATAACAGTTTCTTAGAGAATGGAGGAAAGAAAGAAGTACTTACACAGTGCCTGGTTCACTGCTTCATACTTTTATCCAAAGGGGAGGGGGGGGGAACAAAACCCTTTAGCCTCTTCTAAGATATTAGCCGGAATTGTATTTATGAATTGAAAAGCCCAAATGCCCTTTTCTCTCATTATGAATCCTTTAAAAAAACTTTTAACTCAGGAAACTATTTGTTTGTTTAACAAGGTAGGAAATTCAAACATTCCTGAATAATGGTAATATTTCCAATCCCACACATGTTCATCTTCTCCCAGAAAAACACTAACATGCTAGTTAGAAAAACCCAAATGTGGAAAATAACATCAATTCTCAAAGTCAGAAGCCACAGCTTCTCCTTCTAACACAACCCTTAGCTTTGCATGGGGTCTTGAGCTCTTATTAAGAAGCTCCAAAAAAATAGAATCTGTATGAATTCAGCAGTGCTAGGAACCAATATGATGCTATTTTTCTCTAGAGGGCACTGAAAAAATAGTAACAATAAGTATTATAAGGATGAATAAATGAAAAGTTCCTTAAAGGTTAAATACATACAGGACTCTTGTTGACCAAGATTGCCAAGGATAATCAATTGAGTAATAATTTCCTGTAAGCTACTAAAATTTGTTTCATTTGGTGAGCTAAATTTGGAAACATGGCTCATTTTAGTTCTTAATTTTCAAAAAGGAAAACATCCGCTAAAAGGCATTCCTCTGCTAATGAAGCTGTGAGTAGAAGGTGAAATTGGCTAAGACAAACACCGAGAAATATCTTACTGTGGGTCTCCTGCATAACTCAACTGTGCAGGGCGTATCCCAAAGTGAACGATTATTGGAAAAGTAATCACATCGGGGTTGAACTGTTCACGATCCAGTTGATCGATGCGGACAGAGCTTGGTTTCTACAGAGAAAAATCAAAGCCATTTATTCCCATAAGAAGTCTGTAAGTATTGACTTTAACCTAAGTAGGAAAGAAATTAATCGAATTTTTTTCTAGGAAAGCCTCATCCCCAAAGGGAAAATGTCACTTGAACCCTTTAGTCATAGCAGCTATACTATATAAAAACTATAATGTCATCCCTGTAAATGAGTCCGTGCCATTTGGCATAATGAACAATGATCTTGTCCTTTTTTGCAGTCCACATGGAAACCTTTAAAAATTAAACTTTTAAAAGGACACCTAGTCAGATAGAACTTTTCCTTAACCTCTCCGAAGGCACCGGGGAAGTATTCCACATCACGGGGAAGAAATGTGCTGGCTTATTCTGTTTTAAGTTCACATTTCAAATGAATAGCTTACTTCTACTCAGAACGCACAGACAGATGCCTCTATATACATTTTCCCCATTAGTTCTCTCTGTACCTTATAGTATTCCTTTAATTCCACATCTTTAAATTAGAAGGTATGGTAGTACAAAAGCCAAATGGTTAAGTTCCTCTTATTATGTCCATGTAGGCCATTTTTAATTTTAATAGAGAGCTTCATATTTTTATGCAAATCTAATAAAAAATAAAGTGAACAGCTAATTTCTTCTTGAGTTACTAAAATATGAGGAACCATTTATAAAATACCTTTCATCCTGAAAGCTTAAGTTTGTGAAAAGAAGGTAAAATCATGGAGAGAATGTTTTAGCAACCTTCTTGCTTATGCCCAATTCTCTGGCAGGCCTCTATCATTACAAACTAAACGCTTACTAGGAGATTGTGGAGTCTTTGGCTCAGCTGCTTTAATCCAAAGGCTACAGAACTGACCCACATGGAGGCCAATGAGCTTCATCCTGTTGCCCAGCAATGACCACCAACTAGAGTCTGGTTGGTGGTCTGAACTGTCCAGGGCTGAGGGGTTTCAATCCTAAAAGCGGGACAGCCCCCAACAACTGGGACAAGCCAGTTATCCTGCCCACAGCTGTAGCCCCAGGCAGCCATCTGACAAATCCAAGTAGGGGACAATGGGAATAGGTTTGTGTAAATCCATCCACATTAGTTTAAAAACAACTTACACTTAGGTTTTTAAGGAATATTTAAATGTGACTTAATAATCAAAATTTCACTAGTATCTTAAAAAGTTAGCCTCTGCTCTCAAAATTAATAACTAGAGAAGATGTTGGTCACAGGTAACCTAGTATAAAATTATGTAAGTGCTTATCAACAGTAGCAACATTTTTTTTTAATTTATCTTTATTGTTGAAAGTATTACAGATGTTGCAACATATTATTTAGGCCTAAGAATTGGTTCCAACCGAAACCGGTTTGGCTCAGTGGATAGAGCATCAGCCTGCGGACTGAAGGGTCCCAGGTTCGATTCCGGTCAAGGGCATGTACCTGGGTTGCGGGCACATCCCCAGTAGGAGATGTGCTGGAAGCAGCTGATAGATGTTTCTCTCTCATCGATGTTTCTGACTCTCTATCTCTCTCCCTTCCTCTGTAAAAAATCAATAAAATATTTAAAAAAAAAAAAAGAATTGTTTCCAGTATTTTGTGCATCAAAGCACCAGGAAAACTGCACAACTGAAAGGTGCTAGTGATTTATTCGTGTTCCCAGGATTTTAAACACCATGCTATGGAATCCACAAGGAGACACTGACTTAAAATATCTATAGTATCTCTAAATTTATACGTGTGGGGAGGTGAAGGAAATCAGTCTTAGAATTTGGTCACACTCCACAACAGCTATCCTACCATCTTTATAGAAACAGAAGGAAAAAACATTCTCACTAATGACCAAAGTATTCTCTGGCAGAAGCAAAGTGCCCAAAGAGGGAGTTTAATTCTTTTAAATTCTGCAACAATAAAGTACTTAATGTGACCATAATGTCTTGAAAATTAAGTAAATTCCCGAATATTCTTACCATTGGGCGATCTTTCAAAGCAAGTATGAAATGTACACACGACCCTATTCTCAATACAATATAATGGAAGATGTTTGAATCATACTGAGTTTCCAGAATGTGTTCCTCCTTTAAACATATTTTTAGGTAAATACTAAAAAAGAATTAACTTCAACATGTCCCAAAGCCTGGCATCCAAATTTAGCTTTTCTTATTTCCACCTACTTTCCAACATAAACCTTTCATCCTGGTTTCTTCATTATCTTCAAACTGGCCAAACACCATGCCAAGTATGTGCATTTAAACATGCCAATAATTTATACAATTTCTCAATTCCTTAAAGACCTTCCTGTGGTGTTTATCAAGTATCCCGGCAGCCCAGCTGAGTGATCTCACCTAAAACAATGGGCTTTACTGGCTGGCTTTTCTACTGACTGGCCCATTGATTCAAGGGTTCATCAGACTCCTTTTACGTGGACATGCTGTGAGACTGCACCTGGACAAGCGTCATACACATCTATATACTTCACTAGCATCTGGCTCACATGGTTGTCCCTCAACAGTAAGCTGAATGACGACCCTGGTCATGAAGTAAATGTCCTCTATGCGATCAGCTAAGTAACAATCTGAAGTCCCTGGGATTTTTTTTTTAAACAACAGATCCTGGAGTGCCTGGAGTATATAGGGTCAATGATGGCATTCTTACATTTTCAAAAGTTCTCCAAACTGATTCTAGGACATCAGGAAATGTTAGCCAGGACATGGAAGGAAGCTCCAGGGAGAAAGTGTTCCCAAAGTGTCCACTGTAAATCATGGGAAGCTTGGAGTGGACCCACCAAGACGAAAAGATCATGTCTGCCACCACCATCACCTGAACCCAGCTTCTGACCCAGCTATAAACCTGACAGAAGAAATGTAAATTTCTGCAGCTGTTTAAAGGAGAAAAACCAAATTCACAATCACACTCTCATAGTGCTCTGACTTGTATATTTCTTTTCAAGTTACTTTAACAATGATTTATGTGGCTTAACAAAATAACAGTAAAGACTGTATGACTTTTTAATTTTAAATAAATTTTATGTTGAAAAACATTTTTATTAAACACTTTCATTTTCGAGATCTGTCTAAAATAACTGGCATTAGCTGGAGTGTTTGTTTTGCAAATAACCACATTTTGTTTGTGCAGATGTTGCTGTCATGCTACAGAAAGTTGATCCAGAGTTTTTATTTTTATGAATCATGACTATTGAACAAATTTGGCAGCCTTTTTAAAACAACAGCTTTGTTTAAATAGATTACTTTGTTTCTTTACAAGGAAATATTGTAATTCTCCCTTTCGGAAAAACTTATTCTGATAAGATGCCAATATATAACTATTTTATGAAATAACATATTTTTGAAGAAAACATAATTTTAATTGATGTAATATATAAAACAGCATTTTCTTTATAAGATAAATCTAGTTATCTTTTAATTCTCCCCTTTAAATTTCACATGTTTATTTCAACAACTAACATTAGAAGCTAATTTTAAAACAAAATAATAAGAAACAAAAGAAGTGGGAAATATTTGTAATAATTATGGCAAAAGAGCAATAAAAGGATCAATAAAAAAGGACAAATACCACAACAGAAAATTTGACAAAGGATATTGATAGGCCATTATCAAAAGGCCAATAAACATTTAAAATATCGATTTTTGTTAGAAACTAAAATAAACACAAAACTGAACTAAATAATATTTTTCCCTATCAACTGACAAAGTTAGCTTGTTAACATAGTATATTACTTTCAACAATAAAGTTTTTTTTTTTAATTTTTAAACAGTATAACCAATATGAAGAAATGGGTACCCTCATATCTTCCTAGTCAGAGCACACATTTTACAGCCCTTCTGGAAGGTATTTGCCCTATGTATCAAAGGACTTAAAATGTGTATACAGCCAGACTACTTCTTCCTAAGGAGTTAAATGGATAAATATTCAAAGACACATATATACATATATATGTGTACACACATATACAAATTCAATATAGCATTATTTGTTTTAGCAAAAGTCTGGAAGCAACCTGGGTACCCAACAATAAGGAGTTAATTTTATAACTTAGGGGTCATTCTTTTTTTAACACTCCTAAAAAAATTTATGACTGAAAAAATGATATTTTGTGGTTATTTCTGGAGGATAAGGAGGTCTAAATATTTAATAATACTATTTAATAGAACGATGCCAATTTTGTTTCAAAACAATATGAAATATATCCTAGAGACAAGAAAACTGAATACTATCATCTCTGTAGAATGGAATCATGGGTAATTTTTATTGCCTTCTTTGGGCTGCTTTTTGATTTTCCTAATTTTCTATAGTGAAGATATATTACTTTTATGCCTAAAAAAAAAAAATCAGAACTGAACATACCTAAGAACTTTAAAAGTCTCCATAAGGAGAATAAATTTACCAAGATGAACTTACTACCAAACGCACCTATATTATAATATTTTTCATATCTACTCAATAGTTAAAAATTACTCAAGGATGAGAGGGAATGAGTACAGAAAGCTTTGAAAATGTTGTCATGTTTTTCTGAAACATTCCCACCCGGAAGGAAGGTGGCTGGGTCTGAGTGTGTGAGCACCAGAGCCTACCGTGCCGGGGTTGGTGACAATCATGCCCTTGCACTCTTCCGCGTATTTCTGCCACTCGAGCTCTTCCCACTGCAGCATGTTGGCGATCTCCTCCTCCGGGACCAGCGCTTTGCTGCACCGTAACAAGTAAAGGAGAATCTGGTGCATGGACAGCACTTCCTTCCCTCCATCTGGGGTGGGAGCAGAGAGAAAGGGGAGAATGAGGCTACTCAATGCACAGCCAGTCATCAGCCAAGTAAGGAAAAACAAGACAACAGAGACAAAAGAGCGTTCATAAAAAGGTAATTTAGAATTTACATTGTTTAACCAGGTGCCAAATAATCCGAAAGCCATTTGTTTCCTTGATAAACAGTGCTCATAAACCATCTCATTTACTAAAATGGTAAGAGCAACATTCTAAATGATAAAAGGCTCCATTTGTACGGTGTGAATACAGAAGAAGGTGTCTATCTAAATAAATTTAAAACCATCGAGCATGAAGAACCACAGCTTACAATATACAGAACTTAAATATTTTATCATTCTTTCTAGGTAACGGATGAAAGCTCTTTAGCAGGGATGTTATTATCTTAAGGAAATTCTAAGCTTTTGAGATATTTATGGATGTTTTCAGCTTATTGTGTGATGGTCTAATTTTCTGGTGTTAATGTGCTACACCTGCCGTGATGAATAGTCCTAAAGAGCCTGTACTAATATCATGGAGATCATTATGGAGTTAGTACGTGGAAAAACAGCAAGTATTCTGAGGCTTATGGAGCACATATTACTAAGTACAGAAGGTAAAAACAACAAAGGACATAATTAAAGTACTCTGGAAAAAGCCAATTAATCTGGTACTTGATGAACCAAAGATTCATTTAATGTGAGCATTAATTTCCAGTGCTTAGATTTCTGGCTTCTCTTTGGACTTAGCTTCTTGACCAGTATGTGTAACTACCTTATACCCCTTTTCTTGACTTAGGCCTACCCAAAGAAAGGACAAGAGCCCTGAGGATTTAGAGGATAATGAGTACCCTCCCCAGGTCAAAAAATACTCTAGGAGCCGCATTATGAGGCCAACACTTCATAGAGAATGAGGAAACCAAAATGGTGGGGATAGGTGGGCACAAATGAGAGTGTCCTATTTGTGCTAGAGGAGTTAGATACCCAAAACAGGGGCTACCAGAAAATGCAAAAGGATAAAAGATTTTCATACACATTGCTATGGACTAAAGCTTGGACAGGCCTACACATCTGAGAAAGAAAAAAATAAGTATCAAGATTTCTCTCTGGTGTGTATGAGGTTTTTTAACCCCAGAGGCTACTCTGAAACTAGATGACGTTGCTGCTACAGAGCTACTATATATAGGCATCCTGCATTCATTCATTAACCTAAATATTTGTCCATTCATCCAACCAATCGTTACTGAGCACCTACTATGAAACAGGCACTCTTCTAGACACTGGAAACAGAGTCTCTATGTCACTTTGATTTGACACACCAAGGTTATTTCCCAATTTAGGAGAATATTCACAAGATAAAGAAAGAAGGTCACCACGTGCTCACCAGAATGCTTCTACCTAGCCTGGACACAAAGCTGCCAACAAGCCCTAGCCGGTTTGGATCAGTGGATAGTGTCGGCCCACAGACTGAAGGGTCCTGAGTTCCATTTTGATCAAGGGCATGTACTTCAATTGCAAGCTGGATCCCCGGCCCTGGTCGGGGTACGTGTGGGAGGCAACCAATTGATGTATCTCATCCATGTTTCTCTCTCTGTGTCTCTTCCCATCCCTTCCACTGTCTCTAAAAGTCAGTGGAAAAATATTCTTGGGTGAGGATTAACACACACACACACACACACACACACACACACACACAGAGCTGCCAACGAGGCAGGAGAGTTTTACAGCAGCATAGAAACTAGAAATACTTTTCTTAAAAAAAAATACACACATCAGGTGCAAAGTCGGTCATGCTGAAGGTGAAAGTGTAAATCCATGTTGAAATCTGCTAAATATTTAAAACAGCACCTAAAACCTAAAAAGACAGAGATTTACCACTGTGAAAAAATGTAGAAGCCGGAGCAGATAACCTAAGGAGGGGGACTGAGGCACTGCTCCAGGGGCAATGAGGTGCAGTCCTTATGGAAATACAAGAGAAGGTAGACAAGAGAATCCTGCCAGAGCCCGTGCAAGGGCTGTATTCTCATACCCAGCCCAGCAAAAAAGACCCTCATAAATATTTGAAGTGACTTTCTGAAGCAGATAAATAACATGGCCACTTGCTCACAGACTGCCATGAATTTACTAATGTTAATGAATTGGCTCTTTTGGTTTGTCTGCTTTGCTACATGTTTATGTTGGGGATTTATAGCACGGTGTCACTGAGGGCTAAGAAGCCATTTTTATCTCCCTAGCTGAGATAAATAGGACACGATACAAATGAGAAGTGAGAGTGGGTACGCTAAGGTTAGCAGGCACTGTGCCAGCACTGGGCCTGGAGCCGTGGCAACGGGTCATTATTCGAAAAGAACTGGAGTTTGTGTTTCAGGGAATGAATCTGAACAGTCATTAATGAACTGACAGACTTTATAACTGTTTCTTAGAGACCCAATACTCTCCATTTATGTTGTCTGATTATTTATAACGTTATTTGCGGGGGAGGGCAATTTGTTAGGGAATTTGTGTTAAGAATATGGCTGGTTACACAAGTGCTTCTCAACAGTCTAACACTCAATTTTAACACACACAAACACGCCTTCCTCCTTCCCTGCACTAGGAGTAACTATACAGCTGCATTACTATGTCCCCTGTGTATTCCTGCTAAGATGCCTTTAAATAATCTTGTCTGAAAATCTGTATTAACAGGTATTTTCTAAGCTTTCCAAATACAAAGTTATCCTACCTAATAAAAGATAAACATGGGAATTGGCGTACGACCGCTACCCTTCCCACTGGCTAATCAGCGAGATGCAAATTAACTGCCAGCCAAGATGGCAGCCGGCAGCCAGGCAGCTTGAAACTAACATGAGGCTTGCTTGCTTCAGTGATGGAGGGCTCCAACCCCACCCTGAAGGGTGTGTGACCAGCTGCAAACAGCCCTCAGCCCCTCACCCAGGCCTGCCAGGCACCCCAGTGGGGACCCCCACCCTGATCTAGGACACCCTTCAGGGCAAACCAGCCGGCACCCACCTGTGCACCAGGCCTCTATCCTATATAGTAAAAGGGTAATATGCCTCCCAGCGCCAGGATCAGTGGAGCTGTGAGGCCGCCCGGCACCGGGATCAGTGTGACAGGGGGCAGCGCCCAAACCGCCTGATCGCCCTGAAGCTCTGTGTGTGACAGGGGGCAGGGCTACAACCTCCCTATCCACCTTGCTCTGTTTGTGACAGGGGAAGGGGCTCCACCCCATGATCGGCCCTGCTCTGTGCCTGATAGGGGGGAGCTTCCCAACCCCCTGATCACCCTGCGGCTCTGTGTGTGCCAGGGTGCGGCGCCCCAAGCCCCTGATTGTCCCTGCTCTGAGACAGGGTGCAGCACCCCAACCCCCTCCCCCCACGGGCCCTGCTGTGTGTGTGACGGGGTAGAGCCATAACCTCCCCATTGGCCCTGCCCTGAGTGTGACAGTGGCGGCGCCCCAACCCCCTGATCTGCCCTGCTCTGTGGGTGATAGAGGGCGGCGCCCCAACCCCCTGATCCTACCTGCTCTGTGAGTGACAGGGGCGAGCTTTCCAACCCCCTGGTTGACCCTGCTCTGTGCGTGGCAGGTTACAGAGCCCCAGCCCCCCTGATGGGCCCTGCTTTGTGCGTGACAGGGGGTGGCACTGAAACCTCCCCATCGACCCTGCCCTGAGTGTGACAGGGGCCGTGCCCCAAACCCCAATCAGCCCTACCCTGAGCATGACTGGGGGTGGCATCGCAACTTCCCAATCTGCCCTGCTCTGTGCATGACAGGGGGCGGCGCCCCAACTCCCCAATCGGCCCTGCTCTGA
>NW_006289813.1:13008241-13009035 GCF_000327345.1 Myotis davidii | reverse complement strand
CCAGGGGGCAGATGCTCAATGCAGGAGCTGCCCCCTGGTGGTCAGTGCACTCCCACAGGAGAAGCTCTGCTCAGCCACAAGCCAGGCTGATGGCTGCCAGTACAGCTGTGGTGGTGGGAGCCTCTCCTGCCTCCTCAGCAGTGCTAAGGATGTCCAACTGCAGCTTAGGTCTGCTCCCTGCTGGCAAGTGGACATCCCCCGAGGGCTACCAGGCTGCCAGAGGAGTGTCTGATTGCCAGCTTAGGCCCAATCCCCGGGGGAGCAGGCCTCAGCCAGCAGATGGTCATCCCCCAAGGGGTCCCAGACTGTTAGAGGGCACAGGCCGGGCTGAAGGACCCCCCTCCTGAGTCCACAAATTTTTGTGCACTGGGCCTCTAGTACTATATAATAAAAGGCTAATATACAAATTGTCCCCTCGACCAGCTCGATTGGGAGTTGGGCCAGGGGGAGGGGCCAGCCAGACAACTGCTTACGGCCCCTCCCCTGGCCACCACCATCTCCGATTGGGGGCGGGCCAGCTGGCCAACTGCCCAAGCACCCTCCCCCCAGCTGGCCCAGCCCAATTCGGGTGGACCAGCTGGACCCCGCCCATGCACGAATTTGTACACTGGGCCTCTAGTACTATGATATTATCTCAATTGATTTTTTTTAATTAAATCTTTATTGTTCAGATTATTACAGTTGTTCCTCTTTTTTCCCCCCCCATAGCTCCCCTCCACCCAGTTCCCACCCCACCCTCCACCCTCACCCCCACCGTCCTCATCCATAGGTGCATGATTTTTGTCCAGTCTCTT
>NW_006289813.1:12971792-13006988 GCF_000327345.1 Myotis davidii | reverse complement strand
CCCTCTGACCACTGGGTACACTGGCTCTTAGATCTCTAAGGAGGTGCTAATTTAGCCTCTGCCTGAGATTACCACGCAGGAGCTAAGGAGAGATCTGCAGCTTCCTCTTCTTTGTTTAGGGTTTGGAGTTGCCCAGATGAGGTCCAGCTGTTATGCAATGCAAGCTGCTGTGGGGCCTTGGGCCTTCTTTTGGATGTTCTGGGTCTCTCTGACTTAGCTGCAGTTTGTTAGGTAATTTTAGATCTCAAAGGGCCAGCCCATTCATATGCAAAAACAGCTTGGGTGGGGTGAGGTCTCGGGAAATCAATAGGGCGGAGCTATGGCTGATCCTCAGTCCTGCCCTAAGGGGCCCCCGCGTCTCAGTGTCCTGGTAATCACTGCAAGCACCTTTGAGAGAAAGTCACCCTCAAGTTCCACCTAATGCCAGACAGTCCAGTTTCTCCCAGTATGAGTCTGGGTCCCCAGAGACTCGCCCAGAACTGGAGTTCAGAGCAGTCAGGAGCTTGAGACTCCTTTCCGATTGAAAAAGACAACCGCATCCTCAGTTGCCAGCCCTTTCCACGCGCGCCTCTGTACCTCTGCACTTTACTTCTGCACCTCCTCTGAGTCTCGGTGTACTTTTCTCTTTCCTTCTAGTTGTAGAATTTCCACTCAGCCAGCCTTCCTGTGGTTCTGGATGGTGTCCGTTTTGTCTTTTAGTTGTAGTTTTGAAGTGGTTGTGCATGGCAGCAATTTCCGGTGTTTACCTATGCCGCCATCTTGGTTTCTCTCTTTATTTTTTTTCAAACCACGCTCTTTATTTTTTTTCAAACCACGCTTGTCTCCCTGGGAATATTGAGATACACTCCCACCTGCTGGCCTCTGCCAGCCACAACTGAGAACCAGTTCTCCAGGGTGGGACAATTTCCAACAATCAATCTGCTAGATAATCAATTTGCAAAACTGATTCAGGATTTCCAAAGCTTTACTACAACAATGATACAAGCAATGAACAGCCTTCCTATCTTGAATTACACCAAGCCCCAGCCCCAGCTATAGTCAAATAAAACCTTAAACAGGCTCTAGGAGAGTTCATTTTAACTGTCTGACTGCTACAGGTAGAGGTAGGGATAGAAAAAAAAAGACACCACAAAAATTTGAAAAAAAAATTTTAATTTCAATCAACTGGTTGTTCTATGGTTTAACCTCTGGAAAACTGACCTTCATTGAATAATCCTTGATTTAAACTATAAGCTTAAATATGAACAAATCTGTAGAAAGCGACTGAGATAACTGTCTTTAAAACAGGTAAACTGGAAAACTGAAGAAAAAATACGATGCCTAAAAAACTTTCTATTAGAGATAATAAACTGAAATAAATGAAAAGCAAAGAGAACGAGAGGACCGTGAAATACCTGAAATATATGAAAGCTGCTCATTCTCAGAGTAGTACAAGTAAAATGCAAATAATAACAATGAGATGACCTTTTGCCTATTAGACAAACTATAGAAGACGAGTATTATTCAGTGTTGGCAGATGTACAGAAAATAGGTACTGTTAACAATGTTGGTGACAACTACAAATTATGTGCTTTTTAGCGAGAACTTGGCCAGTATCTTTCCAAATTTAAAATGTGCATATTGTTGTAACAAATCATTTCACTTCTAGGAGTCTACCTTATAGAAACATTGACCTAAATGCAAAAGGCTAGATGCAAAAGACAATTCCTTAAGTATTTATGCAATGGGAAGAAAATAGCCATCTCCAAAATATTCTTCACTAGAAGAACTGTCGAAAAAAATTAATGTCAGTTCATACTGTGGAATTCTATGTAAGTTTTACAGAATGAGGCGATGTATTTACATGGAGGATATCTGAAGTAGGTGAGTATAAAGGCAAGTTGCATAACATGTTGTTAGCCCACTGAAACAAAAAAGCATTAATTCTCCCTACACAGGTTAAAACAAATACAAATCAAGCCACTTATAGCACCTACTCATTTTTACATGTCTAGAGGGGTGCTCATTTTTACAATATACACATTTGTACTGTTTGTCAAACATATGTGCCCCCCCACACACACACACACACACACCAAGTCAACCCAATTGAGGGCAGAGAAAACACTTCATCAGTCTTTTCTATAAATGATGCTGGATCAATTGGATTTCCATACTGAAATCTGCAAGTTTCTCTAGTATATTTTCAAAGGGAAATCTACCGAAAAAGTATATCTTGTTTGAAAAATAAATCAAAAGACCTCTTTTAGTGACGACATAAATTTTATCCCTAAATAGTTATGGAAAACATTTTGTGAGAGTTAAAATCCCACAAAGTAAATATCTAACATAAGATTTTTCTTTAAGATGCTTTTACAACTGTCCACTTTGTCTTAGAGATTTGCTTGGTCATAAAATGCCTAGCTGGCAGACAGTTACTGAAAGAAAAGGCTTTCAACAAACTCACTGCAACACCATTTTATAATAAGTTCACTGCTAAGGTGCCATTATAAAATCAGATACACTCACTTGAGAGAAAAAAAAAGGACTCCTCAATAAAACAAAACCAGATGTACAAAGGGGGAAAGCTTTTGAATACATTTTCAAACAAAACAAAATTAATGATAATACTGAAAACATGAGCAACACTATTCTAAAATAAGAATGTCATTGTGACTGAATGTCTGGACCGAGGAAAGGACAAAATCCTGAGGACAATCTAAGCTAGAATAAATGGACAAGAAATAAAAGCCGCAAAGGGACACATCGGAGCTCAGAGGAAAGTTAAGGGCAGCTCAGCAGACAGACAAGGTGAGGGGCCCAGGCACCACCTTCGGGAAGAGACTAAAACAAGCGTGTCCCCTGGATTTGGTCTTTCGGAGGCTGGCTTTATCTTTAAATATGTTTTTATTGATTTTAGAGAGAGAAAGTGAGAGGGAGAGAGCGATAGAAACAACACGTCCTGCTGGGGATCGAGCCCACAACGGAGGCATGTACCCTGACCAGGAATTGAACCAGTGACCTCTTGGTGAACGGGCTGACGCTCAACCAATGAACTGCACTGGCTGGGCTGGGAGGCTGGCTCTGACAGCAGCAGCAGTGGCAGGGTGGGGATGGGGTTCAGGGGGCGAGGTGCCATAGCAAAGGCAGGTGTGGCTGGACCAGGGTCGGACAGGCTCTAGGGTAAGTGCCAAGGCCTGGAGAGGAAGGGTTCCTGCCCCAGAAGGACAGCAGGCATAAGGAGAAGCACATGAGCCTAAGGCTAAACTTTTGAAACTGTGGATCTGTAGCCTGGGCTGAAAGCTTACATGCTGAAAAGCTGAACAGCTGAAATTATAGATCACAGATTTATTGCAGCTGCCAAACCTTTTTGCCAATATCACTGAGCACCACACATATAGGGGGAAAAAAGGCAAATGGTGGAGTTGACATTTCCATGGAAGGTGGTGGTTAGCATAAGGCACCGCGGCCCCTAGAGCCGAGACAGAAGTCAGAGCACAGGACTTAATCGAGGAAGCAAAGAAAGGTGACTGTGCAGAGAGCAAAAGGAAGGTCCAGTGGAAGCAAAGAAAATAAGGGCACACATGGCTGGAAGCATGAGCATATCACTGGAAATACCAGCGAAGGGGAAACCAGAATGAGACCTGGGATGATTCCTTTAGGGTGGTGAAGACTCTGCAAACAAAAAAGGCACCCAAAGATTTCATTACAAACTCAACCATTTTTAAAAACACCAAATATAAGGCCATATCTCATAGCTAGATTCTCAAAATGTTGTATTTTTCAAAAACAGTTAAAATGTTGCTTAAAAAACATGTCATATACTTATTTTAATTGAGTGAGAAAATCGTTTTTTCACTGTAAAATAAGAAGTCTATGTCAAAAAAAATAGAAAAAAGCAACTGTAATGCCACTACCTTCATACAACTACTATTGCAGTATTTTTTAGCATATAGTAAGATTGTATGTAAAATGTTGTAATTATTGTTTTCCAATTAACTCTTTGCATTTTTAAGCCACATGCATATTTCCATATTAATTTTAACACTTACGTGAAATTTCAAATTTTATCAATCAATTCTCCCACTGCTCATATAGTTTGCGGCTACCATACATTACGTAAGGGTACACAGCAGCATGTGTAATTTTACATTTTATGCCTGACCTAGAAGTAGAAAAGTACCAGTGTCTGTGGTGGGAAAGTTGTCCGAAAGACTGGAAGAAGAATGGCAGGCTTATTTTCAGACACACTATTTCCACGGGTCACAGACAAGCCAAAAGACTTACCTGGAAGAAATCTTACAAAACGTGGCATGAAATGAAATCTTGGGCAGCAGGGTGGGCTGTCTTCAAACAGAGGACCTAAAGCAAACAAGTGGAAATACAAGAAAAAAAATTAATAAAAACAGGCTTAGAAAACAAATACTGCAACTTAATTCCTAAGATTCATTATAATGACAAACATCCCTACAAGTAGGGGCATAAAAATAAAAAAAGGTCTTCTGTTTGTACATCAGTCCTGTGGTAACCACCACAAACATCCCAGAAAGACTGAAGTGAGGAGACTACCAATGTAAGAGGAGAATGAAAGCCCAAGGACATGTGCTTCATGGTACACTAGAGGCCTGGTGCACGAATTCATTCATGGGTGGGGTTGGAGCCAGCCCACTCCAACCAGGGCTGGGCCAGCCACGGGGAGGGGCCATGGGCAGTTAGTTGGCAAGCCCCACTCCCGATGGGCGTGAGGAGGGGCAATTGAGGGAGGGGCCGCTGGGGGAGGGGCCACAAGCGGTTGAACTACAGGTCGGAGGGACAAGTTACATATTAGCCTTTTATTATATAGGAGGATAAGGGAAAACTATTTTTAGAAAGTCAAAACATAAAAAGATTTTTGTTATAACTGAACTACTGCATGATATAATATGCTTGTGTTTTAATTCCTTTCCATTTTAATCAACAGGATTGGAGAAAAATAGAGAGAAATACTACTAAAAACTTGGTTTGAAAAGCCATTCATCAATACACGGTTTAGCAAATAAATAAGTAACTGTCTGCTGGAATGCAGACACCTCCTAAGAGTAACTATTATCCAAGATCCAAGGACCAGGTGCCGGTTCCATGTAGCTCGCAGGTTTTGAATTGTGTTTTGAAGGCAAAGCAAAGTTCTATTTTGATAAACTGTTATCTTGGAAGTTCATATTACAGAAAAGTTCAATAGATTTAAAATATTAACTATTGAGGCTTTCCCCAATGCACCTAAATCAATGTAATTACTTATAATAACTGATACCATCTTCTTACATATCAGTTAGGTAACTGATAATGGTAATCTTAGGCAATAGACACTGTCAAATTGTATTAAAATAAGACCCATGAGAACTTATTCGTGTCAGATGATAGCAAGCATTCCTATGAATCACACTTTTCCCTGGGTATTTCAAAAAATAAGAGAAATTTCAATTATGTTCCCCGCACCATACACCACAATGTTCTTTACCATTACATTTTTCTTTAAATCCTATTATTTACCTTTAAGATTCCAGTCATACAATTCCAAAATATCTCTGAATAGGAATAATGAAAAGAGTTCAAGTCCCTTCACACAAAAATTCTGAAAAATAAACCAAAATCAAATTACTATAATACTGCAAATATATATTAACTGAAGGTTCAACTTGCTCTAGTCAAGTGCCTTAAAGTGTCTGTTGAAACTATCCTAAAACCATGTACTTTCCTAAAAAGTTTGACCACCATCCTACAAAGAACAGCTCATTTGCTTGAGACACAAATGAAGTAGGCAAGTGTGGCTTTAGGTTTCCCAAGAAAATGTGAGCACAGTCCTTCCCAATGTACGACTAAAATGATGTGAAATTAAAGCACTAAGTCATCTTATGAAGGGAGCGGAACCAGAGACATGGAAGCATGGAACTGAGTGCGGAATCTCGGAGGGACTTTGGGTGGGAGGTAATCAACCAAAGACCTTGTATTCATGGCCCATGGACACAGATGAGGCCACGCATATACAGGGTGGTGAGGGCCTGGGGTCGGGAGGCAGACTGGAGCGGGTCAATGGGGGGAAAAGCGGGACATGTGTAATACTTTCAACAATAAAGAATTATTATTAAAAAATAAAATAAAATAAAAATGAAGTCGTCTTTATGTCATATTTTTCTAACCCAATTATAAAATCAGGCTCTCCTGGGGACTTTTTGTTAATTCAAATCACACACACACACACACACACACACACACACACACACACGCCAGCAGGCTCTGATAGGTTTGTCCCGCTCACCCCACCCCTGTTCCCTGCCATCCCCCAAACACACCTAGAATCACTGTTAGAGTGACCATAAACAGGTCTTTCATGACAAAAAGTTAAAATTCTTAATGAAGGCAAATAAAGGGCTACGAAAAACTACAAAACTTCGGACGAAAATTTCTCCAGTAAACAAGCTTAACAGATGATATATTTGCAACTAAGACATGTCTCATAATTCTTCCTTCCTATTTGTTTTACTCGGGGTTCATAAATCACCCTGCGTGAGATAACTCCAGACGCATAAACCTTTACAATAGCAAATGAAGGCTTATGACCTTAAAAATCGACAGGAAGCAAAAAGCCCTTTTAAGCTAGAGAATGAGGGGGGTGGCCCTTTCTCTTTAATTCTTTTTGAAAGACAGGTAGAATTACCGGGACTTGCTTTGAATGAAGTAGGTGCAAACTAAGCATGTATGTCATGCTTATCAATTCCCGCTGGTGCCCGGCTGCCCATGACAGAGCTGCGCTGTTAAACAAGGTTTGCAAGGAGAGCCGGGGGCTCAGGAAATCGACCCTAACTCCAGCACAAGGTTAAGTGCACAGGCTTGTTTGCTGTCTAGTTGTTATTTCTTCGTGTGACTTGTTGACATCACTAAATTCAAGATCAGGCAATGAATCATTCTGAGATTCACATTAATCTTGCTTTGGAATTTTAAACCTCTTGCATGTATTTAGATAAATCTGCTGCTGAGCAGCCGCAATGAAAAACAATTAGGAAAAATATGTAAATATATGGGAAGAAAAATGAACCAAGCACCGATCTTGTCATTGGAGATAATGAATAAGATTATTCCAACAGCTATCAGGTTCGGTTTCACTACCCTAATTTCCTCTGATAACAACCAGTAATCAAAATCTGTCCCCTACCCAAAACAAACCAGAAACAAATGTAAAGTTACTATCAGTAGATGCAAAACAAGGAAAAATGGATACAGAAGTTGAAAAATGGCCTGAATTTTAACCTTGTTCCTAGGGCTCCATCTCACTGACCCTTGCAACAGTGACCACAAAACTTTAGGGGTATTTCTGAGGCCAAAGCCAGAGCTGGCCATGTCCAATGCTTCCAAGATGTAAATGTGGAATAAACAGAAGACAAAGCTGCTAAGCCATCTTCTGCCTTACCTCAGGCATCATCTCTTCGATGAAATGGATCGTGTAGTCTATGTTGAATCTGATCACTTTACACAGCGGAATCTGCAAGAATAAGAAGAGGTTCAGTCTGCAACACCATCCCGGAGGCTCCCAATGAGCATGTGTTGGCAACCTGACCCAGAAGGCCATGACCCAAACGAGAAAGTTCCACCTCATCTAAGCTGCTCACAATGCTGCAGGCGAGCTTGACCACAACGGCTGGGTTTTCATGGCAGGCACCCAGCTGGCCCTGCCTCTACAGGAAACCTGCATAATGCCGGTGCTTAATTAACTGTACGAGCAACAACACAAACGTGACAAGAACCCATTAAATTCAACCAAATTGCCTCTAGAGAATTAATAAAACCACTTAAATACTTATTTTTCTCGTGTGTTTTTTTTTAATCTTTCAGAACTTTGGCTTTTCAGGCAGATCAGGGATAGCAGGCTGACGGCTCATCAGTTACAGATTCCTAAGTCACTACACGCACACAAGTCCAGCTGTCTATCTGGCTCCGGAGCAAAACCAACCGTGGTAATAATCATAATAAAGCATGATATGAATAACAACAGATAGCCTTTCCTGAGCCAGGCGCTGCTCTAATGCTTCACATATGGTCACCCATGTAGCCACCCCTATGAGATAGGCACAATTTATTATCCCCCTTGTACAGTGGAGGAAACTGAGGCAGAGTTATCAGGTACCTTGCCTAAGGTACACCGGTAGCTGGTGAGTTCAGAAATGTTGCTCTAGACTCCAGCCAGCTCTAAGCCACTAGAGTATAATACCTCTCATCACCTGTTGTAATACTCAGGGTTCATGTGAAAATGAAGGAAGACTCATGTTAAATAAAACCACACCTGTCTTGTTTTACCAATGTGTCATCAGACACTAGCCTAGTGCCTAGACATAGTAGGTCTTCCTTGAGTATAGTTTTGAATGAGGGAGGAATGAGAAAGGGAGGGTGTGGAGTTACTGCCATGGTCTGGCTGATTACCGGAGGAAAATAATACTCAGAAGCCCTAGAGGTGTGTTAAGTCGGTTTTTCTAGGCACTCAATTTGTCCAGAAGACAATTTTATATAAATGTAACCGTTTTTTACAAACCATAGCAATCAGAAAGAAACACATTTTAATTCTACCAAAGGAATGGAAAGAAAAACAAAAAAAGTCTTATAATGCCATCTACTGGAAACTTTTTCTCAGAAATGAAATTTAGTTTTTAGGTGTTTTATTTTTTAAAAGGATAACAGCTAATTTGAGTAAAATTCACATTTTAATAAGAGATCCATATGCAACCTTCTTGGTGGTAATAAATGAGTTCTGAAACAACTGAAGCAGCAGGCTAAAGCCACTAACATTTTAAGGTCTTTTTAGTCCTATATTTAAAAATGATGTGAGAGCGACAAATTTGGGCATCATTCATATTTTGTAAATACCTATTCTTTGCTAACAATGATGTTAGGTTCACAGTTACCCGAAAAGAAGTCACAGCCCCTACCATTTTAAAAGACAAGGATCTAAAAGAAGAACATGGTACACTGTAACTTGTAGGTACAATTAAAAACAAATATGCAAACGGAGAGTATAAAGTTCTAAAGGACCAAAGGAAGTAACATTTGAGTTGAGTCTTCAAAGAGGGGCAGGGATTTTCCAGGTCATCCAGAAAAGCAGGTATTTAGTTTCTAGCAAGACAGAGAGAAGGGAGCCGGGGGAATAACAAGTGATTTAGCTGTTCAGAAATAAAGTGGGTGGAGAGAGAGAAGCAAGGTATTTCTAGACAGGAAAGTATGAACTCTATCAGTGGTCGCCAACCAGTGGTCCGTGAGGTCCGAAAGGTTGGCGACCATTGAACTATATTATGCAAATTTTACAAACAATGTAAAGGATTCAGGGCCTATCCTATCAATGAGAAGTCCTTCAAGCAGTTTAAGTGAGAGAACATCACAGTTCACACTTTGGATGAGTGGCTATGTAAACGGTGTGGGGATGGTCTGGAAGGGAGCGAGGCAGGAAACTAGAAGACCAGAGTCTAATGAAACAGTCCAGGAGCCAAATGAAGAGAAGACTGGAAAGGACGGGAATATTTTTAAACATAAGAGATGTTACTGAAATACACAGTGACCGTTCTGATGTGGAGGCAAGAAAGAAGAATAGGGAATAATTTCTGGGTTTCTGGCCTAGGTGACCGGACACATCACAATGGCATTAATACAAAGAAATGCAAGGGGTACTCCCCGCGTACTCAAACTCAGTCTGTGGGAAAGAAGACGAGCTCGGTTTCACACAGGTTGAGGATGAGGTATCTGAGGGGACATGAAGGTGGGTGTGCCCAACCGGCAGTCTGAAGTTGCCGTGTGAAGCATGGAGCCCTATGTCACAGCTATAAATAACAATTTGGCGAGGATCAGGATACGCATAGAAGGAAAAACCGTGGGTGAGCCTCCCTTCCTCAGGGAGAGGGTATCCGAAAGAGAAAGGACCACAGGCTGTGGGAGCAGTAGGGAACTAGGCAGAGAGAGCGCAGTGTCAGCCTGAGCCCTTCTCAGACACACCATTGGGAAGGCAGGATCTCCTCTGCTAGTCAAACGTTCCTCTTCTCTAGGACACAGAGAGAACCGGTCATTTGCCAACATAATCGGAATCTCCACTGATTGGAAGCTTACCTGGCCAATCAAATAATATAAATACCTACCATCATTTCTTAAAACCTATTTGGACACTGGCTGACACTAACTCCTACCTCACCATACCAAAAACGAGCAAAAACAAAAAAAAAAAAACCACTCCTAAAGAAAACACCCCTTTCAAAAATAAGATAAGTTTTAAAAAAAAGAAAGAAAACTTCCTCAACTCTACTACTTCCAGACACTAAATGACCAAATCCAGCCCAGTGCGGCTGCTGGAAATGGGAAGCCCATGAAGGCATGAGGAAATGGTCATGGGGCTTCATGGGGCTTTTGTGGTCAGGATAAAGTA
Source organism: Myotis davidii (assembly GCF_000327345.1). NCBI lineage: Eukaryota > Metazoa > Chordata > Mammalia > Chiroptera > Vespertilionidae > Myotis > Myotis davidii. Next base: position 12,996,577 of record NW_006289813.1, on the reverse strand, counting down.
TTATGCACCTAATAGGTTTATCTTTATAATTTTGGTTATATTGTCAAAGCCCTTAGTAGCATCAGGTATTATAAGTACTAGTAACTGTACTACATTAAAGAATTAAATTCTCCCAGAATGCTCTATACTAAGCCAACAAGGCTTTCCATCCACTTCAAGTTCTGAAGAGAACTTGTCAGAACTAGATTTGGTTGAGATTCTCACATTACAATCATTTGCATGCCATTCTTCCTGATGTGCTCTCTCCAACAAGAAAATGAATCAGATCAGTACAGTGATTTAATAATTCCCTTTCTTGGGAGGTTATTTCAAATTCAAGAGGCCTTTGATGGATCTAATTCCTATGAACTGTACAACATTCAGCTTAATACTCGATTTATTTTATCAACATCTCTAACATAAATGATGGGGCTTATCTTCTCATTACAGAGTTAAGTTCTCAAATTTTGAGAACTTGAATATTTTTATATAAAATATATGCAGAAGCCAGGAATTTTTCAGTCCTATATTTTATTTTACGATAACAGTAACAACTGCAATTAATTTAGCATTAACAGCCTATCAGTGCCTGAGGAATTTTAATAAAGCTCATAGAATCACTTGTCCAAAGTCACACAGATATTAAGAATTAGTTTTTAAAAACAAAAAAAGAATTAGAAGATGCAAACCCAGGTCTTTCTGACATATTTTCCAAAATAAGAAGTTCAATATTTGTTGTATGCCAACCCATTGTATGATAAACACTTTTCATGTTTCATCTCTTTTTTTTTTTTACAAAAGCCTGTTGCTAAAACTAATACCTCTATCTTAAGATAAGAAAGGCTTATAAAGGCTAAAATGTCAAATCATACAAATAGTAAGAGGAATTCAATAATGTTTAAAACTTTGGTCTCTCTGAAGCCAAACTGCTTTCCTTCTTTAATGAAGGTGATCCTAAAAGTTAAAGTAAGATGTACACTATTCTAGGGAATTAAAAAATAAGATAGATATTTTGAAATATTTTCATGGTAACTAAATTATTTGTTTTGCAAATCCTTTGAAGGGCAAAAAAGAGAGAAGTGCAAACAGGGAGGGGAAGTTGGACTAGAGGATTTCTAAAAGCCTTTCCTACTCTAAGACTAGGAGATTTGATGTCACAAAGGTCTGAGTGCCTCACTGAGACATTTAAAAAAAGACAACAGCCCTGACCAGTGTGGCTCAGTTGCTAGAACATTGTCCCATGCACAGAAAGGTTGCTGGTTTGATTCCCGGTCAGGGCACATGCCCAGGCTGTGCTTCTGTCCCCGGACGGGGTACTTACGGGAGGCAACCGATCAATGTTTCCGTCTCACATCACTGTTTCTCTCTCTTTCTCTCTCTCTCTCTCTCTCTCTATCTCTCTCTCTCTCTCTCTCTTCAAAAAAAAATAATTAAAAAAAATATATTTACAAAGACAACAAAACCATCAAAATTCAAAAACCTCCTAATGCCTTTTCATATAGATTGTTTAAGAATAGTCCAATATAAAATTATGTCACTATGTAAGGTGACAAATGTTAACTACACTCATTGTGGTAATCATTTCACAATATATACAAATACTAAACCATTATGTTGTACACCTAAACTAATACAATGTTATATATTAATTATACCTAATTAAAAAAAATAAAGAATGGTCCAATATTATACCCTTTTGTATACTATGGTCCATTCCGGAGGTAAACATGGTATGTATTATCAAATGATTTTATTTTTACATTTACAATGTACTCATCTTCTCAAAGAAAATTGTCTAGGATAAAATATACTGTGGAATAAAAACAATAAAAAGACAATTTGTTGTTGTTGTTGTTGCCGAAACCGGTTTGGCTCAGTGGATAGAGCGTCGGCCTGTGGACTGAAGGGTCCCAGGTTCGATTCCGGTCAAGGGCAGGTACCTGGGTTGCAGGCACATTCCCAGTGGGGAGTGCGCAGGAGGCAGCTGGTCGATGTTTCTCTCTCATCGATGTTTCTAACTCTCTATCTCTCTCCTTTCCTCTCTGTGAAAACTCAATAAAATATATTTAAAAAAAAAAAAAGACAATTTGTTTTAAATTAGTATCACTACTATGGAATCATGTCCACTTATAAAGAAAAAAAGAAAGGATAGAAAGGAACAAGGTTTGGCAAAGATGTGAATCTTTACTCTCCAGAGGAACAGAATTTCAAGTTTTAAGTAAACAATACTAAAATAACTTTTCAAACTGTATAATTTCTTGTAACCAAACCAGAAAGGTTAGAGAACATTCTATTTCGAGATAGCTACACCATAGCTATAACTCAGTAAGTTCTATTACGAAGTCTAGGCTGGATGAAGTATACTGCTGCACTCTCCCTGAGCCGCCAGCAAATTCACTCCATGACAATTCCCTAGACTGCCAGCTCTGAGACAAAACTTTTGACTCATAGATACAGAACTTCCATTTGAACCGCTTACTAACAGAGCAGCCTTAATACCTGTATAAAAACATCATAGATCTGTATGTCAGGCAAAGTCCCTTAAAGAAGACATATTCCTGGTATTCAAAGGCAGAAAACTGTATGAAATTAATTCAGATTCCAGATGTCCTAAACCAGCTCTATTTCTTTTTCTATTGCTCAGAGACTAAACAGCAAGTTCTTCTTAAAACTTTCCAACTTTCCTTTGAAGGACACCCACCCCCAAATAGCTCTGACACGTTACTCCACAGTTAATCCTTCTTTTTCAATCTTTCACACTCTCAAAATGTTATTCTGACACGTTTACTTACACCATTTAATGGGAAACAAACCTGTGACTCATTAGCACAGATGTCACACTCCCACCTGACACAGACTGCCATAGACTTCCTGCAGCTCAGGCAGAGGGAGGACACAAAGTAAATGTTACTTAGAAGTCAGGAGAAGGGAAATCTATTTTGATTTTTAGAAGAATGAAGGGAGGACAGGGAAGGTGGGGGTGCAGGGACAGGGAAAGCCAGCCAATGAGCACATACTTACATTAGTTAGAGGGGCGTGTGCAAACATAGAAAATCCTTCAAAGATATACTCATGGTCATCATATTCTATAACAGTGGGCCTGTCAGTCTGAAAGCAAACAGAAACACACGCTTGAATTAAATGACAGCATGATTTGCATGTGCAGATATTCATCAGGACACAAAGCAACCACCAGGAAAAATATCAGGACTCCACAAACTTTCTTAATGTTTGTCCAAACACTAGGGAGAACTTAAAAGTTTAATTTTAGGAGAAACTGTCTGGCTTGGTGGAATTCTCTGGCTTCAGTAATATTTATATACTGAGACAATCAAGACATTTTGTTACAGATGCCAGAAAGGGGGGGGAAAGCTATCTGACTTCATTTTCTAGGAACTTGCTTTATTTAACCCACAATACTACCAGTCCTGTTCTTATTGAGCTATATTTCTGAACTAACAGAAGTCCTAACAAGAATAAGATAATAACGCAGCTGACTCAAAGCTCGAAGTGAAAAAAAGACTCAGCAGCATGACGGTCAAGACTAACCACCTGGAAGGCTCTGAAAGGGCCTGGTGCCAGATCTCAGCCCTCACAGTTCCATTCCCAGGCCTTCCAGGGAGAAGCAACCCACCAAATGTGCAACAAATCAATTCCTGCATGATGCCCAAGATCTTAATTACTAAAAAACTGAATCTGTAATCAAAACATACAAATGTTGCTCTATGCATGAGACTCTCTTCCTTATGCCATTCTTATAACCCACCACTTTTAATCCTAAATGCTAAATATGGAATTATCAAGACTAATAACCTAAAAGATATGTTTTTTACATAGGTACTGAACATTTCATACACACACACACACACACACACACACAAAATCACACACAAAGAACTTGACAGGGAGAAAACTAAAGAATATCCAAATGTACGTTATTTGTTTTGTCAATATTACTGTTACTTTCTATTTGAGTAATTCAACAAAGTTGGCCTAAATTAAACATAATGAAAAGAACTTCTAATGAAATAATCATGGTACAACACTCTGGAAAACAGTTTGGTAGTTCTTCAAATATTAAAGATAAAGTTACCAAACAATCCAGCACCCCAGTCCTGAGTTTATGCCCAAGACAAATGAAAACATACATCCACACAAAAACTTGTCCACAAACATTCACAGAAGCATTTTTCATAATAGCCAAAAAGTGGAGACCACCCAAATGTTCATCAACTGATGAATGGATAAATAAAATATTGTATATCCATAGAATGGAATATTATTTGGTCATAAGAAGGAGTGAGGTTGCATGTTACAACATGGGTGAATCTTGAAAACCCTACGCTAAGTGAAATCAGAAGCCAAAAAGATGATATATTGTATGGTCCCATTCATATTAAATATCTAGAATAGGCAAATAATAGAAAGCATCTTATTGGTTGCTGAAGGCTGGGGGTTGGAAAGAGTTGACTGCTGCTGAGTACAGGGTTTCTTTTGGAAATGATGAAAATGTTCTAAAATTAGACTGTGATGATGGTTTCACAATTCAGTGAAAAGATGAAATATAAAATATACACTTTAAATGGGTACATCTTAAGGTATATGAATTATAGCTCAATAAAGTTGTTAAAATATATAATTATTAGTATCTAACTTTGAAATTGAAATCTCTTGATGATACAAGTAACCAGAACTAATAAAATTTTATACTATGAAAGGCTGTATAACATAGCGGAATAGCATACAGCCATACACGATGGTGTCAGACTGCATAGGTTCAGATCTGCACTCTGCCACTTCCTACCTGAATACTAGTAATCTTGAGCAAGCTACTTAACCTCATCTGTAAAATATGTTCTACTGCTCCACCTATAAAATGGAGATCACAGTGTCTGCTTCATCAGTTTGTTGTGAGAGATAAGTTAATACATGTCAAATACTCAGAATGGTGCCCAATACCATAGTCAACAAGTACTAAGTACTATTATTGCTGAAATACTGGTAGATACAATAGATGTTCTTATTTGGTTCACTAGATAACATATAATCTATTTGCTGATTTTTAAGAGATGTGAAATTGTTCTATGCATTCTTCCAACTCCACAGTGCCACAATTTTTTGACTATTATGTGGTACCAACAATATAAATGAAAAAAGGTACCAAAAATAATCTGGTAAAAAAGTAAAAATAAAGGCCAATTTTATCAACATAAAAGTAGGATATTTTAAAAGAAAGAACATTTAAGAAGTGAATCAACATTTAGTCTATTCACATTTTAACCTAGTTACACACATTCAACCTATTTACATTTTAAAATAAAGGAAATCTGATTTTGTAAGGAACTTACTAAGAAGTTTGTAGGAGGGGAGACTGTAATTCGATAGTGGAAAAGTCTGCCAGCATTGTTGGTCATAGGACGACAGGGCTTGATGGCCTGAGGGAAAGAACATAAGTGATATTGAAAGTAAATAAGCAAAGTATTTTTACTTAAATTAGACTGTATTTTCTAGCTGCATGTCTAACTAAAGAGGTTCCTTCACCGGCTAGCAGGAAAGAAGAGTATTCATTTTACCATTAATTAGATGAATAAAAAAGGGCTGGCTGGTCCCTAGTATTCAATTTCTTCATGTGCAACAGGACAGTTTGAGACAACATAAAGATCTTTATAGATCTAAATTTATATCTTTTTTTGGTAAAATAACACAATAATTGAACTTTGGCTAAACTCCCAATAAACTGAAGAAAAAAAAAGGGCAGGAAAAATCACCTCCGGGGGACTAGCAGTAGGTTTTAATGGGGGTGGGGGAGACAGTGAAAAGATTAAACATGCTGGTGAAAACAGAGGTACCAGAAATGAAGACGTGTGAGAGGTGGTGGGACAGGATATCATGGAGCTTAAGTCAGGAAAAGGAAAACTGACAGCGAGCAAAAGCAGCATCAGTGGACTGAACCGTGGGTGTGCTGAGACGGACACAGAGATGCGTGCCCCAGACCATGCACGGCAGGACCGCTGCCCACTGCAGAGAGAAGCATGAAGGCCCAGCCAGCGAAGCCCAAGTCAATGGACAATACTCATTCCTCGGCTGATGGGGCTTTGTTGGGGCTGACTCATAGTTTGATTAATCCCTCTGTCCAATCCTGCTTATACCTTCTTCCTTTCAAAGAAACATCATACGCCCCAAACTCCACCTTAGCATCTGCTTCTGGAAAATCCAGTGTGGGACAGTTGGTACCAAGAGTGACCCAACAAAGCAGGAGAGATAAGATGGGGTTTGGGAGAGAAATCACTTACCATGCAACTAGCAATAAAGACCCCATCAAGGGGGTAGGCGGAGCACACAGCCCCTGGCACCGGATGGCACACCTACTGAAACTTTCAAAGACGATGGAATAGGAGGCTGTACCAATGGAAGCCGGTGTTTAAAACTATGAGAGAATAGTAGCTCTAAGGACAATGGACAGATGGCTACTTTACCATACTCCTCAAACTTCAGTTAAATCACCTGAAGGGCTTGCTAAATCTCAGACTGCTTGCTCCCCATCTCCAAAGTCTGACTCAGAAGCTGAAGCAGCTGAGAATCTACATTTCTAACAAATTCCCAGGTATATGAATTAATCTACAGCAGGGATGGGAACCTACTTTCTGCCAAGGGCCATTTAGATACTGATAACATCATTCTCGGGCCATATAAGATTATCAACTTAAACAGTAGCCTGCTATACTTGGTCAAACATTTCATTAACTCACCCCTAATGCCTTGGCAGGGCCAGACCAAATGATTTCATAGGCATTCTAAGACCCACAGGCTGGACGTCCCCCACCCCTGCTCTATAGAAGTGAACAGCAGAGGAGAAAGGAAACTGAAAGCCAGATGGGAAAACTAGAGGATGTGTTGGGACACACAAAGCAGCTCTCACCTGCAGTGAGAGGTGAGAGCAAATCAGGACCAAGCCCAGGGCTTATCAAAGTCAGAGTGGGTGGACCTAAAAGACAATTAACAGCCAACCAAGATAGGTCTGCTATGCCAAAGTCAGGGACCTGAAAACATCCCCACCCCAGTACTGAATCAGTCTCCCCTCCTGGCTGACAGACCTATAATTAGGGTCATTTCCCCGGCACAGCCCAGCTGGGGAGGTGCTGGGAGGAGTTTATGCCCAGAGGGCCTATAAGCACTAGCCAGCGTGTGCCAGCAGGAGTCTGCACAGGACTGGAGGCTGAGAGTGCCTGACCAAAAGGGCCTGAACACACAACTGGTTAAGGAAGACTTTACTGACGTGGGAGCATTCAGGATTCCAGGATGCCAGGAGATGCTGGCAACTCCTTTCTAGGGTATCTCCCAAAAGCATGAAAAAGTGATGGCCCACAGAGAGTAAAGTCAAAATACCAAAACTGCTAATGCGGACAGAGGAGGAATGAATCCAAAGATTCAAAGAAGTGGGCACTTTGGAATGGACATAATACCTCTGACTGAAAAAATATACCAGATAATCATATTCTATGGGAAGTACAGAGGACAGGACAGCTACCAGGATCAAAAGGAATGTGCTGGTTCAGGGGTGGCCTTCTGTCATTCAGACAGTCACTCAGTGTCTGAGAGTGTCTGGGCCTTCTCCAGGGCTGACTGGAGAGGTTGTCACAGAGCACAGCTTGCGGACAGCAACCATATGAAAGGACTCTGAAACAAGGGAGGCCAGACAGACGACGGGGCTGTTACAAGCTAGGTCACACAATTATCATCAGGACCAGCAAGATCGAAGGGGCAGCCCAGGGAATCTGACACACAGTCATGCAAGAGTCGACAGAACATGGTGTCCTTGGGCACAAAATAGATGGGTAGCTGACAAGAATACCAACTTAGTTTGTACCAACAGAAGAAATCAAGAGTGATAACCAAGTGGCTAAAGGGAGGTTGCTCCAATAAGTCATGTTCCCTTGCCCAGTTCCAGACCTGATCAATTTTTTGAGCTGATATCCATTGACTAAAGAGGTGGCCAGTGCCCAGGAAGCCCTGCAACACCATTACAAACAAAAATGTTCATGACAACACTGTCCTTCCCCAAAGAACCTATGGCCATTTACCAAAGTAACAGTGCACTAGGGAAAGGGGAAATCCTGACAGTTCAGATGCTGCCACAGCATCTGAATCAACACTAATTCTCAGACACTGAATGGCTGTCCTCATTCCCCCGTAAAGTGGGGGACATGAGGCCAAGGCAGCAAACAAAATCTTCATCGAGGTCCGGCTTACAATAGGTCCACTGTTTACAAATCCACCCAGTGGTCATTGCCCTGGTCCCCAAATGTATCTGGAATTGATGAAACTGCCTAAAGGTATTCAACTTAATCAGATTTGGAGTGTCCCTGATGGACCAGGGCTGGGGCACAGAGCTAGAACAGTCCATGTGCTACTCAGTGTAGTGGGAACACATGAAAAATACAACAGCATTCCCACGTCCCCCAAGGAAAGCGGACATGCACCTTATACACTTTAGAGAGATCGTTTCTCCAGGGTACTTCAGAGCCAATTGTGATAAGAACATAGAAAAAAATATTACACCAGTTTTAAAAGAATAAAAACAACTCAAAGACACTTGGCCTATTTGATGGTTTCCTTGATGATATTCCCCACCTCAAATCCAAACCCAAGTACTTTTCTTCTCCAGTTATCAGTACCGGAGAGGACTGGGGAATATGAAAAGACTTTTCAATGGTCCTGTTTCATTTACCGGGGAAAGAATAGCAACGGCACTGTCTACTGCTGGCACCTCGGTGCATACAAATGTAACAACCCAAAGCCATTACCTCTTCTCCGGGATAGATGCTGTGTCTAATTCCTGTGCGTCTGGCTTTTGCACTGCATTTGCAGAGTGGACCATCATTCATCTGTCAGAGACAGAAAGGAATTAGTTTTATTGGGGGCAAGTCCCCACCATGCAAGCTGACGTTCCATGGAATTATGTGGGTTTTAACATCAGGAGTCCTGAAGCTCTGAAGAGGCTGTCACAGTTAGAAAATTACACGGATGATCCAAAACCAATAAAGCTGCACACTGTCCACACTGTCTGGTAAAAGGAAACTGTAAGGCACCGCCTGATCCCCAAGTGATTTGTGCAGCCAGGCAGAAAATATCAGCGTCCGCGCATTGCTCGGCCCCATCTTCTCCGACCACTTTTTAGTATGTTCCTTCTATTTCTTATTTCAGGAAAAAAGGCTCTTCACAAAAGAAAAGCATATTTTATATACTTTGAAGCACATAAAATGCTTTGAAGGTAACCAGATTAAATGTTTTCAAAAAAGAAACATAAAGGTATCTGAAGCAGAGAGAAGAAAATGCCTGCTAGAACCAGGAAAACGTTCAACGCTAAGCAGGTAAGCGATGTCTGGTTTTTCACCTGAATTCATTTCACTGCCCTGGACTCTACCCACAGGATTCAAAAAGGGAATAATGCCTGAGTGACTCTTGGGTGGAAAGATGACTGCTAAGCATTGGGGAGGGGAGAGTGATAAATAGCTCAGGGTCCATGTACTCAAGGAATATTTATTCTAGGTAAGAAATAGCATACATATAATATGCTTAGTAATTTTAAAGAAAATGGAAAAATTGTCAGTGCAGATGGAGATACCACTGGCTTCAAAGAGACAAACTATCTGAACAGCCGAACAGACAGGAAAAGCAGATGGTTATGTTACATGAGGAACAAAGCGAAGGAAGAAACCCAAGGTGATGTTCCCAGGACATGACAGCCACCCCAATGGAATGGGTCATTTATGTGAGCAAGAAGACCAAACAAGCAGAACTGAGGTTCAAATCTTAAAGGGTCTTAAGAGTCATTTCATGACTTTATTCAACATAAATGGCAACACGGAATCAAAAGGAGACCAGAGCATCAGTGTGGAGAATAAGGAAGCTGAATTCCATTTCTCACTCTCTTTGTATTAATAAATACACACACACACATATATAACACATTATAACATATATATTTACACAAACGCATAAACATGTTTCTTTAAAGTTCTAGGGATTTGTGACTCATTGTGTCCAATGACAATATCTCAATACAACTTTGAAAAAAAATATTAAAGTGAAAAACTATAACTTCCTTTATCTTTCTGGGAAATCTAAAGCTCCAGGTGATACATCAGAGAAATAACATTGTTACCTTAAAAAAGATCGGGTAATTATCCCAAGTAACAGCTGGCAAACATAGATGTGATGGGGAGCCCTCAAGTGTCACAGCACACGCCCAGTGATGGTCACAACTCATGAGGGAAAATGTGGAAGATCACCTCGTGCTCACTGATTTTCAGGGAGCAGACAGACACCCCACATTCCTGCCTCTACCAGGGGCTGGGCCCTGACGCAGATCAGCCCTTTTAAGGCTCGGCTGTCCCGAGGACACAACACCAGATCTAGTGAACGGAACGGTGAGGCTGCACAGGGTGCTCTGATGGACTAAGAACCCTCAGAAACCAAGGGGCAGGCTCTGGACAGGAGAACAGGCCGTTAAAAAACACACACACACTGGGGGGAAGGGAAGTGACTACTGATGGACATAGGATTTCTTCCAGGGGAGATGAAAATGCTCTAAAATTGGATTGTGATGATGGCTGTACAGTCCTGTGAATATCCTAAAAAACATTGAATTGTGCACTTTAAGTGTGTAATCTATATGGTATGTGAATTAAAACTCATTGAAGCTATTTAAGAGATCATATGCATGATTAATATATCAAAGTAAGTTTCAAAATACATGGACAACTGCAAACACTTCTGCTCAATTCCAAGAGAGCAAAAGGGACCACAAAGTGCATTTCTGTCGGGCATTCTAACTATATGAATTCTATTGAGAAAGACAGTTTAGCCATCAACTAATAAGAGCCAAAAGAACATTCAATATAGAATGGTATAAATTTATTTCAATTGTAAATTATCTTTTTAGAGGTATGTGTTTTATTACGCTTAATAACTTTATATGCATTAGATGCTATTTTTCTTGCGTTGTATATTTGTAAAATACCAATCTCTTATAAAGATACTATTTTGTATTATGTAGTACTTCATAAGAAAACCCTAAGTAGAAATAAAAATATGTCCAGCGATGACATCATTAGCTCAAACATACTTAACAAGGAAGGGAGCTTCCATGGAACTGTGACTATTACTAACTAGGAAATATGAAGTTTTATAGGACTGAAGACATTGTTTATTATATTGCTGTAAGATGCCTTCCAGACGAACTACTTTTAAAAAGACCTACAAGTCCTCTCGCCCTCACTCCACCATTTGTCTCCTTCCGTTTACTGCAAGTTTAATGAGGCAGCGCCATTATCCGGTTCCCTAACCCAGGATTTACCACCGTCGTCAAAAATGATTCAAGGCACAGTTGCTCTGGTGCTTACGCTTTGGAGCCGAACTCAGAAGCTGGAGGAAATGAGCTCTGAAGAATGGCTCACAGCGCCCAGAGGAAAATTCAGTTTCGATACCAGCCGACATGCATCTTCTGGACCTGGAGTCATAAATGTGACGTGTGGTTTGCACCCTTCCCAGCAAGAACATAAAACACATGCGCACCTGGCCTGGGTCATTGTACCAGAGTTCATCGTGAAGCCGGTCGGGATGGGCCTTTTTGCGTTTAATTTCCGCTATGACGTCAAAAACTTCAGAGTCGGAGCTGCTAGAACAGGTGCTGTCCTCATCAGACTCACATTCGGATTCACTGGAACTTTCTAACAGAGGTGAGGGGCAAACACGGAGAGAGGCTGAAGAAATTCACAAGATGGTTACACTCGGAGACTTCCCAATGACCCCAACCTCTCAATGCAAGGACAGTTGTTTATCCTCTCAGCAAATATTTGAGTGCCAGGCACTCTGCTCAGCAATACCATGAAAAGTCATACAGCCCATAATGCTAAGTCACGATCTCGCTGGGAAAGCAAACAAAGATTTTTACAGAGAAAGGCTTGGTGCCGGAGAATATGCAAGCCACGGTAGCATGGGATTACATATTTTAAAAGGTGCAGCAATTCAGACAAGAGCAAGTCCCTGATCTGGAAAGGTCACCGGCGGTTTTCTGGAACGGGTGCACGCCACCCAGGCAGGGAGGTTGGGGGGCGGAGGGGGGTGGCTGAGGAGGAGGCAGCAAGAGGAAAGGAACAGAGGGAACACTGCACACAAAAGCATGGAGGCGAGAGCACAGGGACACAGGCTGCAGCAAAGGCCCCGCAGAAACATCCTGGGGGTGAGGGTTGAAGGGTCATGACTGCCAGACTGATGGCTCTGAATGCCAGACTCAAGTTTAAATGTTTCTCTCAATAGTAGCAATAAAAGATTTTAGACTTTAAAAGTGACTGGATAAAAACAGACCCAGGATTATGCTAAGTTCGCCAGTCCAAAAAGACAAACACTGTGTGATTTTTCTTATAGGAGGTGCCTAGAGTAGTCAGATTCATAGAGAAAAAGTAGAATGGTCAGTGCCAGGGGCTGGTGGAGGGAGATGGGAGTTGCTTTTTAATGGGAATAGTTTCAGATTAGCAGGATAAAAGGAGTCTGGAGATATGTGAAATGTACTTAACACTACTGAACTGTACTTAAAAATGATTTTGTGCTATGTGTATTTTAGCACCATTAAAAAACAGATCTAGAATTTAGATTAATCCTACAAAAGATTAATGCACAGTAATAAAATCCAACCTCGCCCAGGTAGTGTGGCTCAATAGTTGAGCGTCAACCTATGAAGCAGGGGGTCACCGTTAAGATTCCTAGTCAGGGCACATGCCCGGGTTGCAGGCTCGATCCCTGGTGGGGGGGAGGGGGGGCGTGAAGGAGGCAGCTGGCCAATGATTCTCTCCTATCATTGATGTTTCTATCTCTATCTCCCTCTCCCTTCCTCTCTCTGAAATCAATAAAAATATTTTTTAAAAACATAACCCAACCCCTACACAGTTGTATTTTCAAGTGTACACCATGAGACCGACATCATCCCTCTTTTACAGATGACAAAAGGGAGGCAGAGAGAGTTAAATCACTTGCTGAAGGTCGCATGTCAGATGGAGGAGAAGGGACTCGAACCCAGGCCAGCCGGGTCAGTGAGTGCTTTTACCCACCGTGGACACTGCGTCTCAGCCTGGGAGACACGGTGAAGGTGGCACAGAGAGCCAGAGAACAAAGGAAAACGCATAAGGAATATCTCAGCTGATCATGGCATTCTGTTAGGGGCCAAGGACACAAAGTGGCAAAAAGCATTTCTATCCTCAAAGATCTCAGCATCTACTTGGAACCTCAGACACTTGATAAAATAGACCACCATATGAGAAAGCTCTGGAAAGTGTCTCCGCGAGTAGAGAGATGCCTTCCAACGGAGCTGGGCTGCAGCTGCACTTGCTCATCAACTCAGGAGCAGCTGACAGTGGGCAGGGCCCCAAAGGGAGGCCTGCCTGTCAGAGGCACCAGGAACTGAGAACAGGCCCCCGCGATTGGCGGAGGGCTGGACTATCTGGTCCCTCTGATTCTAATACTAGACAGTTCTACAAGGGACACAATTATTAGTGTGCCTTGCAAATGAGATCTCTTATGCATTCTGCTGCATGTGACTGGGAAAACTAACTTCAAAAAGAAGAAAGTTCCATTGATATGTATTTTGCTGACTATATTTAAGGAAAATAAAATGAGCCCTAACTGGTTTGGCTCAGTGGATAGAACAAATCAATTGGTGTTTCTCTCTCTCTCTCTCTCTCTCTCTCTCTCTCTCTCTCTCTCTCTTTCTCTCTCCCCTCTCTCTCTCTCTCTCTCCCGCTCTAATAAAAATAAAAATAAATAAATAAAATAAAATGAGAAGGAGGAATTTAATCTAGGATACCCAAGGACACATCCCAAAAGTCCCGGATGAAGCAGTAATAACAGCACAGGGTCTGGTCTGGTAGCTGCTGACTCACCTAAATCTTCATCCAGCTTTGTCTTGGGAGGCTCCCATGGGGGCCTAGCGGCTTTGGCCTTTTCTTGCCGGTTCCCCAGCTCTTCCTCAAATTTGTCATATAAGTCACGGAGCCTACTTGTTCCAACTACAGTAGAATCCCCCTTTGAAAAATAAAGGAACAGTTTTAGAATCTATATTTTAAAAAATCAGTATTAGAATCTATATTAAAAAATAGTCTTTCCAAAGAAAGACTGGGAATTGTGAATCAAATACACATCCATGCTGTCACATGAGGGGGCACTCTGCCAACATTCCCAAACATGAGGACTCTCTGTCTTTGCCTTTTTGAAATTACAAAGAAAATCATGACCCCCTGATTTCATAATACCTGAAAGTCTGTCTTCCACATTAATCTGATGATCAAAGAGAAATACCCTATATATCCCACACATACACCAAGACACACACACACACACACACACACTCCACAAACCACAAACCACAAACACAGGGTCCTGTACTACAATCCTAGAGGAAGTTTCCCACTTGTCCCTACTCTCTTCCCAGGCTGAAAATCATCTTAAATGTCCATACTGTTGGACATAATTTTCAAAATGTAAGAACCAGACCTTTCAGACGTAAAAAGAAAATTAAAACAAGTCCTACAATCTGCAGTATACCCAAAAGGGGATAATTGCTTTTCCAATGTCATTACTGACATTGGTGATGCTGGAACCACACTGACATTCTCAATACCTCACTGCACCAGATGACATGATGCAAAGGCAAATGCTGTGCTCCTGGTCCATCAGCCATCGTTCTATGCTGGAGTTTTAACACACCCATAAAAAATGTAAGAAAAAATAAAAATTCTGCCTGTTTAAACTCTCTGAACCTAGTGCCTACGACTTTGTTGTTTTCCTTTAAGAATAACCCCTACGGCAGCCACTGTCCCCTTCTTCCTTGCTAATAAAACCATGATTTCCTTCAGATTTGGGGCAGAGTCCTCCTCATCTCAGGGTAGGTGGGCTGAGCCACAATACCCCTATCCCCAAAGATGAGCCCGTTTTAATCCCTGGAAGCTGAATATGTTACCTTACATGGCAGAAAGGACTTTGCAGGTGTGAAAAGGTTACAGATGAGATGGGCAATGTCTAAAGACAGCTTTGGTTAACACAACTGGGGAGGGGTTCTACTGGCATCTAGTGCAGAGCCCAAAGATGCTGCTCAGCATCCCACAATGCACAGGGCAGGCCCCACCAAAAAGAACTATCCAGCACAAAATGCCCATAGTGCCGGGGTTTAGATGCCGGTCTGTAGCTTCTCTGCTGCCTCAGACCTACCACCTGATCCATGGGGTCACTGGAGTAGTAGTTTTCCGAGTGGGTACACCGAATCCACACAGGCTTAAGGAGCTCCTCCTCCTCCTCCTCGTTCTTGTCGGGTGGCGCCTCCTCCAGCTCCTTTTCCTTGATGGAGGTATAATTCTTTTCTTTGCCAGAGCTCTGGCTGTCACTCCATCTGTCTTTTTCTTCCTCCCAACGAGCTCTCTTCTTCTCCCTACTGGGGGAGCGACTTCAAAAGGGGGTGAAGGAGGCCAATTATTAAAAAGGTTTTTCTGCTGTAAAAGTATTCTACTTCACTTTGTTCATTTTTCACATAAAATAAAAATGCCATGCCAAACCACCACATTTACTTTTCGTTAAACCAGCGAACCCCAAACACCAGTCTGGTGGCATCAGAATCACCTGAAGTGACTTGTTTAAAAATACAAATCCCCAGGCCCTACCCCAGATCTACTTACTGATTCACAGTCTCCGGGGGTGGGGCCCAAGAATCTGTATTTTTAATAATCTCCCCAGGTAATTCTGGTGTGCATCCAGCAGGTTCAGGAACAACTGGCAAACCGTAACTCCTAGAAGAGAAAGATACTTGGGGAATATCTGGAAATGTCTACATACAGGCAGTTCCACATGAGAACGCTAGTTCTGAGTCCTCCACATCCTGCTCTGCTGAGGGAAAAAAGGTTTCGCAAAACATGGTCTGAACTTGGAATAATGTTAGCCTGAGGACCATAATCTAAAAGTGAACCAATTACATCATCCCTAACCGTCTCTCCGGAATCCCACACGTGGGTATTACTACTTCATGAATCACCACTTTCTCTAATTCTGATCCCCACAAATACTAATATTAACTCAGGTAAAAGGATAAAAACAACTCTATCTCCTTGAATTTCTGGGGTTTAAATTTTGCAAAGACCCAACTTACGGATGTGCTTGAAGGGAGAACCTACAGGATAGATTTTAATTTAAGCCCCAGAAATTTAGGTGGGACCTGTTCTGTGAGCGTTATGCTGGCAGCCTCTGCAGCTCCACTAACAAAGTCACTATTACCCAAGAATGTGTACATCTGGCTCAAAGTCACTAATGAACTCTTCCATCAACCCTACCACTAACTTCTAATTTTATGACAGGGAAAGTGTGAGCATGTAGGTGTGTATTCATTGGGGGAAGAGCTGGGTGATTAGAAAGATAATATATACTGAACTTACTAATACAACTTCTAAATATTATAATGCACATCATTTGTTACCAGAAGAAAAAAGTAACTGCAAAGGAAAATGTATATTTGTTCACTGTAAGAAAAAAATTAAGCATTAACAAAATTAAAATCACCCATACTACCACACAGAGATAACCACCATATTTCACAATTGTGTTAAAACGTATAGATATAAGAATATATATAAATATACACAAGCTTCAACCAAAAAAGACCTCTATATATAGCAGCAGTCGCCAACTTTTCAGACCTCACGGACCACCAGTGGTCCGCGGACCACCGGTGGGCGACTGCTACTCTATAGCCTGTCCTTCTCACTCATTGGTAAATCAAAGCCTTTCTATTTCAATACATCTACATCTGAATCACTTAATAAATGCATATTATTATTATTTCATACGCATATACCATAATTTAACAAATCTGAGTACAATCATTTAGGTTGTCACCATTTTTTTGCCATTGTAAACAATGCTACCATGAACACACTTGTTTTCTCTGTGCACACTTGTCAGATTGCTTCACACTAAGAGTGTGTGTGCACTTTTCTCAAGGCTTCTCTACAGGTAGATAGTACCAGGTTAGACCACCATCAACACCGTATTGAGTTCCCATTTCCACACATCCTGTCAACATGATTGTTTTTAATCTTGCCATTCTGATGAAAGAAGTATCTCATTAAACCTAACTTGCTAATTTTTATCACTACTAAAATTATACATTACTTGTTCACTTCTTTCATGAACTTCCCAGTCATATGCTTTGACAATATTTTTAAAATTAGGATTGTAGTCCTTTTATTTATTGACTTTTTTATTAAGATTATCACCATTCTTCTGTCTTATGTAGTGTAACCTTTCTCAGTTTTTTGTTTTCCTTTTAAATTCCAACTGCCTATTGCTACCTATAACTTTCATTTGGCCAAATCTAGAGACTTTTAAACTTATGCTTCCTCCTTAGTGTTATGCTTACAATCCTTTCCCATCTCAAGGTTAAGTAAATATTTTATATTTTCTTCAGTTACTTGTAACACTTAATTTTTTAACTTCATCCTTTTATGATATATGGCATAAATTTCAGTTTTTCCCTCCAAATGGCTTGCCAATTGTCCCATCAGTTTTTCCTCTGATTTGAAAAAACAATTTTATGATAGATGTAAATGTTTACATATACTTAACTGTTGCTCAGTATTAGTTGCATTGATCTATTTACATCCACATCAAATTGTTTTAACGCTTATGTGTTTATAGGACATTTAGTACTACTAAAGCTACATTCTCATTTTTTTTCCATATCCTCATTTCTATTCCAAATAATCTATAATAATAAAAGCATAATATGCTAATTTGACCGGACGTCCTTCTGGACAAAGTAGGGGCTGCAAGGGAAGCCCGAGACCCGGGTGCCAGAGGGAAGCCGGTGCCGTCAGCCAGGGGAAGGAAGGCCTACTCTTGCACGAATTTCGTGCATTGGGCCTCTAGTGACTCATAAAGTTCTAAAGCCCCTACTTCAACTGGTTACATTAAAATTATAGATTTTGAAGAAAACTGGTATTCTTCCACATCCACTACGGAAATATGGCATATCCTCCACTCTTTTATATTACTTCTTTGTCATCAGCTACTTATGTTTCCTTCCCATTGTTCTATATATTTTTGAAAGTTTTAAGATATTGAATTTTAATTAGTATAAAGTTTCTATAGTGAATCTACATTTTTTTCATTACTTTCTAAGTAGGTTTTCCTGGTTTATGCAGGAAGGCTATTAATTTCAGTACTTTTTTTATAAATAACTGTCAACCTCAGTGCGTTAATCCTCATTGTTTCTTCACTGATCCACTTGAATTTTCCTGATACACCAATAGCTAATAATAGCAATGTAACTCCCGGTCGTGTGGTTCTGTTTGTTTTAGGTGCTTCCTGTGAGCCTGACACTCTGCTAAGCACTTTACTGGCACTCACATTTAATCCTTACAAGAAAGCTATGAGGCAGATATGCACATCCCTCCAGAGGAAACAGAATTAGGAATTATGTCACTTGTCCAATATCACAAAGCTAGTAAGTAGTAAATGCTAATATGGTGCTTGGCACAGACATTTTGACATGTATTAAAAATCCTGCCAAATGTTTACTATGATCAGGAAACACAGGTAAAAGGCAGCCTCATCCCCTCCCCTTTAGGCAGGTATACTGGATGATGGATGGTCAGGGTTGACTACTATAAACATCAATTAAGACTCGTTTTTCTTTTTTTTTTTTAATAGGACATCTTTTTTAGGTGTCTCAGGCATTCCAAATTTTAAAATCCAAATTTGAAATTGTTTCTTAACACTATATCATATTATAAACTATGATAACTTTTCCTCCTTTACAGTATTTGCATCTCTAGTTTTTTTCTCACCTACTGCATTGGTGAGAACTCAAAGAATCCATGTCTGTTGTCTCCACAAGTTTCTGGGCACTGGAGAAGAAACCACTAGACTGAAGAGATTTCCATACTCAACACTAAAAATCATCAACCCCAAATGGGTCCCCAATGGTTTCCACCAACACAGTATCTTGGCTTTTTTCTACCTTTATCTCCTCCCTCATCTGCTCCGAAGGTCCTTTCTCACCGAACAAACTCTTCCTGGCTAATCTCATTTAATCCATGGCAAGTACTTTTTCCATCATCTGGGATCTCTTTTCTGAATTTTACACCTATGTATCCAATTTACTACCACATAATTCCATTTGGTTGTCTCACAAATTCTCAACTACATATACCCAGGACTGAACTCATCCCCTTGCCTTTCTTAGTATTCCCCACCCTCAATGGGGAACATCAGATCTCACTGAGTCTTCTTCCCCCAGGATCAGTTACCAAGTCCTACTGACTCTATCTCAAAAATACCTCTACCGCTCCCCATTACTACTGTCATTGCCCAGGTCTAGGCACAATTATTTCTTTCTGAATTACTACAAACACCTTCTAAAGTCATTCATTCCAGGCTTGACCTTCAGAGAGCATTTCTCGACACTGTGACCTTCACACATGCTCTTTTCTCTCCCCCCTTTCATAGTACATCCCTACGCATGCTTTAGGTAACAGTAAAATGTCCATCTCTCTATGACTACCCTAGACTGAGTTTTTCACCACAGCATTCCCAGAGCAACATGTACTTGATCTATAAAAAGCACTTCTCACAGCACTTAACCTTCTGATTCCTGTAAAGTGGGATCTGTTGTTAACAACTATATCACTTGTACCAGTACAATACCCGGGAGACACAGTAATGTATTTCGTTGGCTTGTGGATTAAGTTATACAATGTTAGGCAACAGCGATAGGCAATGGAGCCTTGCCTTTTTTCTAACTTGTATGAGAAAGCCTGTAAGGTTTCAATAAGCCTGTAAGGTTATTTTGAGATGGTGACGACAATGTTCATCATGAAATAACGTCCTCTATCATATTAAAGAAGTCTGCTTATATTCCTAGTTTACTGAAGTTTATACTCATAAACGATGCTCATTTTATTTGAAATATCTAATAGGCAGGTACTAAAAAAAATCTATTGATTAGGACACAAAAATTTAGTTACAGATTTCCTAATACCAACCCATCTATCCATGCAATCTCAGAATACATTCTCAGTTATTTTAACACACTACTGGAAACAACTTGCTAATCTACTACTCAGATTTTCATGTCCATATTCATAGGCGAGACTGTGTTTTAGTTTTCTTTTCATTGGTTAGGTTTTGCCATCTGGGTTTTCCTGATATCACAGCCTGAATTGAGCTTTCTTTCCATACTCTTCCGAGTTCTAGAACAGTTTAAAACTTGTTAGTAGGTGGTACAAATTCCATTCTTTCAATGTTTTTCATAGTTATTGGTCTATTAAAATTTTCTGCTTCTTGTGTGAAGTTTGTAATTTTTGTTTTCATAGAAATCAACCCATCACATCCATGTTTCTAAAGTTTTCAAATAAAGCTTCTAACTTATGTCAATGTGTTGTAAATTTTAAATCTCCTTTATTCCTATCATGATATATTCTCTCTTGCCTAATGCAATGTATTTCTTTTCTTGATTTGCCACTTTTTAAATTGTGTGACCTTTCAAAGTCTTGCATCTGTTTACAAATAGTTACAGTGCTACAGTTCCGTTTTCTATTTCATTGATCTCTTTTATCTTTAAACTAGAGGCCCGGTGCACAAATTCGTGCACGGGTGGGTCCAGCTGTCCCACCCCTGGTCGGGGTGGGGAGGGTCAATAGGGGGCAGGGCAGGCTGGGGGGAGGGGCCGCAGGCGGGGTCCAGATCAGGCTGGTTTGCTGCCACAGTGCGCATCATAGCCACTGGTCATTCTGGTCGTTCCGCTGTTCTGGTCTCTGGGCTTTTATATATAGAGATCCTTTTTTCTACTTTTCTTGTACTCTACCAATTTCTAGAGCCAAATGATCAGGCAATAATTATATGAATACGCAGTTACCATTTACTTGGCATTAATTTTGGGCCCAGTTCCAGTGTTTACATGTATTATCTCAAAGACCCCCCACTACTCAAGGCATTTATAAGTATCCTTACTTCAGATAGATACTGAAGCTTAAAAAGATAAATCAATTCAATAACATAGTTGGGAGAGGTAATAATTGACCCCAAATCTGCCGGACCCCAGCGTTATTCTTAATTACCATTATATAAGACCATGCATTTTACTTCTCCGTATAGAATTAATTACATTCTGCAAGTTTTAGTTTATAACATCTCAATCCCATTTTTCTAAATAAAGTGTGACTGGAGTTTTGCTTTTTTCTGTAACAAGTAAATTTTAAAACATAATTATGAATTTCCAAGGTGTAGTTTATTTAAAAAACTTTGCATTATTAATGCATAGTTTTATAGCAATTGACGTCAGAAAAAGTGGTCCATATAATTTCTAATTTATCAAGATTACCCTTGTGCATAATCAATACATCTTGAGAGTAAAGTTTTTAAGTCAGTGGCTGCGTTAGCTTTCCACAGGGCATTCTGGAAGACTCTCGGGCTATTTTGGAGACGTGGCTGATACCTTGCATAAGCACAAAATCTGAATTCAAGGAGATACTCCTATGACTTCTTTCAGCGTGAACTCCTTGCTTACCTTCCAGGTCTCTTATACTCTTTTTTGTAGGACCTTTCCAGAGATGGTGATCTTCGGCTGTCCCGGTGCCTGGGTCTCTCCCGTTCCCGCTCTCTTAAAGGAATTAATACACAGAGCTGTTTTCAACAGAAAGACTAAAAAACACCACCTCTTTTCACTGAATTCACCTTCTAAATCAATGGCCCTTACCTAAGAATTTTGCAGGCATTATTCTCTATGGGACATTTTTATTCATCCTTCATTTATTAGAGAACAAAGGAGCTGTTCACTTTACAGAAGTTAACTGACTTGGACATTTTTTTGCTGTTTTCTTTACAGAAAGAAGTCAACCCTGACGCAAAGCAAGAAAGGGAATTTCATCATAATCTTCTCTAGAGACCTTCCAACCAGCCAATCCTTAGTTATTAACCTATAGGGAAAACTTAAAAGAATTCTACTGCCCATTGATTTCTAGGAAACTCTCAATTTCAGCCATCAAGTAAATGTAAATCTAAGCTTTGGTAGTAAGCATTAGAACTCAGTTCTATGACGAAAGAGTTCTGAACCCTTACAGGTTATCAGTTGTACTTGTAGCGATCACTAATGCCATGAGTCTGTACGTCACTGTACCTTTAAATGCAATTTTCATTAGCAAAAAACTCTCGATGGAGACCCTGAGTTTAATATAAAAATAGGAGGGATTTTAAAACCTTCCAATGTAAAACTAGACAAATTTAATACTAATAATAATAACTTCTGAGTCTATTTAATAAGTACAATGATCTGGAACAAAAATTGGAACTCTAGTGTGTTTGAATCAGAACTAAATCTAAGGAAACTAACCACATAATCTCAGAATAAATAATTTAAAAAATGCTGTTAGCCTGAATACAGCAAATGACTATAAAAATGTCTGAACTCAAAAATATCCCCCAATAGCCAATAGAAATGTAAATACTCTGAAACTGAGACTCATAAAACTGATAAAGATCGGTCACTACTTAGATATAAAAAACTAAAATTGTGTTTTTACTAAAAGATCACCCCCTCCTTGCCCGGCCAGTGTGGCTCAGTGATTGAGTGTTGACCTATGAACCAGGAGATCATGGTTCAATTCCCAATCAGGGCACATGCCCAGGTTGTGGGCTTGATGCCCAAGTTGCGGGCTTGATCCTTAGTGTGAGATGTGCAGGAGGCAGCCAATCAATGATTCTCTCTCATCACTAATGTTTCTCTCTCTCTCTCTCTCTCTCTGAAATGAATAAAAATATTTTTTAAATCACGCCCTCCACAAAGAAGCCTCCTTTGAATAATGTACTCTGACACATACATAAGACTCAGGTGTACAGCAGCTATCCAAAATAAAGTAGCCAGAGCTTGGGAATCTACATACTTTATCAGAAACCCTTCTAAAAGTCCAGTTTATTTTTAGGCAATTAATCCAACATGTGAACAGTACCACATGACAAAGATATAATCTGAAATGGTATGGCTGCTAAAAAGAATAATTTAAATTACCTATATTTCCAAATAAAAACTCTATTTAGAAGATATTCCTAATTTTTTTTTTTGGTTTTTTAACATCTAGGCAACAGAATTTTGCACTCAAGAACAGCACTGCTGATGACTGCTACCTGTGTGGGTATAAATTGAAAAGACCGATTTGGATATAAATCACCTTGAAAACACAATATGATGAACACCTTTAAAGCAAGAAAAACAATGTTAAGGTTACTGTTCTCAAGACTCATCCTTGTTTGCAAGCACTAAGGTATCCCTTAGGTGCAGAACACACTAGCTCTCCGCCGGCGGCATGCAACGGGACAGCTATGGGGCTACCGTGCTGTAGCACCACGCACGATGGGAAGCCACGCACCGTCCTCACCACGCTGCACCCAGCAAGGTCAGTGTGCCGTGTCAGCAGCTGTTTCTCTTCCCATTCCCCACAGCCACCCTGACCTTTCCCAGCAAGTACATATATTCGCTTCCTCACAAACTTTCTCTAGCAATAGTTTGCCTAAAACAACCTTGTAATTACTGTTCAACCACATTTCGGAGGAGAAAAAAAAGGAAAGTGGAATTTGAAAAGGGACAGATTCACTTACCCCAAGAAGTAAGGGGAGAAGTGGTCAGAGGACAGGCTATAGAATTTGCATAAACTGAGCACAATCTAATGCATCAATGTGTGAAGCTTTGGTTTTCTCCAGTATACTTCCAGAAGTTACCCTGGGACTTCACGTGCCCCATGTGTATTTCACAGAAGCATCCCATATGAGACAGATGACTGATCCCCTGCCGAAAACCCCAAAGGGAGCCGGTTATAATGTGACTGTGACGCCAAGGGGCTCCAGGGCAAACACCTGAAGTACAACATCATATAAAACAACTCCAATACAAATAAAGCCATTTAGAAAGATGAGCTAACTGACTGAACAGGTCCTTCATAGCAAAGGAGTTATGGTTTAGGATAATGGAGAATAACAGTATGCTTTTGGCACTTCATTTCACTTATTAATAGACCCCTCAGTTTATAAGACATCTGAGTTTCTTCAAACACATGACTCCAATTTAAGCCTGGATGGAAAATTTTAGGATTTTACATCAGAGCCCTAAAAACTCAGATCTAACTTAAGTCCAAAACAGAAAAACGAATGCAACCTAGAATATTGAAGTTTGCAGGAAAATGCCTCCACAGCAACAGGATTATTAACAATCACATTGAACTCTGAAGCCAACTCTCTCCAGTTTAGATTTGTATCATAAAACAACTAGTGGCCCGGTGCACAAAATTCGTGCACGGAGGAGGGGGTGTTCCTCAGCCCAGCCTGCACCCTCTCCAATCTGGGACCCCTTGAAGGATGTCCTACTGCCGGTTTACAGGGATTGGGCCTAAACCAGCAGTCGGACATCCCTCTCACAATCCAGGACTGCTGGCTCCTAACCTCTCACCTGCCTGCCTGATTGCTCCTAACCCCTCTGCCTGCCGGTCTGATCACCCCTAACTGTTCCTCTGCCTTAGTGATTGCCCCTAAATGCTCCCCTGCGACCTGATGCCTCCAAATGCTCGCCTGTTGGCCCAATCGCCTCTATCTGCTCTCCTGCTGGCCTGATCACCCAAATAGCCTCTGCCTCTGCCCCTGCACCCAGGACCCAGGCTTCCCTGCTCCGGCTGGAAACAGGCACCTGGGACCAGGACCAGCTTTTCCCCACCTGGTTTCAGGAA
>NW_006289813.1:12948785-12971670 GCF_000327345.1 Myotis davidii | reverse complement strand
CCCTGCCATAAAAAAGAAAGAACTCTTACCATTCTCAAGAGATAGACATTCTCAATGGATGGACATGGAGAACATTATGCTACACAAAATAAGCCAGTCAAAGAAAGATAAATATCACATGATCTCACTCATTTATGAAATATAATCAACAACATAAACTGATGAACAAAATAGATCCAGAGACTGAGAAGCATCGAACAGACCATCAAACCTCAAAGGGAAGGCAAGGGAGAGAGGAGGGTGTAAGACATCAACTAAAGGATTGTATGCATGCATATAAGCATAATGAATGGACACAGACAGTAGAGGGGGTGAGGGCATGCTCTGAGGGGTGGGAGTGGCCAGGGAGAGGTCAATGGTGGAAAAAGGAAACATATGCAATACTTTAAACAATAAAGAATTTAAAAAAAAAAACCTATAAAATTCACTATCCCAGGCCTCTGCTAACTAGTCCATCACAGAATAATGAAGAACAAAACTGACCAGAAATAGTAACTCACAGTGAAAAGACTTAACAGACGACCAACTCTCAAATCCATCATCTCCACAGGAAACACATTCCCTTCACCCTCCCACTGGCATCAGGGAAAAGCAACAACACATCACCACTTACTGGCAAAATGTTCAATCAGAATCACACCGACAGCCATGAGAAAAATGTGGAAACCGAGAGATGCACTGAGGGCCCAGGAGCTGAGACCAGCTCCCTACAATCCCACACCGAGAAGCGAACTGGTGTGCTGAGCTCAAACATGTGCAGCACAGAAGGTCCACAAGACAACCAAGGTAAACACGCCACAGGGGACAGAGGGAGAAGCACTGTTATCAGCTTGACAAGTGGAAAACATCAAATCTTTATCGATATAAAGAGTTCACTGAAGGTACAAGTAAGTATTAATACAATCATTACCTGTCTGTTTTTATTTTTCCACCTAAACCAAGAGTTCTCAGACTTTTGGGATGACAGACTCACACCACCTCTGGAGAATCTGGTGTAAGGTACTGATTTACTTACAGAAAAAAAAAAATAATACACATAAAATTCTACATATAACTTCAGAGCATTTCTAGAACGCCATCTATGGATCTGTTTCAGCACACCTGCTGAAAACCTTATTCTCTTGTATATACAGGTATTTGGTCTTTTGAAAAAAGGAAATGTAACCTGGAATGGAACAGTATTTTTTAAATACAATTTTCTTCAGTATGAATTTGTTTTAGTGCTTAACAAAAGTGGGTTAAAGCTATTCTGAAAACTGTAACTTTGATAATGGATAATATAAGCTCATTTTATAAAGAAACAGGTCAAGAAGGCAGCAAGGTACAATAAACTTCCATTTATCCTAAAAATCAGAAAGCAAGTTCTGCTCGTTAACTAGTTTAATTCTTAATTGGTAATATAGGCAGATCATCAATTCCGAAGGAATGCAAGTACCGTAATCTGAGATGATGCTTTTGAACATAATTAAATATAATGGAAAAAAAAATACGGTTTTTCATTGGATCATCTTTAAAATGTCAACTGTATTATGCAGAGTAATCAGCTTACATCCACTGAAAGGAATCTACATTAATAATTTTGGAATGCTTTTCAAAAGTGGCTTTTTCTGACATCAATTTCTTTACTTGTCAGTTGTTCCTTCCTCTTTAAAACAGCCCCAAACAAGCTTTATTTCCTTTCATACACCGAAATGCACTGCAGGATCTTTTTGGTCTGGTTTGCCGATAAGCAGAAACGGCCTCTGTATGGGCCTCTTCAGTTCATTAAAAAACACGTGTTTTACCTGCTCCGCTCATAGCTCCGGTGGCGAGATGGCGTTCTCCCTCGGTCATAATCGGATCTGTAGCGACTGTCTGCTCTTCTCCTGTCGGGACTTCGGCCTCGCTCCCGCCGGTCCAGGGACCGATGCCTCTCCCCTCGCCCATGACTGTGATCCCGGTGCCGGTGATCATCATAGTGCTTGAGCCTTTCCGGGGACCTCCTCTCACTGGGAGCCTTTGGGAGTGGGTATGGAGGGAGATGCCTAAAATGTGGGCTGCTGTTGTTATTGGCACTGGGTGGGAAAGAACTGGGGCTGTTCTGGAAGCTATTAAAGTTGGGAGGCGGGAAATTGTGGTGCGAATACCCAGGAGGGTACTGATAATTGACCTGCTGGGGCATGACTGGAGGGGGTGGGGGATGGGGCATGGAAGGAGGGGGCATCATGTAGGGGTATGTGCCCTGCCCAGGAGGTGCTCCGGAGACTGGGGGGTTGTTAGGACAGGGCATAGGAGGCGGCATGGGGGGAAAACAGGGAGGTACCGGGAAGGGGGGCCTCATCTGGTGGTTGGGGAAGGGGGGCCGGATGGGGCAGGGGGGAAGGGGACCTTGTGCTGATGGAGGCATGGGTGGAGGGAAGGGTACAAAATCCGGTCTCGGAGGCAGAAAATTGGGGGCTGGAGAGTTTGAGAAGCTGGTGGAAGGAGCACTTGGCGGCTCATATTGATATTGCACAGGAGGCTGCTGCGGGTGAAGCAGCCTTAAATTCTGAGGCCTGAAGGCTGGTGCTGAGGGTCTGGCTCCATGTCCTCCTCGCCCTCGGGGACACCCTCGTCCTGGGTGGAACGACATTCTATGACTTGTTGGAGGAAAGAAAAGGAGAAAAGGGAAAAAACAAAACAAAAACAAAACCTCACTATGGAAACAGGTTTGCACAAATGCCTGAATAGCTTCAAGAGCAACTGACAGGCCCCTTAGGCCACTGGCATATTCCACCCACCAACACTGAGTTCTCCATAATATCTGCCACTCCTCATGGCTAGTAATCTTCTCTTCCTCTGTCTCAGCCACCAAACCCATTGCCGCGGTCACTCCCTGGGCCACGTCACTCCCTAAAGACACTCCACTTCCAAATGATGAATTCAGCATCCCACTACTCAATCATATGCTACCACATCTGTTCTTAAGTTCCCCCAATACTTGACCTCACCATGCCATCCGTCAGCACACCCCACATTTTCTATATCTGTTCCAGCATCTTCCTGTCTTCACCTTCTTTCCCACTCAGCATAGACTCTGCAAATTCAACGCAACATGTCCTGAAAGGTATTTATGATCTTCCCCTCCAAGACACCACCACATGCTCCTCCCTACCTATCTCAACAGATACCATTCAGGTTCTACGTACTTTCACCTTTATCATCTCTGCCATAGGTATCTTTGCCACAAACATTTCCACTGCACAGTTCATTGGCCTCAAGGCAACTTTTCCACAGAAGTGATAACATGTAGTCCAAAGTTAGCGTACTTTCTACAAGTTGGTTCTCTGGCGAGTCAGTCCTTCCAACTAAGAGCTGGGTATCAATGGCTGGCCTACAACCCTAGCTGCTGGTGCATGTAGCTAGCAGGTGACGGAACCAGTGTTTGGCAGGCAAGGTGACTGCTCCAAAGGTTATTTATTACTCCAAGGACTATTACACACGGTTTGCTCACGGCCCTTCTCTTCCTGGGACCGCTGCACAATGTAACATCACTGCCAGTCAAGAGTAGGTCACACAAACCTGACCACGGCAGCAGCAAGTGTCTCAAGATCACCGAGAGCTATTTTAACTTTGTAGGTTGTACCTAACCAAGCACTTGTCTTCAGTCCACGAAAAATATGGGTTCAACTCTAGTCACTCCTTTATATGCTCCTATCGATGAGTCCCCAGCAGTGCCCGTCAATAGCTAAATGCTTACTGACAACAGATTTTAATAACATCCCAGCACAGTGTCCTCAATGTAAGCAAAGTCACCTTTAAATCAAAACAACTTTACTTAGGCCATAAACAAGAGGATTTGAAACCAATACACAACACTTCATGGTGATGGTCTTAAAACAGCTAGCATTTCTTCCAGATAGCAATGATTTGCCCCAAGCGTTTCTTTCTTATTTTGAAACGCACTACAATGGGAGGAGAAAGAGAGGCTGAGGACCCTCTTTGAGGGCAGAGTTGAAGCCACATTTCCCATAGAATGAAGACAAATGCTTAAGTACAAAACCAAATCCGTTATTTGTATATTTCCATGAACACATTTTAAATGTATTCACAATAAAGTCTTTTTCATTTTGTTATTCATTTCATCATGTTTCATCATGTCCCTCTTTCATATGTTATTATCGTTTTGACAGCAAAATTTCCTTACAGCCAATTAGTCACCCACAAAAATGAATGCTTATGGTGAAAATACCAGACACATATTTGTCCTAAAGTCATACACCAGAAAATTATCTAATGATTTTGCCTTCTTTACCCCTTTTAACTAAATATCTTAAAATCCCTATCATTTTTGGTTTGTAAATACTTGAGTCCATCCACTTCACACCATTGTCTCTGGCCTGGCTGCTACAATAACACCTGTGCAGGACCTTCTACTATCACTATCACCACCCTGCAGGCCTGTTAGGTTTCCTGCTCTCACACACTCTGTGCTTCTTCTTAGCAGGTCCTACAAGAATTACAATCCACCAACCAATTACCGAACTTCATCCTTAATGTCTGCCTGCACCTGAGAACTATGAGTTCCATCACTGCAGGGCTCTGGGTTGTCTCATTAATGGCTGTGGGCTGAGTTCCTAGCCATGTACATGGCCCAAATGAACACATTTCCTCCTCACGTCACATACCTACATTCTCCCGGTCTATGACCCAGCACAGTGCTTGCTCCTCTCTGTTCTCCCAAAACCACTGCCAATCCCATCACACCACTCACCACGTATTGCCTTGCATCATGAGGTGCTGTCTGGGTCAGAGTCACATCTCCCACAGAGACTATGAGCTCTAAAGGACAGAAAGAACAGGAGAGACGTAAAAAAGTTTCCTACACTGATAATGCTAGAAAATGTTTCTGCAATTATTTTAACACTGATTTTGAATTTTCCAATGCATTTAGCATACTAACAAAATTAAGAGGAGGCTGAACCGAATTAAAGTTTACAACCAACTTTTAAGATGTCTTTAATACTTGTTGTGCTGACTCAAAACAATCAGTAGCTAAAAAGACTGAAAATTTGGGCATATTCCATCTCTAATTTTTTTTAAAATATATTTTATTGATTTTTTACAGAGAGGAAGGGAGAGGGAGAGTTAGGAACATCAATGGGAGAGAAACATTGATCAGCTGCCTCCTGCACACCCCTTAATGGGGATGTGCCCGCAACCAAGGTACAATCTGAACTCAACTCCTTCCAGGCTTAATCTCCATTACCTTCCCCATGAAGATAACCTATCACTCCAGATTTTCCCAGTTGCCTAAAATACCAAATTCTACCATATCCCCCAGATTGTTCTTTGCTGTTGCTCTTCTGAAATCCACAACCCTATGAATTTGCCCACTGAATTCTACCCACCTATCTCTGTCAAATGTCACCTCTTCCGTGAAGCCTTCCCTGGTTCCCTTATGAAGTCATCATCTCATTCCCTGTAGACTTCCCTCTTAGTCTGAACTTACCTCTTTTATAGCACTTACCAGAGACTGCCTCATAGTACAGTCATGTGTGCACATGTCTAACTTCTCCACTAGATTATTAGCTCCTTGATGACATGGGTTGATTCATAGTCATTTCTGGATCCTTCACAGCCCCTGGCAGAGCATCCTGCACACAGTAGGTGATGAATAAAGGTTTACTGTCTCACCAATAGTATTATGTCTCTATGTTGCTACTGTGCATTTCCCTTTCACATATATTCACAACAGATCTGCATTATCAAAACCAGACAAAAACCTTTCCACTGATTCATACAACACTTAATGAGCCAATACGTGTGGGGCACTGTCGCAGGTTGTATGCTGAACACAAAGATGAGTAAGACACAGCCTGCAATCCTAAAGGAGCTCAGAACCCACATACAAACACATTTTTAAATAAAAATAACACAATGCAATAAACACAAGAAAAGAGGTATGCACTGGGTCTAGGCCCTGGGGGAACACAAAGGAACGTGCTGACGGACCTAGAAATGGCCAACAGCCAGGATCACTAACACGCTCGTTCACTGTGCAACAGCTGAACATTCACTGTGCGATCCTCCGGGATGCTCCTACAGATAGAACATTTGAAAACAGACTATGCAACTGACCTCCTAAAGGTATAGTCAGGCTGTGCTATGGATGCAAACTTAAATTCAAAAGTCAGGGAATCTGCTACAAGTTCCGGCTGAATTGCGTGTTTCCCTGTTTGCATCTCCCGCCAGACTGTGAACCCCAACCCGGCCAGGATGGGCTCACGGTCCACCTCCCCGGCGACACGCGGACGACCCCAGGCGGGGACCAGCGCACGCGCCCTAGCAATGAATGAAAGCTCTCATCTGTCACTCCTTTGTACTTAGGGGACCCGGGCCTCGGGTCGCCTTCTTGCCCTGCGCTGCAGATCTGCAGAGGGGCTGTCCGAGCTTAACTTTCAGGCGCGTCTGGCCGCAGCCCAGGCCTCCAGCCCTATGAAAATCCAGACACTCGCTAACGCTCCCTCTTCGAACCCCCGCAAGGTGGTCCTTTTACCTGCAAAAAGGCTCCCGGGCCGTGAAGTCGCCGTCAGAGCAGAGCCAGGCTAACGCTGCAGCCGCCGAGACCGCGGCGCCGCCAGCGCCTCCGGAACAGGAAACGGAGGGAATGAAAAAGCAAACCCGAGGAAAATCAGGACCTCGGGCGGGACGCTGCGGGACTCGCCACCGCGCCTCGCGCGCCGTGATTGGTGCGTCAACAACAGCGCTGGGCATCTAAGCCAATCGCCCTCATGGGGCCCTCGGGCGCCCGCCCTCTGCCCTTCGCGTCCTCCAATCCGGAACCGCAACCGGGTGAGCGCGCTGTGCGTCCGGGGAGGGTGGTGGGGCCGGCTCTCCGGCTTCTGCAGGTCCTCGGGCTCCCGGGACGCAGCCGAGCGCGGAAACATGAGCGACGCGGCGGGAGAAGGGCCTCGCGTTCGGCGCTACCCCGAGCTCCCGGTGTGGGTGGTGGAGGATCACCAGGAGGTGAGCGGGCGCGGCGGAGCCCGGGCCTGGGAGGCTGGACAGAACCGGAATGTGGTACCGGCGCGGGTTGCCTTGAGGTGGGGAGAACCCCAGGACATTGGAAGAGTAGGCGCTGGCGTTTCTGGGGCACTTAGTCGGCCGCGGGCAACTCATGGAACTCGCACGCTTTGCCCCAAAACCCCGCAGCCAACCACTGGTGGTGCCGGGATTCGAACCCTGGGCAGCCTGACCGCAGCGCGGGCTTCCTGCTGTCAGGTCGCCGGCACAGTCCTGCTGTGTGGGTGGGAGGCATTTTGTTAAGGATGCGCACTGTCATCTGTGAGACGGGGACAGTCATCGTAGCCTTCTTGGAGCCGTTAGTGTTATTGTGTGCACAGTGTGCACGTGCACTTTTTAGCACGGTGTCCCCGTTTCTAAACAGTAAAGCTAGTTTCTGTACATTAAGAGTTGCTAAAACAATGCCTGAACGCAGATTTCTGGAAGCCTACAAACGAGGTCCATGGATCCGAAACTTTTTTTTTTTAAGTAGCATTAATAAACTTAGAGAATTCTCTAGATATGAAAGAGGAAAAGGGTGATCCCGGATTTATGGGTGGAGAAAGGTAAGAGGAGCGGAAGGAAGTTTGGCTTCTCAGGACCTGGACACACTCTGTGTGTGTGGACCTGAGAGAAAGAGCAGGTGTGGGTTAGGCGGCTACAGGAGCCACAACTCGGGGAGGAGGGCGGCAGCCCCCTCTCCCTCTCCCTCTCCCTCTCCCTCCTTCCTTCCCTCCCTCCCCTCTCTTCCTCCCCTTCTCTCCCTTCCCTATTTTTCTCTCTTTCTCTCCCTCTCATAACTCATTGTGGGGTATTTCTTAATTCAATTCATTGGAGTGATATCTATACAGTGGGGCCTTCACTTACTAGTTTAATTCCTTCCGAGACCGAGCTCATTAACTCAAATTTATCAACTCAATGCAAAAAACTGGTGGAGAGACAGCTGGTATCTCAAAAAACTCATTAGTCGGGACACTCATAAGTCAAGGCCCCACTGTACTAATAAAATGGTTATATGCTAATTAGACCAGGTCCACCATCCTTCAGGACAAAGCTTTGGTGTCCACCAAGGCAGAGGTGGTTAGGGGCGATCAGGCCGGCAGGCAGGCAGGCAGGTGAGTGGTTAGGAGCTAGCGGACCCAGATTGCGATATCTGACTGCTGGTTTAAACTGGCAATCAGACATTCCCCAAGGGGTCCCGGATTGGAGAGGGTGCAGGCCAGGCTGAGGGACACCCCCCCCCCCGCCTGCACGAATTTCGTGCACCGAGCCTCCAGTTGGTTAATAAAATTATATAGATTTCAGGTGTACAGTTCTAATTCATCTATATATTGTATTGTGTGTTCACCACTCCAAGTCCTTTATCCCACCTTGACCCTCTCCTAGCTTCCATTCCCTTTTCCCTTTGTCAGTGTCTATGAGGGGTTTTTTCTTTGCGTAATCAATTTCAGTCTTAAACCTACAGATATACAGACTGTATCAGGACCAAGCCCTATAGATCTCCTAGCCCCGTGGTCAGCAAACTGCGGCTCGCGAGCCACATGCGGCCCTTTGGCCTCTTGAGTGTGGCTCTTCCACAAAATATCACGTGCGGGCGCGCACGTATGGTGCAATTGAAACTTCGTGGCCCATGCACAGAAGTCGGTATTTTGTGGAAGAGCCACACTCAAGGGGCCACTTGCCTAGCCCAACTGCACCTCCTAAAGTATGGAAAAGGGCCCTGAGACCCAGAGTAGCGCGAACACATCTTTAGTGCCAGAACATGTATGAACTAGCAGGTATTTTCTGAGCCTTCATCCTTTCTTTTTTCACGTTGTCTGTTAAGTTTGTTGTGGCGGCAAGATGACAGCAGAGATGCCCATTAGAGCCTTTGGAGGTGCAAGTTGGAAGTTCTGAGGGAAAAAATAAAGCTTGAGATCATTACCTAAATCATCTACAATGAGCACCTTTTCCGACATGTATTTTCCTGCTTGCTAACAACGTGGTGTGCTTCAGATTACGTGCAGTTACATTTAACGTTTTGCAGTCTGCAGATGAGTGTATGCTCGTGATGTCAGTGCCAATTCTGAATGTGTGCATGCGTCTTTTACAGGTTCTGCCGTTCATATACCGCGCCATTGGCTCCAAACATCTTCCTGACAGTAATATAAGTTTTGTGCATTTTGATTCACATCCAGATCTCCTTATTCCTGTGAATATGCCAGCTGACACCGTGTTTGATAAGGAAACTCTTTTTGGGTAATATATGGTTTTGTTAATGATTGTTTATGTGCTTGAAATACCATTTGCAGTAAATAAGCAATTAAGGGAAATAGATTTTGTTAAGCTCATAAGTTTGCTTTGTTTGCCTTTTATGTTTTATTTTGAGCTAGTGTTGACAGACTTTTTCTTAAAGAGCCAGGTAGTAGATATTTTAGGCTTGCTGGCCATATGGTCTCTGTTGCAACTGCTTATCCCTGCCCTCCTAGTGTGAAAGCAGCTCTAGACAGTATGTAAACAAATGGCTGTGGTTTTGTTCCAGTAAAACTTTATTTACAAAGACAGGTGGCTCAGCCAATGTTTGCCAGGTTCTGCTATACAATACAGAATTTTAGAAAAAGAAGACACTTGGTAAATTATCTGAGCCAATTCTCCCTTCCTCTCCATTTAAAACTGAGGCACAAGAAAATGTGCAATAATTTAATTTGTATATCTTGTCTTCCAGTATTGAGTTTTTTCAACCTCCCAATTTGTTACTTTCAGGTCACAAATCCTGCTGATTTTCAGTTATATAGAATCATTGAGATGAAAGTGAAATTGGTAACTCTATTCTTCATGAAGGATCATACCTAATGTATCTCTAAATAGTTACTTATTAGTTTCTCTTCTGTAAGAAAGTTCCCTGAAATTCTGTCCCTGCCTCTTTAAGTGCATATTTGGTAGAATGTAGCCTATTTGTACAATATAAAAAGTTACATAGTAATTTTTCTGATTTATAACATTAAAAGATAGATACTTGTGTGATTTAATTTTACCCTACTATATTTCGCTTTTTCCAAAACCCCAATTCAGAGCACTAGTTTCTAAAGAAACATGGTAGCTCTGCCATTGTCCTTACTCTTTTATATTTAGAGGTTCTATGTCTTAGAAATTGAAAAGAATTATGAAACAGGTATGCAGACTGTACAGTTAGTCATAGAATAATAGTTGTTAAACTTTTTAGTCTCAGGATTTCTATACTCTTAAAAATCATTGAGCTTTTTCTTTAATGTGGTATTAAATATGATATTCACCATATTTGAAATTCAAACTGAGATGTATATAAAATATTAATTTCAAAATAACAATAGCCCTCTATACCAGTGATGGCGAACCTGTGACACGCATGTCAGAGGTGACATGCGAACTCATTTTTTTTTTGGTTGATTTTTCTTTGTTAAATGGCATTTAAATATATAAGATAAATGTCAAAAATATAAGTCTTTGTTTTACTATGGTTGCAAATACTAAAAATTTCTATATGTGACACGGCACCAAAGTTAAGTTAGGGTTGTTCAAAATGCTGACACGCCAAGCTCAAAAGGTTCGCCATCACTGCTCTATACGTTAGCATCAAAAATTTTATGGAAAAAAAAAAACAAATGTATTTTCTAAAGCAAAAAAAAAAAATCTAGTAAGAAGAATAATACTGTTTAAATTTTTGTAAATCTCTTTTATATTTGCCTTTATAGAAAACAGATGGATTCTCATATCTGCTTCCGCATCCAGTCTGTTGCCATATGTTGTTTTGGTGGAAGTATGTGAAAAAGATTCAGGAAGATAATTTTTAATATTATACCGACACTTGATAAGTGTTAGTTTCCTAAAGCTTAGCTAGACTGTAGAATCCAACAATTCAGATTCAAGTCTGAATAACCATGGTTTATTAATCAGTTTGGTATTTAGCCTGCAATTGAATCAAAAGTGCTTTTCCTTGAGACAACCACTTACTTCAAAGTATATAGCAGAAGTACTTTCCGTGAACTTCTCATTAATATAAATAAATAAATAAATAAATAAATAAAAATAGATATAAGCCACATTTTAAAATGTATACTCAAGATCAAGTTAAAATCATGAAGGACAGTCTTACCTGAAACTGACTTTGATGGGGTGGGGAGAGCGTTAGTGCATGGTAGTGAAGAATACAATGACTACTAGTAGAGTTTGGTTCTATTACCTTGATTAATCTTAGGACATCAACCCACCATTGCTTTGCACCACCTGTGCAAATGTCAATACCATGAAAAAACGAAGTAATGCCTTAGTGTTTTAGGAAAACTGTTTTTAACTAGTGGTCACACCTCCCAAGGGTCCCTCAGACCATGCTTTGAGACCTACTGTCTTAAAATATTATTGTGAATGAAATTACATTTGGTAAAAAATCACTCTCTAATAGTTTTCATTCTTCCTCTCTGTTTCTCTTCCAGAGAATTAAGTATTGAGAACTGGATTATGCCTGCAGTTTATGCTGGCCATTTTTCCAATGTAATATGGCTTCATCCCACATGGGCTCAGCAAATCAGAGAGGGTACACATCACTTTTTAGTAGGCAAAGACACTTCTACCACAACCATCAGGTAATTTCCTCAGATTTATGAATATGAAAGGTTGAATGCTTCTATCTTATGTTGGATTCCTGCAATAATTTATAAGTATCTCAACATATATAGAGAGTCAGATTTAGCCTCAGCTCTTCGAAAAAGAGTTCTCAAACACTAGGAACAGGTTTTCAAGTCTCTTGACCTTCTTCACACACCATCTATATTTTGTTACTGGTCAAGATTTTTGTTGTGTTTTTTTTTCCAGTCCTCACCAAAGGATATGTTTGGTGGCTGTTTTTTTGTTGATTTTTAGAAAAAAATAGGAAGGGAGAGAGAGAATGACAAACATTGATGTAAGAGAAAAACATCTATCAGTTGCCTCTCACGGGCCCCAACTGGGAATACCAGGATCGAACCTTCAACGTTTTGGTGTATGGGACGACACTCCATCTCACTGAGTCACCAGGCTAGGGTGCCAAGTTTGTTTTTGAATAACATGATCTTCGTCATCTAGAATTTTAGCTCCATTGTCGACTAACTCCATTAAATCGCTGAAGTACTTTTTAGATTTAAATATTTAATGATACATTTACTATTTTCTTCCAATATAACTATGATCTGCTGAATGGAGCAATTAGTAGTGAAAAAGCAGAATTATCTCAATTTTTTAATTTTTTTATTTTTGATTTCAGAGGAAGGGAGAGGAAGAGAGAGAAACATCAATGATGAGAGAGTCATTGATCAGCTGCTGGCTGCACACCCCCTACTAGGAATTGAGCCTGCAACCTGGGCATGTGTCCTTGCCAGGAATAGAACGGTGACCTCCTGGTTCATAGGTCAATGCTGAACCACTGGGTTCTCTCTCTTTTTTTTTTAATCTAATGGCTATAAAGTAGATTTGGTGTTTTAATTTTATTAACATGATCAGTTTTAGATAATCTAAATTAAATTATAGAATACTTTGGCAGTTTACATGTGCAACTATTTTTGTTG
Organism: Myotis davidii; assembly: GCF_000327345.1. NCBI lineage: Eukaryota > Metazoa > Chordata > Mammalia > Chiroptera > Vespertilionidae > Myotis > Myotis davidii. The sequence continues at coordinate 12,959,092 of NW_006289813.1, read as the reverse complement.
TAAAGCTATGTAATCAATGTTTTGGGTATCTTCTTAATTCTCTTGTGATGAGATGAATGTTTTAAGTAGTGGAACTATAACTTTCTATAACCTGGAGGATAGTGGGATTAAATGGTCATACATGGAAAATGAAATAATCTTTCTCATTGAAAATGATAGTTTTTACTTCTGGCTTATCTTCATGATACAACTGACTTTTGTTATATATTATTATCAATTACACAAATAACTTAATTTTGTACATATGAAATTGTATTTATTGAGGATATAATACTAAATAAATAGGGTTCCTCATATAATAAATATTATACATAATTCCAGCATATGTGAAAGAGTGGTAGGGTTTTTATCGATACTTCATTGCGTAGGCCTGCTTTAACCTATAATGGATTTCTGCAAAATCAAATAATTTTGAGCAATCTGAAATAGACATTTGAAACTCAGTGTAATAACAATATTAGGAAGATTTTGATTATCCCATGATCTTAATCCTACAAGTAAAAATTTATGAAAGAAACTTCCATACATGTAGGTATGCAGTCTGAAATGTGGATGTTTGTACTGATACTAACAAAGTAAAATATCCATTATTAAAGAAGAATACAGTTTTAGGTTAAGCCTTTGTCTTTTTTAGGATGATACAATTTTTAATAAGCCTGGACATTAGCTTTATTGCACCATTAATCTTTTTTGGGACAATTATGTCTTTTTCAATTTAAGGCTGTATATGTTGGAGTAGAGTGGGTGGGAGTAATTATTAACCATTATTTTAGTTGGATAGAGCCTGCATTCACTGTTCATAACACTTACCAAGGCATAGTATAGTTGGAAAGGTAAGATCATGCCAATGTGTCTAAAATCAGAAATCTGCAACTTGTGAAATACGTGCTGCACGTGTACAAGATTTTTTTAAGTTGCTGTTTATATTAAAACTAGAGGCCCGAAGCATGAAGATTCATGCAAGAATGGGCCTTCCCCTGGCTGCCAACACTACCTTCGCTCCAGCTCAGAGCCGCCTTTCCACCTTCCCATGCTGCCCAGAGGCCTGGAGCGGCTGGGGCGGTGCAGAACACCTGTGTCATCGCCATGGCAACAACACAAGCATCCCAGCCACTCGGTGTCTGTGTATGCAAATTAACCCTCCATCTTGTTGGGTTAATTTGCATACTCCTGATTGGCTGGTGGGCGTCACAAAGGTGCAGTCAATTTGCATCTTTCTCTTTTATTAGTGTAGATATTATGATTATATCAAGTTTATCGAAGCTTTGAAATACATCAGAGGGAGCTTCTATTGTAAGAATTATTTCCAGATGTGTAATTTTTCTCTTAAGTGATTTTCTTTTTTGAGGAGGAGGAGATAGAGTTTCAACTGGTATGAGAGAAAGCCAAGGCACCGGCTTGAACAGCATCATTTTCCTTTCTCAGATTAGTTTACTGCATTCAGTCCAGGGCCCAGATGGCAGTTCTGTCGGTTAGGTAACCCCAGTGTCTTCTATCTTTTTTGCCCCATTATCTCTAGAATGTTGCCTTTGTCCTCATATTCCAAGTGGGCTTCACTTCCATGTCATATGCCAGTCGGTGGGGAGGGAGAGCAAGGCGAGAACTTAGTCAAATATGACTGGGCAGTTGTGTGCCCAGTTAAAAACTCGGGGAATGGTATTCCTACAGAAGAATAGGAAGTGCAAATTTTAAAGACAGCTCTCAGGTTTTGTCTAATATGTCCTTTCTTATAGATCTGCAATGCCATGGAAATGCATTATGAAATATCAGTTAATTTGTCTATTCATCTTTAAAATAGTTTTTTCCTCTGATCCAGGGTAACAAGTACAGATCACTACTTCCTAAGTGATGGTCTTTATGTAACTGAAGACCAGCTAGAGAACCAAAAACCTTTACAATTGGATGTAATTATGGTAAAGCCATATAAACTCTGTAACAATCAAGAGGAAAACGATGCAGTGTCTTCTGCTAAGAAACCAAAGCTAGCACAGGAAGACACAGAACACACTGCCTCTACTAACTGTGCCTCTTGTTCAGAAGGATTGGAAAAGGACACAGTGACCCAGAGAAGGGTCCACACCAGCCTGGAACCTTCATGTTCACGTTCTTCTAAGAGCCACTAATGCCAGACGACAGTCAGCTCTGGAGAAATTCTGGAAATTTTGAAGAAAGGGGATGCATTTGTTTTAGATATTGACTTAGATTTTTTTTCAGTCAAGAATCCCTTCAAAGAAATGTTCACTCAGGTAAACATTTTTAAAACGTTGATCTTGAGAATTATATGACATTTCTGTAGATAAGGGATCAGCCTTTCTGCAAACAGCCAGATAGTAATGACTGTATTGGGGGGCACCATATGGCCTCTGTCACATATTCTTCCTTGTTGTTCTTTCAGAGCCTTTGTAATTGTGTATACCATTCATAACTTGAAGGCCATACAAAAATAGACCCCTGCTCTAGATAGTATTTATTATTTTGCATCTATAACTAGTAATTGGAGTGATGTGTGCATGGGTGGTTGAAAAACAAAAGTGATATAATAGAAGAAAGTGTGTACATTAAAGAATGTCAGTCTCTTACCCATTCCCATTCCCTCAGATTCTTAGCTTGAAACAAATACTATGGCCAGTTTTTTATGGTATCTTCCCAGAGATGATTTATATATATGTATATACTAGAGGCCCGATGCACAAAGATTTGTGCAAGAATGGGCCTTCCTTCCCCTGGTTACTGGCACTGCCTTCACTCCAGCCGGAGCCGCCTTACTGCCTTCCCACGCTGCCCAGAGGCCAGGAGCGGCTGCAGAACGCCTGCATCCCGCTCCCGGCCACTCTGCACCTGCATATGCAAATTAAACTGCTATCTTTGTATGGTTGATTTGCATAGTCACTCCTGATTGGCTAGTAGGTGTCATGAAGGTATGGTCAATTTGCATCGTTTTGTATTAGTGTAGATAGATAGATAGATAGATAGATAGATATACACACACACACACACACATACCAGTGACACAGTTCACGGATTCATACACATTGAAAGAAAATTAATTAGAAAGTGGCTGGCGGGGTGGGACAAGACAAGCCAGATGCCCTGGAGCCAACCTCCCATGGTCTCTTTCCGGCCAGCCGCACCTGGGGTGGCACCATGGCTCAAAAGGCAGCTACAGAGTGAGCGGGGTCCCTCCGGCAGGTGGGGCCCCTCGGCCTGGCCTCTAGGGATCAGCCAAAACTGGCTCTCCGACATCCCCTGAGGGGTTCCTGAGTGCAAGAGGGCACTCTGCAAAGTTGCTATCGTACAGGGAGTGGAACACAAACACAGTGTGCAGTAAGCCAGATTCTGGGCTGACAGTGCCCCAGCAACAACATAACCCATGGCCAAGTGTAATCATGCAGCCCCATGAGCAATCGGGCTCCTCCTCTCTGATTTCAGGATGCTTCACCTGAGAACCGCTGCTACCAAGTCACTGCAGCTCCTGGTGGTCAATGTGCTTCATAGCAGCTCTGCAGCCCCTGGTGGTCAGTGCGTGTCATAGCGACCAATTGGACACTTGGCATATTAGCCATATATATGTGTGTGTGTGTATAACTTTCATAGAGGAAGGGAGAGGAAGAGAGAGAGAGAAACATTAAAGATGAGAGAGAATCATTGATCAGCTGCCTCCTGCACACTCCACATTGGGGATCAAGCTCACAGCCTAGGCATGTGCTCTGACCAGGAATCGAGCTGTGACCTCCTGGTTCATAAGTCAGTGCTCAACCACTGAGCCAGGCTGGCCGAGCCCAGAGATATTTTATGTCTATAAAACCCTGTGTGACAAATTTTTCAGTAAACAATAAGGTGCCTAATTACACATGTACTTGTTATAACTAATTTTTGAGTCCTGTGATCCTTAGGATACCTCAGCAGATCTTAAATGCAAATCACCAGACAATACCCGTATGCACTGGTCTAAAATAGAATTACGTATTTGGGAAACAGATGAGTTCATGGTCCAAATGAGCATTCAAAGGTGCATTTTATGGGCATGTGTATCTGCTTGCCTTCGTGTTCAGAGAGTTGTTCCAGATCTATTTAAAATTAACTGTCTTTTTTCTAAGTTCAGTTTTTGATTTATAATGATGCTGCTGTACTTTACAATCCTTATTCTGTATACATATCAGAAGCCATTGTGATTTATCTAAATAATCATAGACCTCTAGTTGTCATGCCCAGAAGGATAGAGTTAACTCTGAAGAAATTATATTTACAATGAAATCTGAATTATACATTTTGCCTGATTTTCCCAGATAGATTTTTTAATGATTATGTAGGATGTTCTTGTATCACAGCCATTTTTCACTTAAAGCATATCATTGAAAAAAATAATTTTTTTTCTAGTATATGGATTTTTTTGTGTTATTTTTAGGAGGAATACAAAATCTTACAAGAGCTCTACCAATTTAAAAAGCCTGGCACCAACCTGACAGAGGTATCCTCCATTTATTTCTTTGGGGCTTATCTATTTGTCACATATTTAATAATATCTTAACAGTTTATTAGAGGGCTCTCAACTGTCCAAAATCTTTGTGTGTATGTTTAATGGGGAAGTCTATGATTTGTACTTGAAAATCATGCTTTAATTAAATGAACCGAGACTTTTTTGTTTTGCTTTACAATATAGGGTATTTTTTAAACTATTTATTTTTAAATTAAGTTTATTGGGGTGACATTGGTTAATAAAACCATACAAGTTTCAAGTGTACAACCCAATAAAACAGCATCCAATTAGTGCATTGTACACTCACCACCTAAAATCAAGTCTCTGTTCCCGTTTACCCCCTCCCCCTTTGCCCACTTCCACTTCCCCCACCCTCCTTTACTTGTTTTTGAAAGAATAACTATAATCTCGGCTTTTCTGTGCATTTAAAGGAAGATTTGGTAGATTGTGTTGATACTCGAATTCACCAACTAGAAGATTTAGAAGCTACTTTTGCTGATTTGTGTGATTGTGATGATGAAGAAACTGTACAGAAATGGGCTTCAAACCCTGGGTAAGACCTTCAGACATTTTTTTCTCCAACTCTACTATATTTCAGTCCTAGATAGATTGCTAGATTTACTAAATTGCTTTTAAAAATTAGTATTAAATTTCAACACAAATTTACTAGTTAGCATTTATTATTTTCTGTGTGCCCAGTATAATTCTAAGGTGTTCCTTGCATTATCTTATTTATTGCTTATAACAATCTTAAGGCTTCATTATTATCAATTCTATTTTATAGATGAGGAAACTAAGGCACAGAGGTTAAGTCATCCCAAATCACATAGCAAGTGGGTGTGCTTTTAGTCATTGTGTAGCAGCTGCCCCTATTATATACAAGATGTGGTGGGTTTCATGGAAGATTAAAGATGAGTAAGACAGTCCCTGTTCTAAGTAAAATTAAAAAAAAATTACTAGACTAGTGAATTATAATGTGAAAACGTGCCCCTTTTTAAGGATAGCCCAACTATGAGTAGAAGAGTTTCTTTTCAAGCTGCCCATAGCATCAAGGAGCAAGATTTGAGAGCTGAGATTGTCATTGGGTCATTTATTTGGCTAATTCTCTCAGTGTCAACCTGAAAATAGGGAGACAAAAGTTCTTTTAAAGTGATCATCTGTTTATTTGGGGGCAGAGTGAAGAATGCCTTTAGTATTAATGCTAGTTTGAAAGAATAGTAAGTGACATAAATATTATAGCTACCATTCTCTAAAATAATTCTTTAAGTTACATAAACTCACAAGACCAGGTAACTAAAATAAAACTGTCAGACAAATTTGTGTGCCCATGAGCATGGAAGACCAGAACCAGCTTATTTTCAAATTGATCTCCCACAAACAGACTATTCTCCGCGTGTAAATGTGAGAAATCTGTCATAAGGCAGCAACAAAATATAGTTAGAATCATAGTAGTTCGAGCCACTAAGATTTGTTATGTAACAGTTATTGAAAACTAGAGGCCCAGTGCACAAACTCGTGCATGGGTGGGGTCCCTCGGCCTGGCCTGCGATCAAGGCCTATGGGGTGGGGAGCAGCCAGCCAGCACAGGGGAGGAACCCCAGGAGGTTGGCCAGGCAGGGGGGAGGGGCCGCGGGAGGCAGGCTATGGGAGTGCACTGACCACCAGGGGGCGTCTGCGTTGAGCGTCTGCCCCCTGGTGGTCAGTGCGTGTCATAGTGACTGGTCGATCTGGTCTTTCAGTCATAATGGTTGCTTAGGCTTTTATATAGAGAGAGAGAATTCAGCAGGTCTCTGGGAGAATAAAGAGGAAACTAGAAAAGCAGTTATCTCTGAGGAGAGGAATTATTTGGCTAAATGATGAGGGAGAGACACCTTCCTTTGCTGTGTGTTACTTATTCATAATCACATCAGTAAATATTAACCCGGGACTTTAACATCAGTTCAAGCTTTTTTCAACACTGTGTGCTAAAGGCACTTACTTTTCTTGCTGATCAAAGTGACTTCTAAAGTCACAGTAGAACTTGCATTTTTAAAGAAAAGGAAAAGCTCGGTTTCTCAAGTGCTAATTTTCAATCCTGAACACAGTCTGTAACCTTTTTAGGTAAGGAAACAGCAGGGAACATTTTTAAGATGACATTTGAACAGCATTATCTTTCATTTCCCAAGAATCATATTACTAGTGGTGAATTTTAAGGGTAATGTATCACTGGCTACTGTAATTTTGGTTGAGGTGCTATGATGTTTAATTGAGCTGTGGCTATTTTCCAGAATGGAATCACTAGTTCCACTTGTGCAGAGTTTGAAAAAACGGATGGATGTGCCAGACTATGAAATGGTAAATGATTTTATATTAAAGTAAAAAATTGGCCCTTTCCAAAGGCATTTCTGGGTAGAAAAGTGTGTTAAAGTAGGTCACTTTTATCCATGTTTCTGGGAAGTGTGAATGAAAATTTTTTAAATGGTGAAAAAGAAATACATGCTTTTTAGAAGCTGGAACATTTTTTATTTTTCTAGGAATAACATATTTTTCCCAATTTTACCTATGATGCAAAAATGCTGTATTTTTGTTTTTGTGGGGTTTTGTTTTTGTTTCTGTCAGAGCTCTTCTTCCCAGAGAAAAGAAAGAATACAATTTTTTTTTTTTACTCCTTTCCTCCTTTGTTTCCTGACTCTGTAAAATTTTCTGATTATAAAAACCAAACAGAAAGATGCAAGAAAGCGCTCTGGTGAATTGGTGCTTGCGTCTTAACTGAATCAGCTGTATTACTGACTTTGTTTGCCAGCAATGACTTGAATTCTGTGGCAAAAGAGAATACCTTTACTGATTATCTCTTTATTTTGATATCATTCTGCAGTCTTTGAAGTATAAATTTTCCCAGCTGAAGTTCATGTGCCTTTTCTCTGATTTTGTGCCAGAGCTGAGACACACTGCCCCCCCCCCCAGCCCCAGCCTTGTGTTCTTTTATTTCTGGTGCTTCTTAATATTTTATTTAATCATGGAATACAATCGAACCACCTCATTTGAACTGAAGTTTACATATTGACTTAATGCTAACTTTATGAGAATAAAAAATACCAGCAAAAGAATATTTTGGTTAAATTGTGGCTAATCTAAGACTCATCTTTTTTTTTGTGCATTCAGTATTATTTTGTATTGCAATCAGGTGTACAGCATAGTGGTGAGACAATCATATACTTTACAAAGTGTTCGCCCAGTATTTCTAATACCCAGCTAGCACCATACATAGTCATCCTTCTTTTTAATGGCAGTTACTAAGAATGAAAGAGAAGCCCTCACCAGCAGAGCTCAATGGTTAGAGCATCGGCCTGTGCACCAAAAGGTCACAGGTTCAATTTCTGGTCAAGGGCACATACGTGCCCTGGTCAGGGAACATGTGGGAAGCAACCAGTTGATGTGTGTCTATCACATCGATGTTTCTCTCTCTCTCCCTCTGCTCCCTTTCTTTCCCTCCTCCTCTCCCTCCCACTCTCTCTAAAAATCAATGGGAAAAATATTCTCACTCCTTGGGTGAGGATTAAATAAAAAATAAAGAATGAAAGAGAAGACACTTAGGGTTTAAAAATGCTTGCGCTCATGTGATATTAATGCATGTGACTTCATGCAGATCTACTTTCATTGTTCCATTGCATCTGGGTTTTGTGATGGTTGGGAGGGTTTTATACACTGTTGAGAGAAGGGATGTCATGGGCTCAGTCACAGATTATATAATCAAATATGGCATGCCTATAGCTGCAGGGTTAGGACACTGAGTGTTTTAATCAATTTAGTAGAAAAGATCATGCAGAGTGTCATTTTACTACATTGACGGATCATTGCCAGTTAAATCTTTGATGTTAATCCAATAAAATAGCAGATTAGTGTTTACCCATGCTTTGCACTCATGTACGCTAGGCAAAACTGTGACATATTTGAGATCCAGTTTTCCAGAACTTTAAAGCAGAAGCTGCAAAATGCCAGCTTGTGAGCCACTTCCAGCTCTCAGGCATATTGAGTTCGGTGACAGTCGTTTATATTTAAAACGCATGTATAGATATCAGTAATATGTGCTTATACACAAAGGACACACAAGAAACTAGGAACATTAGGTTAAATAAGATAGGAAGACTCTCCCTTATATTCTCCTAAAGCTTTGGATGTTGTACTAAGTGCATCTATTTAAAAAGAAAATAATACACTGGGAGAAAAGGTAAGGTGAGAATATTATGTATAGTTTTATATCAGCTTTTATTTTTTTTTTAAATATTTTTATTGATTTTTTTACAGAGAGGAAGGGAGAGAGATAGAGAGCCAGAAACATCAATGAGAGAGAAACATCGATCAGCTGCCTCCTGCACACCTCCTACTGGGGATGTGCTCACAACCCAGGTACATGCCCTTGACCGGAATCGAACCCGGGACCCTTCAGTCCGCAGGCCGACGCTCTATCCACTGAGCCAAACCGGCTTTGGCTATATCAGCTTTCAGAAGCTAGGTGAAATGGATAATTTGCTAGAAACTGAATTGTCAGAAAGACTCACGTAAATACAGAAACTGAATGAATCCATAATCACAAAATAAACTTAAAGAGTAGTTAAAGAACTATTTCTAGAAAAGGCATCAGGCTCAAATAAGAGTATAGGCCAGTTCTTACAAACTTGAGAGAATAAGTAACTTCTGTGGCACAGAAATTATTAAGCAAAAAAATCATCCCAATTCACAAAAATATTAAAAGATTTGTGAGCAAGGCAATTAATGGATAAAGAATCTTCTAAAAACAATAAAGCCTTACAGTGTAATTTTTAATTGTCTTATTTTCAGGTTCATCAGGCTGGTCTAACCTGTGATTATTCAGAACTTCCTCACCATATCAGCACAGAACAAGAAATTGAGTATCTTATTCAGTCTGTATTTTATTTACTGAAAAACTTACCAAAACCTACTCTTGTAACAATTGCAAGGTAAGTGTGATAGCCTGAATAAAGGCCCATCAAAGATGTTCATGTCCTAATCTTAAGAACTTGTGAAAATGTTGGCTTATAGTGGCAAAAGGACCTTACAGGTGTTGATTAACTCAAGGATCTTGAAATATGGTGATTATCCTGGATTATCTCTGTGGATGGAATGTAATCACAGGGATCCTTACAAGGAAGATAGGAGGGTCAGAGTCAGAGATTGGAAGATGCAAGGATGTTGGCTTTGAAGATGGAGATGGGGCCACGCGGTCAGGAATGACTGCAGGCAGCCTATAGCAGGTGGGAAGGCAAGGAAAGCCAAGAAAAGAAACACAGTCCCGCGGCACCTTTATTTCAGGACTTCTGACCTCCAACAAATTTATAATAAATTTGTGTTGCTGTAAGCCTCTATGTTTGTGGCAAATGTTATAGCAGTGACAACCTTTCTAGATGAATTAATACAAATCTCCCTGAATGAATCTGCTGATTACTGATAAAGTAATTTTTTAATCTATTTTTTTACCTTCTCAGCTCAAATTTCAGATGTATTTTCTCTTCCCTCTTAGTAATGGTTAGTAAAGAACATGTTATCTTGTCTTTGAAGTTGGTGTTTATTATTCAAATAAACACGGGAATTCCCACTTCTGTGTCCTACCGAGGAATATTTAGGTGCTGCCATGTTTTAGATTTAAACATACTAATGTGCTGAATAGTTAAAACAACAAAAACTTCATTTTCTATCTTCATACTTGGGCTGGTTTTATAGAGAACTGTTAGATTCTAAAATAACTGCTTTAAATACTCAAATAATGTTTATGTTTTGTATGACAAGCATTTTATAACATCTTTTATGGTCCTACAACAAAATTTATGGGTAA
>NW_006289813.1:12943069-12948227 GCF_000327345.1 Myotis davidii | reverse complement strand
TGGAGACATATGTTTCAGGGCCAAAAAATCGTCTTATACGCCGGCAAATACGGTATATGGATATTATACATAATATATAGGTAATAGAATTGTCTTAGTCCATTCAGACTACAGTAGCAAAATATCATAGACCTGTTGCTTATGTAAACAACAGAAATTTATTTCTCACAGCCTAAAGGCTGGGAAGTCCAAGACACCAGCAGATTCAGAGTTGTGGTGAGGACCTGGGTCCTGGTTCATAGAAGCCATCCTCTCTCTCTCCCTATAACCTCACGTGGTGGAAGGGGTGAAGGAGCTCTCTGGGATCATGGTTGTAAAGGCATTAATCTCATTTATGAGATTCCTACCCTCATGACCTAATCACCTCCCAAAGGCTTACCTCCAGATATGACCACATTGGGAATTAGGTTCCAAATAATGAATTTCATGGGGGAAGGAGGGTACACAAAGACTTAGTCTTAGTCTATAGCAGTAACCTACTTATATAATACCTTTAAATATATGTTCATATAGGTATATACACAGTATCATTGTAACATAAAGGAGAAGTGAAAGTCATTGATAAAAGTAATACCTATTAAAACAGAGTCACAAAATGTAACAGTTACAAATGCAGACAGATACTCACATGTTGTATGAGCCAAATAACTTGAACGATGCTGCCATAAGTGACAGTCTTTCTAGTTAAAACTGTCTCTTGGTCCAATCTTCCTTCAATTAACAGAGTAGTTTCATTTCTGAAAATTTTAGTACATATTGAATCTGTTTTCAAAAATACTTTATTCATATGATACATTCTGGGTTCAAACAATGAAAACCAGGACCCGGTTTTGCACTCTGTGAGTGCTCTGTGGACTTGGAAAGTATTGAGGACACAGAACGGTCATTCATATTTATGTTGCAGGACTATCCTGCATATTGTAAGCATTCTTGCAGCCCTGTCCTCTTTCTCTGATTTCCCTAATTATGATTTGACAATCAAAAATGTACCTACAGAATTCCAAAACTCCCTGTTGGTATTCCCATCAAGAACCACTCCAGCCCTGGCCAGTGTGCTCAGTGGTTAGAGTGTCCACTCCAAAGGGTCCCGGGTTCTATTTTGGTCAAGGGCAGTACCAGGATTGCAGGTTCCTTCCCGGCCCTAGTCTGAGCAAATGTGGGAGGCAACCAATCGATGTATCTCTCTCATCAATGTTTCTTTCTCTCCCTTCTTCTCTCTCTAAAAATTAATGGGGGGAGGGGAGGGAGGGGAAGAACCAATCTAATAGTGTTAAAGAGGCCAGAAATTTTTTTAAAGCATTTAACAGCCCATTATTTGTCATAAATTAATCTTTTGTATATGGTACTTCTTCAAAGTAGGTCTTTATCCATATGTATATGTTGGACAGTATTTAATAATTTAACAATTGTTGTGTATCATTTATTATGTGTTAAATATTTACATCAAGCCATAAAAATCACCTAATCACCAGAGAATGGAATGAGTTTATCACAAGTAAGGTTATTTAGTAAGGCTGTTACTTGTTCAGTTTTAAATACTTGTGATAGGGAGTAGGCTAGATAACTAATCCCATTTCTATCTATAAAAGTTTCTATACTGCTCTTCTCAATCCGTCCTTCTAAATGGCTTCCTCACCCAGGTCAGAACCAGGAGACACTGATCAAATCATTTCAGATCTTAGTCCAGCTCTCTTTGTCAATGACGTCATAACTGCCTGGCCATTCAAGTTGTCCTTGGTGATTCTGGAAAAACTCCCAAAATGTCGATTTCTGTCCCATCCACTTGGCTCTTTTCCTCAATACTTACCACCTAGGAAATCAATCCCTACACCAGCACATTCCCACACTTCATGTTGGACGCTCCCATACACTCGTGTAGTTAACAGATTGTTTTTAGAAGCAGATCCCTTTTATCAGTTGGAAAGCCTCTTCCCTCCTAAGTTCTAGCCCCAGTGTACACATAGAAGAAGGGAAGGATGCCAGTCACTACAATAATGAGCCCCAGGATTCCCAGCAACATCTCCCTTTCGGGGCAACAGCAGGCCAGTGAGGAAGCACCGGGCCTTTGAAGATGGGCCCTGTGCATGTTAATCTTTCTCAGTTTCAGGTTCCTTTAAGGGAAGGTAAACGTACTGTTTCTTGGTGTGGCTGAGAAGATTAAAAAACATAGTTGTGTCATGTACCTGACATGAATAAACATTTAGTAACTTTCTCTTTGGGGTTCCAGGTCAAGTCTGGATGATTACTGTCCTTCTGAGCAAGTGGACGCCATTCAGGAAAAAGTCCTCCGTGTGCTCCGCTCCCTCTATGGGACTCTAGACCTCCATCTGGTGTACTCAGCAGAGTCCTCTCCACCTTGAAACAGCAAAACACTGGACTCCTATTACATTGCGATGTAGTAGCAGGTTTTCATTAACTTATTTGTAAATGAGTCTTCCAGAAAACACTTTGTTTTTATATTAACTTTGACTTAAAATCCTTCAGGTATCGTCAGTTGTTAAATGATGGCAATTTTGTTGGCATCAAGACTACCCCTGTTGCTTACCTTTCTTCCTTTCTGTGATTGTCCCCACTTTTGTGAGGGTGTTTTGTTTTTCCTCTTTTCCCTTTTTCCTGTAAGTCGGTTAGACTGTATGAGATTCATTAATTCACTGATTTATTCACTCAACTAGCTGACATTTATTGAGACATGTGCCAGACATAATTCTGTGCTGGGTATATGGTAATGAACAGAACAGACCATGCCCTGCCCTTTTGAGGGACAGCTAAGAAACAAATCATGGAAGGACAGCCACAAACATGGCCTTATAGGAAAGTAATATTCTCAAAAGCTACTACCAAAATAATAATAACAATAAAACAAACTTGCCAGTTCATGAAAATTTTACAGGAAGTCTACCTCTCTATGAGTGTTTGTTCCGTAGCCCAGCTCTTGCTAAAAATGCTCTCAGCATTGTTGGTTGAGGGGGTCTATTTCAGTAAACTCAACTGAACAAAAATTAACTCTAGTTTGCTAATCAGAAAAGCCATTCTGGAGTTTTGGCCTCCATGAAGGTAAGTGTGAGCATTGATTGTCATTATAGTTCCTAAGTGCCACTTTATTGGCAGTCTGGGTAGATACTTTTTCCAAATAAACCAGCTCTTTATGTAAATAGTAGGGAAAAAATTTAAGTCCTTACTTCTGGCCTACCATAAATACTCCCTTCCCCCAGCCTCCCATGAGTAAGAGTAAGAGAGCCTACCTGACTCCCTCTTACAGTAATCATGGAACTTTTCATTTACTTAATTGGCTAAAGTCTTCCCTTTAGTATCCCTCACGTTCAGTAATCATTTTTACCTACTTGATTTCTTTTTCTTTAAAAGGTAGGATTACATTTATAGAAGAAAAAAAACCATTATTCCTCAGTCCTAACACAATAGTTGTCTTCATTTTTGCATGTAACTTTCAGGCCTTGTGTAACTGTTGAGTTGCATGTGACTAAAATTATAGTGTTAACCTAACTTAATGGCTGGTAAGCCACAGTCACATTACCATTACCACTCACTAGATGGCACCAGATCCCATTTTCCCAATGATTCTGTTTTTCTTGTCACTAAGTTGATTTTCCAAGCCTGATAGTGTGAATGCTTATTTCTGTTGTGAAAAGCAAAGCAAACTGATTTAACTTTCTATTTTGATAGAACATTATGTGCCAAAAAGTTTTATTTCTCTGTAAGATCGGAATTGTAAAATAGTACTATTTATTTTTAAATTTTTATTAGAGTTCTGTAAACAGATGTTACTTTTACGAGTAAATAATTTCGTGTGCTAACAGAAATAAACAGATCTGTATTGAGGTTTTGAAATTTTAAACTAAACTAGTATTAATTATTTATAATTTCTGTGTGTTCATAGCATTGATCCTATGGGTCTGGGTTAGCTAGTAGTCATTTATTATAATTCCCATGAACTGATGTGATTCATCATTGTTTTAACTCAGGTAGATCAAGAGGGCATCAATTTCCTTTTAGGGACACTTGGATTGTTTAGTTCTCATGCTCTGTAATTCTTTTAGAATAAAATTCAGTCCCTACTTGTTGACTAAAACCAACTCAGCAAATTATGTCTTTGCTTATTTCAAATAGGAAAATATTTAATTTATCAAGACATCCTTCATATGTATTCTAAGTACCAATGAGGAACATCACAGTACAGTGTTTGGTTTAGGCACGGATATCATTGACGCATGGGCTTTTGAGTGGCTTCTTTAAAAAGTGACTTAAATGTAAGCATAGGCCATAGCTTTGATATCTTAAGGTGTTCTAGATCCTCAAGGAGCTCGTGGTCAAAGTCCTTAATTCTTTATATGATACTAGAGGCCCAGCGCACAAAAGTCGTGCACGGGTACAGTCCCTAGGCCTGGCCTGCGAATAGGGCCATCCTCCCCGGCTGCCCACAGCCGGCCCCACCCCCTGCTGCCACCCACCCCCAGTTCCCTGTTCATCATCAGGCGATGGGAGCCTGCAGGCCGGGGAAAGGGACCAGGAGGTGGTCAGTGTGCCTCGTAGTGACTGGTCATTCTACCGTTGGGGTCAATTTGCATATTACCCTTTTATTAGATAGAATTATCTCTGAATACTGGTTTTATTTTAGCAGTTGTGGTCCTAGATCGCTGGCAACATACTCATAGTACTGCCAACAGTTTATAGTCAGTGGCATGTTTCTTGGTACAAGATTGCCTCATTTTTCTGTGGGACATCATCGTTGGCCTGCGGGGTCCTGCCTGGCCATCCTGGGCCGCAGCGCTCTTGTAGCGCTTCTGAACTAACAGGTCCTGGCTGCTCTTGGCTCACTGCTGCCAGCTGCGCTCCCAGGACTCCAAACACCAGGGCCATTCTCTTTACTCCCATCTGAGTTCAACAAATGAAGTTGGGACTAAGGTTTCTGTGACGCGAGTTCCCTGGACAGTGAATATTTTGGCCACTCGCTGGAAGGTTGCCTCTTAACCATCACAAATTAGGGAGTTGGCATTTCCCACATCAGTATGTCACAAGTTTGGCTCCTGTGATTCAGAAGCAGAAACCCACTGCAGAGGGGAGGCAGGCCTGAGGCTGCCCGGTTTCACTTCCTTCGAAGACCTTCCTTGTTGAGTCCTCAGCCCATCACCAACAACTCCCA
>NW_006289813.1:12936563-12943032 GCF_000327345.1 Myotis davidii | reverse complement strand
CTCTTCCACAGCCAGCAGATCCCGAAGCTATCAGCTGTGAGCCATCAGCACTGCTCAGAAGCCTTGCTGCCTCAGTTACTATGAATCTCACCAAGATTGAGACAGGTACATGTCATGACTGAATAGAGTAGAGCACATTGTTAAGTGTGCACTTCAGGGGGCTGCCGCCTGGCCCCAGGGTCCCCTTCTCTATGCCCAGCTCCCTTTTATCATAGTGAGAGAATGTAACTCATCAGGGTATTGTGAGGAACAACATACATAAAGCCCTTACACAAGAACCATTCAGTAAACAGGCTGTCATTTCCAAACTCGGCCCTAATTAGAATATCCTATGGTGGCTAATTCAGGTCTCAGCTGCTCTCCTGATGCCTCGCCTAAATACTGATTTTTATTAACTCCCCATTAGCTTCCACTTTCTTTCTGTTAATAATGGAATTTCAGCCCTGACCGGTTTGGCTCAGTGGATAGAGCGTCGGCCTGCGGACTGAATGGTCCCGGGTTCGATTACGGCCAAGGGCATGTGCCTTGGTTGCGGGCACATCCCTGGTGGGGGGTGTGCAGGAGGCAGCTGATCGATGTTTCTCTCTCACCGATGTTTCTAACTCTCTATTTCTCTCCCTTCCTCTCTGTAAAAAATCAATAAAATATATTTTTTTAAAAATGGAATTTCAATTGCTTTATTCAAAGAGGGCAGGTCCTTGCCCATAAGGAAAGAAGTAACAGGGCTTTAAACAGAGTTGCCATAATTTAGAATTTTTGCCTTGCAATTGGTATAAGTGCCCATTTATTCACCATTTTGAAACTTGCACTCGTGTGCAATCAGGGGTTAGAGGAATCCAAGCCCACCCCAACCTGTTTTCCTCTTATTATACTTCCCTTCTGCCTGCCTTTAAATAAACCTAGGGTTTCTGCTGTAAACTTCGGATGTGGACAATGTTTGGAAGTTGCCACCCCCAGAACCTATAACTCACATTCATAGAACTAGGGTTATCCTTATCATTGTTGACATTGCTGATTTACAGGTGACCTCGAGCAAGGAAGTCCCTCGTGAATCAGCCAGAGCATGACGGAGGTGGGGGGAGAATGGGTATCTCTAGCCAGTTCACGGTGATTTCCAAACCCCTCCCAAGCGTTTCCTTCCTCTGGGCCTCGGGCTTACCACAGAGCGGCCCCTGTTTATTCAGGATTCAGGAAAGTGGGATCATTCCAGAAAGGGGGACTGCCCCTGTCAGCTTGGCCTAATAAGGGTATGTAGCAGCCCTTCAGACATGACCCTGATCACTCCAGGAGGGAGGCAGGGATGAGGTCAGGCTTGGAGCTAGGCTTGGATGCCGGCTTTTGGACAGAGCTACCCTGAGATCTGCCTGTATAGCAGCACCACCCCCGCCTGCAGCATCGCCCCACCTGGAGCAGGCACAGGCAGGAGTGGGCCCGTCACCACAAAGTGGCACTGGGGGTATTGGTGGCTTTGAAATCAGACCACAAATACTACCTTAGCCAGTTACAAGTGTTGTGAAGGTGGGCAACTAACTTGTCAGAGTCCCTTCTCTCAGAGGTGGTTCGAGGCCCTGTGTTCCTCGTCTGTACTGTGCCCCCGCATTGCCCATTATGTTTACATCTCCCCAGTGGACCATGAGCCCAACAAGGGCATCGTACATCTTCGTAGCCCTGGCCTCTGGCACAGTTTCTGTCTATCACAGGGCCTCAAAAAATGTTTAATGAACTAAAAAAAACCTTATCATGTGCCCTACATTATACATCCTCTCGTGAGCATGCTATCTTTGAGATCACATTGAACAAATAACAAACAGCTAGTATGCAATAACAGTTACCAAGGATTAGGTGTTACATACATGAGTCCAAAAGAGTATAATACCTGTAATCGAATGGTTGTGTCCATCGAGTAAGTCATAAAAGAAAGGCCATCATGTCCATTTTCCACATTTTGTCATCTGTTCTCTCCCAGGGAAAACCTGTAAGAACCGTGTTCCACATGCTCGTGTCAGCATGACTTTAAAACATAGGTAGTTTGATTTTCTGCCTAAAAGTCACATCTAACATTTGACCTTATTGCCAAAAACTGTGGATATGAACTTTCGGTCCCTTAAAAGTAATGCTCTTAGGTCAGTGGTCGGCAAACTCATTAGTCAACAGAGCCAAATATCAACTGTACAACGACTGAAATTTCTTTTGAGAGCCAAATTTTTTAAATTTAAACTATATAGGTAGGTACATTGTTATTAACCTAATTAGGGTACTCCTAAGGCTTAGGAAGAGCCACGCTCAAGGGGCCAAAGAGCTGCATGTGGCTCGCGAGCCGCAGTTTGCCGACCACGGTCTTAGGTTATAGCTTTGCTGACTGTTGGAAGAGCAGCACTTTCTCACTTCTGATTTCCCTGCCATGTGGAAGCACCTTCCATCACAGCCCCGGCCTTGCTCTCCCTTTCATCCACCCCTGCCTAGGCGAGGAGGAGTGAGAGGAGAACTGCAGGATGCATCCTACGGGAGAGGCTTACAGTTGTCCAGCGGTGCCAGCAGATGGCAGAATCTGTCTCTGGAGTGCAGTGTTAGAAGCCAGTTGTTGCCACAGACTTAAGCCACATTAAGTTCTCTTAATACCAGTTTTATCGGTAATAGCATTTTTTCTCCATCTGCCCGAATGCCTGTGCCTATTTTTAGGATGTTTAGGAATTTAGTGGAGAGCGGTGATGTCCCCTGGGCTTCTTCACACCCAATGTGACAGTGCTCACATGGAAAGTCCATAAACACAGGAGCTCTTTGGAATTCCAATCAAGAAGGAAGACATTCTGTGACCATCCTGGACAAAGCCACACATACCTTCTCATTATACAGTCTGTTCTGCGATGAGATAGACGTGTGAAAACGTCGTTGAAGACTTATTTTTCTTGTAAGTGTCTTTCTTGGATGTCAGACTGGTGGTTTACTTTTATTTGACACAGCATCCTGGTAGACGTCCTATACAAGCAACAACCAGTTACAAAGTACTAGTCTAATAAACCTTATAATAGCATAACTTTGCCCCCAAAAGATGCCTGTGAATAAATAAAAAATTACCACCTATTCTTTAAAGGAAACATTACCAAGTTATTAAAGAATATACATGAAGCCGTAACCGGTTTGGCTCAGTGGATAGAGTGTTGGCCTGTGGACTGAAAGGTCCCAGGTTCGATTCCGGTCAAGGGCATGTACCTTGGTTGTAGGCACATCCCCAGTAGGGGGTGTGCAGGAGGCAGCTGGTCGATGTTTCTCTCTCATCGATGTTTCTGACTCTCTATCCCTCTCCCTTCCTCTCTATAAAAAATCAATAAAATATATTAAAAAAATCTTTTAAAAAAAAGAATATACATGAAGGGGAAAGGGATATGTTTATATAAGAAAATTCATTGTTACAAAGATGTTAACCCTTCCTATATCAAACTACATATAATGCAATTTCAATAAACATACCAATGAGATTTCACTTTAACTTGTGACACTGATTCTAAAGTTCATATGGGAAAATAATTATGCAAGAGAAAACAGAAAAAAGTCAAGTAAAACTTAAGGTTTTAGTTATACTATGTACCAAAACACATTATAAAACTATTATATTAGTTAAAATAGTGCATTAGTAGCATGAGAGCAGGCAAATAGGTAAATGGAACATAATAGTGTCCAGAAATGGACCTCGGTCAGTTAGAGTAAGGATATCTGGTTTAAGAAGGAAAACGAGAAAACTAATGGCTTAGATAAAGTGAAAGATTACCTCATTTTCATAAGTCCAACAAAACATGTTTCTGCTCATCAGGCTCTCGGAGCCAGGATGCTGGGGTCAGGCTCCTTGCATCTTCAGCTCCGCCATCCTCAGTGTGTGTCTTCCCAAGTCTTTCTGGAGGACATCTCTACTCCACCTACCACAAGGCGGCGGGGTGGGGGTGGGGGGGTGTCACATGCAGAGGCTGTTATGGGCCCCGCCCATCACTCCTAATGCAGCAGAAGCCAGGAAATTGCCCTGGTGTGTGTGTGTCTAGAAAGAAGAGGGAACAGATTTGGTAAATACCTAGCATTTTCTCCCACAAGACCCAAATTCTTGCTGGCATTGACTGTATAATCAGGGTGCCATTTTATATTAATGGGGAGAGATGAATTACACAATAAATGATGCTGAAGAACTCAAAAAAATGAAGTTGGATTCCCAATCCACTCCTTACAACAAAATAAGTTACAATGGAATCAGAGGTAAGTGAAAAGAACAAAACTTTTAGAAAACACGGGAGGAAGGGGGAGGGCCTTTTGATAAATAAGCAGGCCTGCCTGGGAGAGTCAAAGAACATGGAGGGAAAGGGCACTGTTTTCAGTACTCTGTCTGTTGCATTTAGTCCTGCTAATGTGCTTGCATCTCGCTGCTCTACTTGGCACAAAATAGTACGTGCTGGGAAATGTTGCAGATGAATCAAGATAGTTTCCATGGCAGACTGACCTCATTTCCCTGCTTTCCAATCTCATGCTAGCTAATCCACCTTGAAGAATTATAGCAGAATAGAGGAAAACTGTAACACATTATTGCCAAGACATCAGCTGCAACTGACTGATTGCTATTTATTAAAATGCTCTGTAAGGAGGTTGTGTTGGAGGCAGTTGCCTGTTTTGATGGAGCTTTCCCCAAGGTGGACAAAAGCCTTACACGGGCCCTGGGAAGACTAGAGCAGAACTGGCCAGTCCTTCTCACAGCTTGTATATTTTGCATATTATTAAGCAATATTTGGGCTTCATGAATTTGAAATCATTTTAAGATTCCTTTAACAATATTTTTATATGTAGTTTGGAGTTTTGGGGCTAAGATTAGTAAAGCAAGAGAAGATTCACTGGGAGGATGTTTAAGCAGTTTATTTCACAGACATTAGCAAAAGAGATTTTTTTTTTCTGTTCATCAATTCCAAGATACAAATAAGGTCAGAGAAACAGTTTAATGGCTTTACCATTTGATTGAAACATTAAAAAGTATCATATTTGCACCCAGGGGGGGGAAAAAAAACTCTAATAGACTCTATGGTAGGCAGAATGCCCCTTCTCAAAGATGTCCTCATCCTCATCCCCCAAACCTATGCCTATGTTGGTTCACAGCAAGCGAGAATTAAGGTTACAGCTGGAATTGAGTTTGCTAGTCACCTGAGGCTGGGCGGGGACAGGAGCCTCGATTATCCAGGTGGACCCTATAGAATCATGTGGGTCCTTCTAAGTGCAAGCGGGGAGGCAGCGCCAGAGGGATTCGTCTGAGAACACTCGCTGGCCTTTGCTGGTCTGAAGATGGGAAGAGACCACCCGCTCAGGAATTCAGGAGCCTGGGGAAGGCGTGAAAGAAAGGTAAGAAACCATTCTTCTCCGGGGCCTTGAAAGAACACAGCCCTGCCCACACCTTCATTTTACCTTATTGAGACCCACTCCTAACTTAGAATCTCCAGGATTATAAAATAATAAATCTGTGTTGTTTGTGAGTCACTGAATCTGTAGTAATTTGTTGCAGCCTCAGTAGAAAACTCGTACAGAATCTTTAATGTTAAAGAATGTAATTAAGTATTTTGGGCACAAGGTGGCAATAGACTATCAGATTTATCACACACAGACAAAAAAAAAAAAAAAAAGCCCCTTCAATTTTATGATACTGAAGGCAATGATAGAATTTTTAAAAAATATATCTTATTGATGTTTTACAGAGAGGAAGGGAGAAGGATAGAGAGTTAGAAACATCAATGAGAGAGAAACATCAATAAGCAGCCTCCTGCACACCTCCTACTGGGGATGTGCCCGCAACCATGGTACATGCCCTTGACCGGAATCGAACCTGGAACCCTTCAGTCCGCAGGCCGACACTCTATCCACTGAGCCAAACCGGTTAGGGTGAATTTTTTTAAGTCGTCTCATCACATATGCATCTAAGCTCTCACCATTATTGTTGGTAAATTCCTTAAATTGGTCTTGATGGATTTTTTTAAATATATCTTTATTAATTTCAGAGAGGAAAGGAGAAGGGGAGAGAGAGAGAGAAACATGGGTGATGAGAGAGCATCATTAATGAGCTGACAAAGCCTGCACCTGGGTATGTGCCCTGAGTAGGAATTGAACCGTGACCTCCTGGTTCATAAGCCAACAATCACTGAGCCACACTGGCCGGGCCCTGATGAATTTTTTATTTGATTTCTGGCAATGATTTTTTTTTTTAATCTACTAGAATAAATGTCACAAGTATATTGCCTTGACCAGTTTGGCTCAGTGGATAGAGCGTCGGCCTGCGGACTGAAGGGTCCCAGGTCCGATTCCTGTCAAGGGCATGTACCTTGGTTATGGGCACATCCCCAGTGAGGAGTGTGCGGGAGGCAGCTAATCGATGTTTCTAACTCTCTATCCTCCCTTACTCTCTATCTCTCTCCCTTCCTCTCTGTAAAAAATCAATAAAATATTTTTTTTTTTT
>NW_006289813.1:12921239-12935907 GCF_000327345.1 Myotis davidii | reverse complement strand
ATAAAATATTGGATAAAGGTGATGATGATTATAAGAAATGGAGAAACATTTCAAATACAACCAAGTTGGTGAGCAACAGTGTTTCTTAACATTGAATGGGATTTTGAAGAATACTTATTAAAAACTCAAATGTCTACAAAAGAATGAAATGGTGAGTATTGCCTTGACCAGTTTGGCTCAGTGGATAGAGCGTCGGCCTGCGGACTGAAGGGTCCCAGGTCCGATTCCTGTCAAGGGCATTTACCTTGGTTGTGGGCACATCCCCAGTGAGGAATGTGCGGGAGGCAGCTAATCGATGTTTCTAACTCTCTATCCTCCCTTCCTCTCTGTAAAGAATCAATAAAACATATTTTTAAAAAATAAAACTAAAAATAAATGTCACAAGTAACATTTATGTTACTAGAATAACTAGAATGTTCTTAGTTCCCAGGGCCTACAACACTGACAGTTGCCTATAGCAGGCACCCAATAACTATTCAATGATCCAACATCTCATGTCCAATTTGCATATATAAATTGTCTTTTCTAACATTAACCTGAATAACCTGGAACTTGAAGGAAATCCTTTTGTCCAAGAGTTTTAAATTTAGCACTATTCATAGAGCACTCATTTATTTGAATGTGCTTACAATGCATTCCTCTTTGTGCTAGAAACGGAAAGAGCCATTCCTTGTTCAATACGCCCTCCCTGCCCTCCACCAGGTGAGTCCAGTTCTAAGGCAGAACGGCCTTGGGAGGCAGAGTTTTAGGTAACCTGTGTATCTCTCTGTTCCTGCCCCTGGTCTTGGGTGCTTGGCACCGGCTGCTCCCTCTGCCCTGGGGCATTAGGCCCTCTTCCTGGGCTTGTCCAATTCTCCAAGTCCAAGTGAGAAGCGTCCCTTTTGGAGAGTTCTTCCAGTGTACTCCGTCCACAGACACCTGCAAATTCCGATTCTTCTCTGCTCTTGTAGTGCTGTGTTCTCTCCCTTTTCATATTGTTTTATTCTTGCTTGTCTAATTTTTCTGTAGAAAAATATTGTCGGGCTTATTTTTATGGGACTTTTTTCTTGTATCTCAACAACCGGCCAATACTGGGAACAGCGTTAAGTGCTGCTGGAGGCAGGAAGCGCCCCGTTGTTGGGCTCAGACGGCAGGTGGATAATATAACTGATTTCTTAATGTTTACGTATGGCTGTGTGCACATGTTTAACCCAGAAGCAAGAAGTAATCAGGATTACATTTGTCATCTGGGTATAATTTCCTTTTATAAACTCTTAGGAGAGTAAATATAATGAGGCCTAAAATCAATGCTGTCTGCTTTCTTTTAAAAAGATAAGGAAGGAATTTGAATGTAAATTGTAATGTTTTTCTTCAAAGAGGACTGATTTGCCACTTTTTAATTTGATAAAGCTCTTTAGACTTCAAATATGGACTCGGGCTTTAACTATTAATAAACCTCAGAAAGCAGAAAACAAATCCTCAACCTTTCATAAATTAATTTCTCACAACTTTAAAACTCCAACTATACAAAGCAAATCACAAAGAGCAAAAAGGCTTTTCCAACTCAGGTCTTCTTCTGGTATTAATTCATATGATTAAATGAAATGGTATGTATATTAAATTGAGTATTAATACTAGAAAGTTTCTTATTTCTTACCATATCAACTATATATTTCTGCATTCAATATACTGACTACAATTATTATTTTAGCCAACTTTTATTTATATCAAAGTGCTATCGTTGAATAGCATAAATCATCAAATATTGCTAAAAGTAATTTTTACAAAACAGCAGCCCCTTCTGTTCACCTTCCTACCCCCATTACCCACCAAACAACCAGCTTCAATTTTATTAGCTATTTTCTCAGATTTTTACTTTCTTATTCCTAAATAATATACAATTCGTGGCCAGATTATTATGACTGGCCAGATTATTATGACCACCCCATCAGTACAATGAAATGAATTAGTTATGCAAATAATAATAATAAAACCTTGAGAGTATTTGCTTAGGAAGTTTTCAATATTCAGTATTTTTGGAAGTGTCAATGAAGTGTCAATGACTCTTTCTATTTTTCTTCTCCCTTCATAGTTTGAGTTTCTTTTAAAAAAAGGCATATTGGGGGCATATTTTATATGCCATACAATTCACACATTTTAGTGTCTAATTCACTGATGCTTAGTATATTTATTGAGCCATTTCACCATTCCTGCAATTCAGTTTTAGAATATTTTCATCACCCCAAAAAGATCTCTTGGGCAAATTTGTAGGTCATCTCCACTCCCAACCCCAGTCCCAATCTGGTTGACAAGACCAGTGAGCCATGTGGCCGGGCTGATCTGCTTTTTATCGCTACACATTTGCCTGCCTAGACCTTTCATATAAATAGGATCGTACAATATGTGTTCTTCTGTGTCTGCTTTCTTTCACTTCCCGTGATGTTTTTGAAGGTCATCCTATTGCACAAGTCAGGAGTTAATTTTTTTTAATTATTGAAGAGGATTTCATTGTGGCTATTTTGCTTCGTCATTCAACAGTTGACTAGACATTTGGGCTGTTTACACTCCAGAGAAATTATACACATATTTTTATTTTTGAAGATATATTTTTATTGATTTCAGAGAGGAAGGGAGAGGAAGGGAGAGAAATAGAAACATCAATGATGAGAGAATCATTGATCGGCTGCCTCCTGCATGCCCTCTATTGGGGATCAAGCCCGCAACCCAGCCATGTGCCCTTGACTGGAATCTAAGCCGGGACCCGTCAGTCCCCAGGTTGACGCTCTATCCACGGAGCAAAACCAGCTAGGGAACATATTTTTATTTTAATATTTTATTTTGAACTCTGTGTTTCACATTAGAAGGTTTTCCCCCACTCATCTTTAGAAAGCAAAGCCAAACAAGTTATTTGGAAGCTGTATGTATTTGGTGGGAGGTGGTGAAGTGGGGGTTTGATTGCCATTCTCTGGGGAAATCCTCACATCAGTGTTTTGCATCCTTGTCTCTTGGGCTGGTGGAATTTTCCATAAAAGACTCTTCAGTGTTTTTTCCGGGGGGTGGGGGGGGGGATCCTAGCTTCCAGTGTCCCCCGAATGGAGAGGAAGGAGAAGGCTAAAATGTCACAACTTTTAGGATGTTAACTTTTACTTGATCCCCATTTCCAGTGGGAGATCCTGGCCTCTGTTAGCTGTGCCTGTGTCCCTGAGATGAGAGACCCTCTGTCTCATTCTCTTCTAGTGGGGTGGCTGCCCAGAGCACAGGAAGGGATCTGGAGATCTCTTCACATAGAGTCCCAGTGGTGGGCAAACTTTTTGACTCGAGGGCCACAAGGGGTTCTTAAACTGGACCGGAGGGCCGGAACAAAAGCATGGATGGAGTGTTTGTGTGAACTTATATAAATTCAAAGTAAACATCATTACATAAAAGGGCACGGTCTTTTTTTTTTTTTTTTTTTTTTAGTTTTATTCATTTCAAACAGGCTGGATCCAGCCCGTGGGCCGTAGTTTGCCCACCGCTGACATAGACTCTCAAACAATCTATTTTTAGCCCTACCATCCCCTGCTCCTCCTCCCCCATTCCCAAGGCTACCTGGTGCCAATTTCTGAGCCTTTGGAGTTCTGTGGTGTAAAGTAGGTTACCACTCTGCTCTGCCCACTGCCACTTTGGGATTAGCTTCTTGGACCCACTAATCTATCTACCACTATTCCAACTACTTTGCAGCATCCAACATTTTACTACCATTGTTTTCTTTCCTGGTCTCATTATGGATTTGTGCTTCTACAAAAATCCTCTTATTCTCAATTTCACAGCATTTTCATCAGGAACAGAGTATTTATTCAACCAGCCATCTTTAATGAGAATCTCGATTTCATTCTTAATGAGAAAGGAAGCTTTCAGTTCCAAATAAGTTATGTGAATACCTCTCTCTCAAGGAATTGCATCATAACTCACCACCCGTTAAACGTGTGACTTCCTTCCAAGAGTACAGAACGGAAGGTGTGGGGAGGAAGAGCTTAGCAGTGACACACCTCAGGCAGGAGGTTAAGGTCAGCATCAGCAGTGATGAATCATGGACAGACCCTTCGTGGTCTGCTCCCAAACATGTATAACCTCAGCCCAATCATGAGAAAAGCATAAGACAAGTCCCAACTGAGGAACAACCTACAAGCTACCTGACTGGTACTTCTTAAAGCTATCAAGTCATCAGGAAAGAGGAGGGTCTGGAGAACCATCACAGCCAGGAGGGACCTGAAGAAACAAGATGAATAAAGATAATACGGTGGTGTGGGTGAGGCCCGGGAACAGAAAAAGAACATCAGGCAACACACTAAGGAAACCTGAATAATGTAGGGACTTCCGTTAGCAGTAATGTATCAGTATAGTTCACTGCGAGCTCTGCTATCTTTGCAACGCTTCTGTAAATCTAAAATTATTTCTTGAAAACATTCATTAAACAATAAAAATAAATAAACCCTGCTCGTTTCTCCTTTGGCTTTTTATCGACACCTTTATGTCAATAGAAAATGTGCCAGAAATGATCATTTTACAATTTGGCTCATTTCTACCCATTACTAAAACTATCACAGTCTGTTCCAATTTATGTACTAGAGTATTCATTCTCTTTTCCAAATATGTACTGAACAAGTACTGTGTTTCAGGATACTACCTGGTGCCAGAACTACAGAGAATAATAAAATAGAACTCCTGTCCCACTAGCGGTTCACAGTCTAGTGGGAACATGGGCCACCGTAGAGCACTTCTTGTTTTCCACTTCGCTAGGGACACACCAGCTATGACAAACACATTGTGTGCTATTCATATTTTGAATACAAAGAAGATAACAGCTGAAATTCAAAGCTTTTGTTTAGGTGAGACATGGAGTTCCCTACAATCACAGTACCAGTTATGAAACATACAAGAATGACTAAAAACCTGGTAGAAAAGGGCGTATTGACAACAGAGAAACAGAACTTCCTACTTTTTGACATGACCACACATCCCCTCACCAACAACAACATTAAGCAGCGCCTCATCAAGAAGGTACAGGAAGCTGTTCTTGACAAATGGGTGAATGACCCTCACCGCATGGACAAGCGCCTGCTGGCCCTCATTTACCTCGCCCACGCCTCGGATGTTCTGGAGAATGCCTTCGCTCCCCTGCTGGATGAGCAGTATGATTTAGCCACCAAGAGGGTGCGGCAGCTCCTCGACCTGGATCCTGAGGTGGAATGTGTGAAGGCCAACGCCAACGAGGTTCTGTGGGCGGTGGTGGCGGCCTTCACCAAGTAACTGCCCAGGGGGAAGCCTCCTCCTCCCTCTCAAGTAAACCAGTAGTTTTTCTGCTATTGACTTCTGGTTTTCTGCAATTTATACTTTCCCACACTAGAACTGGCTTTTGTTTTGCAGCATAATAGGTGGTTTTTCCGTGTGTGTGTGTGTGTGTGTGTGTGTATGTACAGGAATCTGCTGGTAAGATGTTTCTTTTTAGATTTAGACAAATAGTTTCACTGCCTGTTGGCACTTCATTCCTTCTTGAGTTTAAATCATTTGCCATTCTCATCCTAACAGGTTTTGGAATTCTATAATGCTGACTTTCAAACTACCTTCAGTTCCAAATACACATCATTAGTATCTATTCAGTTTAAAATTGTCATCCAGTACAAATTCTTGGAGGTAGAATAGGGTAAAGGGGGGCCTGACCAGCGTGGCTCAGGGGTTGAGGGTTGACCTATGAACCCAGTTCAATTCCCGGTCAGGGCACATGATCCCCAGTGGAGGCATGCAGGAGGCAGCCAATCAATGATTCTCTCTCATTATTGCCGTTTCTATCTCTCTCTCTTCCTCTTCCTTCCTCTCTGAAATCAATAAAATATATTTTTTAAAAGAGAAAAAGAGGTTAAAGGGGGTATAAATGGTGATAGAAGGAGATTTGATTTGTGATGGTAAACACAATACAATATATTGATCATGTATTATAGAATTGTACACCGAAAACACATATAATTTTATTAAACAATCTCACTCCATTAAATTCAATAAAAAAGGAAAAAAACGTTTTTCTATATTCTTAACAAATTAAGGCAGAAATCATACACACAATATTTTTTATTGTTTTTTTTGTTTGTTTTTAAATAATTCTTTATTGTTGATACACAAAGTTTTTAACTCACCAAAAGCAAAGGGCTGTGCCAAAACCGGTTTGGCTCAGTGGATAGAGCGTCGGCCTGTGGACTGAAAGGTCCCAGGTTCGATTCCGGTCAAGGGCATGTACCTGGGTTGCGGGCACATCTCCAGTAGGAGGTGTGCAAGAGGCAGCTGGTCGATGTTTCTCTCTCATCGATGTTTCTGACTCTCTATCTCTCCCCCTTCCTCTCTGTAAAAACTCAATAAAATATATTTAAAAAAAAAAAGAATGAGCATAACATTTGACTGTAAGAACATTTACAAAAAAGAATAGAGATCTATGACAGGGTTCGGATATAGTTTCTATTTGTTAAAAAAAAAAAAGCAAAGGGCTGTAACTATTAGGGTACTTGATGCTAGAGCTCAATAGAGATGCATACATTAACATTTCTTTTCCTGGCATTATGCTCAGTGACATAAGTCAGGCAGAGAAAGACAAATACTACGTGATGCATTAAAAGAGCCAAACTCATGGAAACAGACACTAGAGTGGTGGTTGCCAGGGACTGGGGGTGGGTTAAATGGGGAGATGTTGGTCGAAGAGCACAAAATTCCAGGTATAAGATGAGTAAGTCCTGGGATCCAGTGTACAGTGTGGCAATTGTAGGTAACAACACTGTACTATATACTTGAGAGTTACTAAGAGAGCAGATATTAATTGTTCTCATCACAAAAAAGAAATGGTAATTATGTGACAGGATAAAGGTGTTAGCTAAGGCTACAGTGTGAACATTTTCCAATATAAAAATATATATATTAAAATATATAATACATATTGTGTATGTCAATTGTAGCTCAATAAAACTGGGGGGAAATTGCTTTCCACAATAGTTAAAATATTTGTATATTTTAACTATCAAATCATAAAGGCAAATTGCTCCATAAAGCTGCTTGGGTTTGTGATACATCCCATTTCTGCTGTATAGAGTGTGGGCCTCACATGAATTGTTCCTCGAATTGCTGTTACCATGGTTTCCTAATAAATGTTGATAACTGTGAGGACCAGTGTCGGTGATTCTGAGCCCCGTGCTCCTCCATGGGAAATGTAGGAACACCTTATTACATCTCCTGAAGTGCCCTGCTGGGATTTTGATTGGTATGACATCGACTGTGCGGACTTACTAGGAGGAACTGGCATCTTCATGACACTGGGTCTTTCCATCAAGGAACATGGCATAATTCTCTGTGGTAAATTAAATACGGCCACAGAGCCTTTGCAGCTCCTCTATCAAGGGGCTGAGTCTGCGTTCTGACCTCTTGCATCTGGGCTGGCTTTGCTCTTTGCTTTGTCCAGTAGAAGGCAGCCGAAGGGATGTCTTGCAAGTTCCAGAGTTTGGAACACTTGATGTGATATAGTTCCTGCCTTCATTCTCTTGGAATGCTGCCTCGAGGCCACCACAGCATAAGGAAGCCCAGGATAAAAGAGCGTATGGAAAGAGGCCTGCCAGCTGGATGCACCTGCGTGTATGAGCCTAGAGCAGCAGAGACCTGCTCGCCAACCCAGAGTTACGTGAAATGGTGAATTCTTGTTGATTTAAGCCACTAAACTTTGGGGTGTTTTATCCCAATAAAGACTAGTTGAAAGAGAAAACGGTACCTAAAAATGAGCTTCTCCATAATAAAAACCCAATACATGTGGCATGGCCTTGGGACTGTAAATAGAGGCTGGAAGGGCAGCAAGGAGACTGTTTAGTGGAAGCTGAAAAAGCAGTGAGGGAACTACTATTGAAGTCTGGAAGGATGGTAAGTCGTGTTTTGTGCTCGTGAAAAAAAAATTGGCAAAACTTTTGCCAACACTACATAAAGCAGAAGAGCCAACTGGCCAACCCATAAAATCATGAGAAATATTGAATTATTATTGCTTTGAGAGAATAAGTTTTGGGATGGTGTCATATAAAAGATAATTGAGACATTAATGATTTGTGAATCTGAATTGTGTCCTCTCAAAAAGAGTATTTTGAAGCCCTAACTCTCAGTGTGTTTGTATTTGGAGGTAGGGCCTCAGGGAGGTAATTATGAGGTCATAGGAGTGGGGCCCTAATCTGAGAGAATTGGTGTCCTTATAGATGGAAGAGATCAAAAAACCTGTCTTTAGGTGTTCTTGGATTTTTTATATAAATAATATTATAAAAAGGGATTGTGTTCATTTCAGATTATTATAGTTCAATTTCTTTTTCCTGCACTAACTCAGCAACATCTATTTTTTATGTTATTTTTATTTAATTTTGGGATAGGTGTTACATTCACATTTTTGATGAAATAATAAAAGGTATATAGTGAAAAGTTTTGCTGTATCTCCATTTCTTTGTCTTATCACAATGATGAATATAATATTGACCAATACAGATATTAGCAGATGTCCCTGTATTTTAGCTGCCTTTGATAAAAATGTTTCTAAATTTTGTCATTAAAGTTGTGATATTTTCTATAAGATTTTATGTCCCCCTTTTGTCCTCATTGATCCCTTCTAGCCTACCCTGCCCCCTGCCCCAGGCCTTCACCACACTATTGTCTGTGTCCATGTGTTATGCATATATATGCATACAAGTACTTTAGTTGATTTCTTCCCACTCACCCACCCATGAGAGAGATATTTAATTCATCAGATTAAGGAAGTTAGCTTCTATCTTTAAAATGCTGAGAGCTTATCATGATTGAGAATAGAATTTTATCCTTTTTTTGGGGGGGGCCTTTTAACTTTGAGGAGAGGGTAAAGGGGGGATAAATGGTGATATAAGATTTGATTTGTGGTGGTAAATACACAATATAATATACAAATTATTTATTATTGAATTGTACACCTGAAACTTATATAATTTTACTAACCAATGACTTTTTAAAAAAAATTATTTGCTGACTTTAGATAGAGAGAGAAACATCAATTTGTTGGTCTACTTGTTGATGCATTCATTGGTTGCTTCTTGTATGTGCTCTGACCTGAGATTGAACCCTCAATTTTCGCATATCGGGAGGATGCTCTAACCAACTGAGCTCCCTGGCCAGGCCTACTTTAGTGAGCCTTGATATGCATATGCCACATACCCCTCTCAAGCGACAATGTTCTCCTAACCCTAGAAAATTTGCTTATGTCCTTCCAAGTATTCCTATTACCTCTGAGACAACCAACCTTTTGATTTTTTGAATTGGGTTAAGTAATCAGTAGTTTGTCTCTTTTTCTTTTCTCTCTCCTTTTTTTCTGAGTAGTATCCATCACCTGAACATGGTGAAATTTAGTTAACAATTATCTTGTTGTGGGACCATTTTGGTTGTTTCCAGTTTTGAGTTGCATTGAATAAAGCTATGGACTTATTATTAAACTCATATTACGGAATTGGAGCTCTGTTCTATAGGCCATTCCTTTTCTCCAGGGAGAAACCTCTAATTTCTTGCCTACATGGTATAGGTATTCTCAAAGAGAATGTGAGTTGGGCTGGAAACAGGAGGAAAAATATTAATCTTTCTTTTTGATCATCCTACACAAAGTAGACAAAACTATAAGCCCTGATAACAGACCCAGACTTCCCAATCATCTTTTCAGTGCCTCGTTTAAAAATATAAACATCATTAAGGATCACAGATATCTGGTTTTCCATCAGCTCTGTTTCAGCCCTATTTCTCATTCTTGCTCCCCAGTGTGTGCTCAATTTTTGGTTCCAAAGTTCTCTAGGGTTCTGTCAGTCAATTATCTTCCTTCCTTCCTGACCAAATTTTCCCCTGGCCCTTCTCTGCCTTCCTAAATCAATGAACACTCATCTATCTAGTTTTCATCAACTGATGGCATCATTTGGGCTTACATATTTTTCATTCATTAACTATGACCATAGAGAAGTCTCAATAGATAGACAAAAAAATCAACAAGTATGGATCAACTGTTTTTAATGAAAAATATGTAGGCACAATAAGCTCTTTATGCAGAGGGCCAAAAGCATTTTAAGATTGTAGTCAAATCAAAGAGAAATACTTTGCAATAATGTAAGAAAGCAATATCGATATGAAATCATATATGCTAGGTTGTTAATTCAGGCTTTATTACCTGCTAGCTATATGATTTGGAGCAAATTATTTTATCTCTCAGAGCCTCAGTTTCTCTTGTCTAAAATGGGATTAATAAAACCTTAAGAATTAAGAGTTAAGAGCACATACAGCCCTAACCGGATTGGCTCAGTGGATAGAGCGTTGGCCTGCGGACTGAAGGATCCCAGGTTCAATTCTGGTCAAGGGCATATACCTTGGTTGCGGGCACATCCCCAGTAGTGGGTGTGCAGGAGGCAGCTGATTGATGTTTCTCTCTCATCGATGTTTCTAACTCTCCATTCCCTCTCCCTTCCTCTCTGGAAAAAAAATCAATAAAATATATATATTTTTAAAAGAGCACATACAATATGCTCAATAAATATAAGTTCCATTTTTGCTTTGAAATGAATAAACAAAAGATGGAAATTAGTGAAATGTTTATCAAGACTGGTTTTTGTTAAAAGCAAAGTTGAAAAGTAGGTTAGTGACATCCTACTAGGGGATCTATTGCAAAGAAAAGAGCACTTCTGATGGGTTTTAGTCTCTCTACTATCCGGTTAAGTCTCATCTTTAAAAACCATACAGTTTCTTTCTCTTCTTCAAGCATTTTCTCCTCTCTCCTTTCTGCCTCATCAGTGTTACCTGTTTGAGAGGAAGACAGATGAAGTATGTCAACCATGGTCTCAGCGGGAAGCTGATTTGACTTCAACTTATTCCAGAGATAGGACTTTAATTAAGGAATTTCTTCAGAGCTATAGGTAGGGAATGAAAAAAGGATAGCGAGGCATACCCAGGCAAGCAATAGCAGGCAGCCATTACCACACCAAGGACAAGAGGGACACGAGGAGAAATAGAATTCCTGAAGCCCAAGAGAACTGAGGGGCCATCAGCAGAACCTCTGGTTGTGGAAGAATGCAACGACTTACTGAGACTTAGCCAAACAGGAAGGAAGAGAGAAAGAAATAACCCAATATTCCTTTCTTCTCCCACCTTCCCATCCCCTTGGCTACAGGGAGCCAGTTGTCAGGGGAGCCTGGAAGGGGCAGTGCACAGTGGCCAGCCTGCCAGGGCCCAGCGCAGGTGGAGAGTGCAGCCACAGGCAACAAAAAGAGAATGATGAGCACAGGGAGAGTCTAAGGAATATCTGTTGCATTACTTGGAGGGAAATTGAGATGTGTGGAAAGCCTAAACATTCTCAATGATTGAAAGTGGCTGAAACAGAAAACTGCAAGTCATCTTGTGAAAAAACAACAACGAACTTCTTCACTTTACCTCTGAGACCTGTCAGATGTAGAAATAGATGCAGGCATTTCCAGGTAGAAAGGAAGATTGTTTCATGTTGCATGTTTCCTGCCTTAGGGTGAATCCTAATTCATCACCTCCATGACAGTACCAACTGCCCTCAGGGGGAAAGATCAGGGGCAAAATAGCCCCGAATGAGTGAGACTGACCAGGCTAAGGCATCAGGGACTGTTTGCAATGTGTGCATGGGTGCAATTTCAGGAAGTGTCTCAGGTCTTTATGGATGTCTCTGAGGATTTGTTTAAAAATTCAAATGCCACCAATTTATCATGTGCTGAGAAATCTACTAAGTTCTAGATGACACTTAGTTTAACATGAGCCTGGGAGTGAGACTGTGTCCCTTGCATTTTACTTAAAGCCTAAATTAGGTGTGCCTTGTGATAATAAAGCCCAATCATAGTATTTGACTTGAATCATAGTGTTTGTCCCAGGCAGCTGACATTTTGGTGCATTGTATCCAGTATAAGTGTTTATCAAATAGTATGTCTTATTTCACATTGATGCTTTCTTCTACTGGGAATCAGTGGGTGGGATTCAGAGGCTGTGAAATCCCTAAAACTGATGGCAAGATGTTTGGCATGCATATGTTTTTTTCTGGGAAGATCGATTGTTTCCACAAATACTCTCAAGTTATGCCTTCTTCTGCCTTTCTACATCAATTAGCACTCCTCTATCAGGTTTGCAGCAACTAACTGATGGCCCTCCTCCATTTCATCTCATCGTTTGGGTTTACACACTTTGATTCATTATAGAGGATTCTCAAGAGAGAAAAGGCAAACAAGTATGTTCAACTATTTTTTTTGTTTTGTTTTAAATTTTTTTAGTGATTGATTTTTACAGGGGAAGGAGAGAGAAACATCGATTCATTGTTCCACTTACTTGTGCATTCATTGGTTGATTCTTGTATGTGCCCTGAACAGGGATTGAACCTGCCACCTTGGCATATCAGGACAATCCTCTAACCAACTGAGCTATTTGGTCAGAGCTGATCAGTTATGTTCCCTGTTGAGAACCATGGCTGAATACAAATATACTGGAAGGAAAGCTGGGTAAAAAATGAGAGGGATAAAAAGTTTTTTTCAAAATAGAGATAAAAATCCATATCAGAAATACACTCCCTGGCAGTCTTATTGGCTGACCTTATAGTGCATCAGGTGAGAGACTTTGGTGTATAAAATATAAAAAATAAGACAATCTTTTCCCTAAAGTTAATGATGTGTCCCTGAACAGGATTGGCCTCCGTCCTAGTTTGAGACCCATTGTCTTACTGAATCTCCCACCATTTATTCAGGGGTTTTACATGATGGTAGGAGAATATTCTTGAAGCTGCCAAGATGAGTACAGGCAGCCCATGGCTAAAGGAGTTGGTGCTCCAGCCAGCAGGAGCATTGATGTAAGGAATTGCTGCCTGTTGGGGCAAGTATTCCATAGATACGGAGTAAGGAAGGGGTCTCAAACTCAGTGCCTATTGGGAGCTGTCCTGGTGGGTAAGTAGCATTGAACCACAGATGTTATGCTTTCTATCCAAAGGGGGCAGCCTTTACTGTACTCCACTTTTTTTTAGATTAAAAAATTAAAATTTGTGGAAGTTGGCAACTAATTCAAAACATTTTAAAACACAATGTGGAATGACCATATGTTTTGAGGGTGTACTTGGCCCAGGGGCTGCCGGTTTGGGATCTCTGGTGTAAAGTAGTCGTTCCCAAGCCTGGCTGCAGATCAGAAGCGTCCATGGAGCTTAAAAAACACAGATGCCCAGTCTCCTCCCAAACTTGCTGAATCTCATCTCGGGGGGTTATGCTGATGCACAGCCAAGTTTAAGAACCACGAGAGCAAAGAATTGGCAGATGGAGTAGCATTTACCATCCTTAAAACTACAAAATTCAAAAATGATCACCATAAAGGAAGGCAGAAGAGAAATGAACAAACTGTCCCCATGGGGGAGCAAACTTGGTGAGGCTTTTAGGAACGCCTTTAAACGTGTTCTCCCGTGTTACAGATTTTGTTTTTATGATCTTTTTATGGAGCCATGCCTTCCAGTATAGTAGCCTCGCCACATGTGGCTCCTTAAATTTAAATTAATGAAAATTAAATAAAATTTAAAATTCAGTGCCTTCATTGCACTAGCCACATTTCAAGTGCTAAGTGGCCATATGTGGCTTGTGGTTCCTGCATTGGATGGTGCAGATGTAGAGCATTTCCATCATTGAGAGTTTTACTGGTCAGCCCCGCCAGGGGATGGCAGCCTGGATTATCCAGGTGGACCCTACAAAGTCACATGGGTCAAGAGAACTTTTGAATCTTTTAAGCCATTCATGTGGGATTCTGATATTTCGAGGGAGTGGTAATTATTAGTATAGAATAAAACACATTTCCAAATTGGCCACATGGGTCTATATACACTTGCAAAGAGAGATGTTCACCTAATGCGATTAATTAGTAGCCATGAAGATCTTAGAGTGTAAAAGTATTCATGCAACCATTGGACAAATATTTACCCACTTTTTTCTATATGGCAAGCCCTCTGTTTTGTTTTTAAAGTATTCATGAAATTAAGGGGAGCTAAAAAAATTGGCTCAGGCAGCCTTCAAGAGTTATCCTCCCAGGTATATATAATATATCTCTAGTTTGCCGTCTACTTTTCCCATTTAATTATATGGAATTCCCCTTAATGCAGTAATTACCATTAGGTTGGAGCATGTTCTTTGGTATTTGTAATGTATCTTAATGGTTAAAAGAAGAGAAAGGCAGTGGTAGCTCACAGCAGAGAAGTTTTCTCTTTGCTTAAAAGTGTAGAAGAGTTTTGATCTGACCTTGACTAAGTGTAGACATGACACTCTGCCCAACAGCGTGACATTTTCTAACTAGGACAGCAGTCTACACAGCCACTCAACCCCAGTCAATGCACGCTTCTTACTCTTATTTAAACAGCATACAGTGAGATAAAAACCCAGAGAGACAAGACAGAAAGAACCCTAAGGTTATGGTCTTCAGACCTTGTAATTGAGTGCAAATTTTAAAATTTGCACAAAAATCTGAACTCTTGGGATTCAGAACATTCTAAATATATATATATTTTTTTTTTTAAAAAAAAATATGTGCTTCTAATAACTAGGCAAGAGGACTTCTCCACCTGTCTGTCTGGAGACTGTCAAAATCGTCTCCTCTGCCACTTTCTGGTCTGTCTCCA
>NW_006289813.1:12902381-12921210 GCF_000327345.1 Myotis davidii | reverse complement strand
ATATTTTTTTAAAAAAAAAAAACCAGACATTTAGGTACGAAGATCATAAAATAATTTAGGAGAAAGCATTGTAGGTAATGTTAAGAATTGTTTACTCTCAGGCAGGTTTATGGAGATCCTGAGTAAGGTAAGACCAAGCTGAGTGATTAATAATTGCTGGTCCAAGATGAGAGTAAAGTGACCCTGCAGAAGGCGTGGCTGGGTGCCCAGAAGTCTCTTCTGTAGTCATGAACAGTTAATGAATCCCCCAGGGACATGTGGATTGGATTTTAAAGTGGTCCAACAAGGTAACTTTTATTTTTCTGTAGTATACATCTACTTGGGTATTTTATAGTCTCCATGTGGCTCTTAGGATAATAATAAAGGCTAGGGCTGCTTCTGGAATGCATAGGTTTGGCTGACATTTGCATAAAGGAGGTACTCATGCTATGAGATAACCAGGGTTTCTAATCCTGAAAGGACACTAACCGATCTCAGGATAAAGTCCCTTGGTAATGACTTCTTAGAACTATAAGAGACATGTAACCGTTACAAATGAGTATCGCAGTGACTTGAGTCTCTTGCTTTCTTACACACATTTGTGCATGTACACACGCACCTATATTTATAATTCATATGATATACCAGGCCCTGTGTTAGGCATAAAAATCAATGAAACATGCCAAAACCGGTTTGGCTCAGTGGATAGAGCATCGGCTTGCGGACTGAAGGGTCCCAGGTTCGATTCCGGTCAAGGGCATGTGCCTGGGTTGCGGGCACATCCCCGGTGGGGGATGTGCAGGAGGCAGCTGATCAATGTTTCTCTCTCATTGATGTTTCTAACTATCTCTCTCCCTTCCTCTCTGTAAAAAACCAATAAAATATATTTTAAAAAAAAAATCAATGAAACACAGACCTTACCCTTGAGGAACTCATATTCTAGAAGTTGAACAAATAATATGGTGTAATAAATGCAATGATAGAGATACAAAATTGAGGGAATGACATACATTCATATAAGAGACGATTGTTTAGAGATTACGGATAAGTCCTTTTTTATTTGATGTTGACTTTACAACAAAGATAAAGAGCAACAGGGATGAAGAACATTTTGGTTGTTGTTAGATCTAAGGCTGTAATATTATTGTTTTAATCTTGGTCACCCTTCTGTGTTGAAATAGCCTCTAAACTTCTTCCAGACTGAACCCAGCTGAAGGAAGAACCTGAATGAAGTAAAAAAAAAAACAACAACAAAATAGTGGATGGAAAATAGATTCTTACAACTCAGAAATGTCTGGAATATGACACACCAAAGAAGTGAGTCTGTTCTTTTGGCCGAGCAAAAGAGGGTGCTATTGGGCTGCATGGAATGTCACTAGGCAAAGGAGAGCTTGGGCTCAAGGTCAGGAATAGAGCAGTAGACTTCTGTTCAAAATAGCAAATGTGGAGCCAACTGGCTAATTGTGAAGAGCGATGATCTGGAAAAGCACAAAATGCAACTAGAGCCATTAAATGAAGTTTACCCAAAAGTAATTACTTAGAGCAATAGAAGCGAAACCTTGGGTTTTGGCTAAATGGTTTAGTGACTTCACTTACGATAGGTAGAAGTGTCCAAGCAATCAGTCACCTTTGTATTGCCATTATGAAAAGCAGGGCCATCACTGTTATTGCAATAGGTCATTATGAATGGGGCAATGAGCTTAAACAAATCTTTAATATTGGAAGCGATCCTAAGCCCTCTGGTCGCGTTTTCTCTGGATGGAGGGCAAGAACTCTTGCTGGGACTCTTTGTTGCCTTCCCTCAGTTCACCCGAGTTTACCACGTAGTCTAAGATCAAGAGTTCTCGAAGGTAGAATGCGTCCTCCATATGTAATCATAGGGTTTTAATGTCCCAGACCACTCAAGGCATGTGGATCCTTTTGTCCATATCACTGCTCTGACACCACATGTAAGCCAGTCCCTTCTGCCTAGTGGGTATACTCACTGTACCAATTGTTGAATAATTTGAATATAAACCCTGCTATATTAACAAAAGAAAGATAAGTGCATGATGTATGAGAATAAAATCAGGCCATTGACTTTTCTAGACACACTCAAATTTGTACTTTCAAAGTGACAAACT
Organism: Myotis davidii; assembly: GCF_000327345.1. NCBI lineage: Eukaryota > Metazoa > Chordata > Mammalia > Chiroptera > Vespertilionidae > Myotis > Myotis davidii. The sequence continues at coordinate 12,919,108 of NW_006289813.1, read as the reverse complement.
TCAAATAGCCCTCTTGTAAGAGTATTCTTCAGAACATTTTAAAAACAACATTAAAAAATTTCCCCTCGGATATTTCTGGAAGAAAAATATTCATGTGGATGTATAAATTATGGCCTGATTGTTAAGAAATTATTCATGACATCTAAAGGCATGTGTATATGTCAGACCTCATATAAGTTCGTGGCCAGATGATGTTATTAAGCAATGCAAATACCTTTCTTTTGAGCTTGCCCCCCCCCAACCTACCCCATAGAGATAGAAAATAGGTCACACAATGTGACAATGTTAAGTTGCACCTAAATATAAGCAGTGAAACAAAACAAAATAAAAACACCAGAAGAGCTAAAAGCATGTAATTTTATATCTCTGTGCTAGGGGCAGACATATTTGTGGCTGATGAAAAAAATGTAAGAAGCTACATTAATTCACTCCATAAGGTCAGGTCTCTGCTGTGTCAGACAGAACTGTGCCAGGGGATCCACACTCATCTCACTACCTGGGGACGTAAGCACGGGCCCCTTTTAGGTTAAAAGAGAGGCAAAAAGAGGGATATTCTGCCTGGTAATGAGTCTCCCTCACCTTCTGCCCTTGGTATTTGTCTTTGTGGGAAATGTTCGGCAAGTGCTTGTGCAGAGACCAGAAATGTATTCAATGACAGGATCTATTCAAGTGATGAGTCCAGATCTGTGTAAAACTGTGTAGTCACACGGTGCTGGCAGTTATTAAAAACACTTTTCCACACCCTATCCCAGTGTGGGACCCAGGGTATTTTTTTTTAACCTGCTTTTTATAGATGAAGAACCTATGACTCAGGCAGGTTGAGGGATTCTGCCCAGGTGGAGCTGAGGATACCCCGGGTCACTCAGCTCTCAGTAGTTCTACACTGCTCTACAGTTGTGAGCAAAGACGTGAAGGCTGGAGAGGCCCGACCTCAGGCCCATCGGGCAACAAGGCTGGCTCTATACTGGGCCTGTGGCCACCATGGCAACCAGCTGGGCCACCATAAGGGAAAATCCCACTTGAGCATATGAGCCTGTTACCTACCCTGGTGCAGAAACAGGACTTGGGGCCTCTTGGTGTACACTCTGGTTACTAGTTCAATGCCTGCACGTACAAGGCACCCTGCAGGTGTTTGAATGAAGACCCTGAGTGTTGCCAGGGCATAATAGAGTGCTGGCCCAGCTACTCAGCTCACCCACTGGTGGAGGCAACAATTACAATCTTCAGATGGTAACACTCATGGGTAGACCTACTTTTTGTCAACCCAAGAGGGCTCACTTCCTGTACATAGGGGTTGGAAGGCTTGTGTTCCTGTTTAACCAGGGGCGAGTAGTGTTGACCTCTTTCACCAGTCCCCAAGTCCTGCCAGCCACGTGGAAAATGAAGGACATCCATTGAGTATGTTTTCATTCATTCAGAAATTTGGCTTTGTCTAGTCAGTCCCAAGGGTCTTATTGTTACTATGAGATGAGAGCGTGAGGCCCCACCAGGCAGTGGCTTGATTTTATGGGAGAGTTGCGTGGGGGCCATAGGGGGCTGTGGGAGTGTCAGCAGCATCTCCTTCTGCCAACCTCTCAGCAAGAAGCCTCTCCTTCAGGGAAGAGCTCACAGCATCGGGAGAACGCTCCCTCCTCCATCGCCCCGACTTCTCCTTTTACCTTGCGTGACACCACGTCCTAGATCACTGACTGCCAGGCAGACTTGAGGAAATGTGCCTGTGCATCACCCAGCTTCACCCTGTGTGCGGAGGCCAATCCCGAGAGTGTTTGACAGTCTTTCTCCCGCTTCAGGGTGGCACCCACCCCGCGTTTATGCAGCATAGATAACGCTTTTTAAGTTATTTCAGTTACGGAGGCATTATACTCGTGTCTTCACATTGTGACATTCCTAGCAATTACTGCTGGCATACAGTTATTGACTTTCATCTTCCCTCATAGGTTACTCTTTTCCTCCTTAAAAAAAAAAAATCCGGGCAACAGAACTCCTATGTAGATACGATGGGCGTGAAACACACTTGGAAGGACTGATAGAAAATGGACAAGAGGATGGAAAAGATGTGCTTTTTAAACACATTTCCCCACAGTGCTCATCTTCATTTCTGGGCCAGCGGTTTTCCTTTAGGGAGCCTTAATGTTTAATTAATAGACATGCATGAGCCTCAGCCACAGCCCTTGGTGCCTGTATGATCCTCCGTGGGGAGACCTCCTGACCGTCACTGTCATGTGAATGCTAGAAAGCACATAGCCCCCGAGACAAAGCCGGACCCCAAGTGCATCCTAGCAGCCAGGCCTTCCGACTCGGGCAGAGTGCGGCGTGGCTTCAGCAGTGTTCCCAGGTCACAGCCACTGCGATGGGGCCCCAGCAGCTGTTGCCTCCTATATTTATCATCGCACCAGAAGCCTGGAGCCTGGGCGGCATCCTGCATTTCTCTTTCTCTAAGAAGCTCCCCAACGCTCAGGAGCCAAGAGCCAAGAGTTATTTCTTGAGAGAGTCAAGAACAAACTGCAGCTGAGCGCTATGTGCCCCCTGGTCTTGGTGGGGTTGTGTGGGGAGACGCGTGAGGCAGAGCGCACTGTGCCAGGTGCAGGCAGGGGCTGCCAGAGGGGCTGGGCTGGGCTTGTAGATCCCACAGGAAAATACACAGGGCCCCCAACCCCCATGCGGAGTGTGGGATGGCCCCTATGGCCAGCTGTGAGGATGGAGAGTGTCAGGGCTGAGCTCCTGGGGCCCAACCATTGATACCTCGTATACTCCGGTGCCATGAGACGCTGGCACCTTGGCTGAGGCTGTTTATAACAAGCGCCTTGTTTTGAATTTGGAAGAGTCTGTGCAGCTCTTTGTTTTCAGAGTAGCTTTGAGGTGTTGCCCATACCTAGCAGAATTCCTCAGAGGCTCTGGAAAAAAAAGAAACCCTGCTTTGTGTCCAGGGCTTGTGCCTTTGGTTTACTGAACCACCGTACCTAGTCCACGTCTTATTGTACTCCCCCTTTTGAGACCCTGACCCCCTGGGTCATCTACCTACAGCATCTTCTCCCCCACCCCCCTGCTCAGTACCTGCCCTCCCCTCCACTCCCCGCTCTGCTCAGTGCCTGCCCTCCCCTCCCCTCCCCTCTCTGCTCAGTACCTGCCCTTCCCTCCCCTCCCCTTTCTGCTCAGTGTCACCCTAGCTTCTTTTGGTTTCTGAGCTCATTTCTCCTCCCGTCCATGCTGTCATTCTGAATGCACACCTCTCTCTGGCCCTGCTTGCTCTCTTCTCACCCCTTAGACTTGATCCTCAGGAAGGCAGCATAGTTACCCTTCAAGTCTACTTTGCTGCCTCTCCAGGCAACTGTTTCACGAAGGCAAGAACAGAGGGTCCTGGGTTCAATTCCCCAGTCGAGGGCGCGTACTTCGGTCGCAGGCTCAATCCCCAGCCCCTGTTGGGGCACTTGCAGGAGGCAACCAATCGATGTGTCTCTCTCATGTTGATGTTTCTCTCTCTGTGTCTCTCCCGCTTCCTTCCACTCTCTAAAAGTCAATGGAGGTGAGGGTTAACCAAAAAAAAAAAAAAAAAAGAGGAGAGGATGCGTGGCTCCTCACTGCTGTGCTCACCTGACACCACTACCTGAGTGGGCAGCAGAGCATCTCAGCCAAAGACATACCATGGGAGCAACTGAGTGTAACCTGAGGCCCAGGAATGACTAAAGTCAGGGTACCCCACCCCCTAGTCAGCTGTGGCTTCTGGGACGGTTGAGCCACTGGAAGCCAGAGGCTCACATTGGCATTTCTCTTCTGCATCCCCACCTGATGCTACCAGTCTCCTGGGGAGCTGCAGGTGGAGGGGGGATGGGTGTGTATGGTGACAGCAGGCTGATTTTGTATTCCCTTTGGCAGAATGAGGTAAATATTCATGGGTAAAGGATGGGAACTTTTCCCTGGAAACCAGAGACACAAGTGACCAAGGACCCAGGGCAGGGAGGCTGAGAAGCCAAAGTGGAGAAGAAATGCCAAGGGGCCGAGGATCAGCTGACAAGGGGGCCATCCTGGCAGGCAGTGGGGAACAGTAAGATGCAGGAGAGGGTGTGCTGGGAGCTGGGAGCTCCAGGAAGCTGACTCCCAGATGGAGATCTGAGTATGGCGAGTTGATCAGGGCTGCTGCTGGGATCAACACCCAGGGAAGGAAGCTGAGTGGGGCAGCGGGAGGAGGTGGCCTGTGACAGTTTCTTGGAAGCCTCAGCCACCCCCGTGGGGCACTCGGAAGCGGAGTGACTCTTCAGAGTTGTCCTGAGTTGGACAAGTGGCCTAGATCTTGATTCTGACTCAAGAAGGGGGTGTGCAGCTCTTTTTAGCGAAGGCAACTCCCCCAAAGGGCTGCCAGCTGAGAACTCTCCCTGAAGCGGGAGCATAGCAAGTGGTGCATGGTAGTGTTACTAAACTACCATCTGAGGAATCACAGCCGGGACACTCAGCAAAAGGAAATCTCCAGACTAGAAGGTCTGTGAAGAATTAACAAAGAGCTACACGCATAGAACAAGAAAGGGTCCGCTGTCACCCTCCTCATTCCCACCGTCCCTTCTTTTCCTCGGTAATTGTGGCAGTAGCGCTGTGGTTGGGATGAGAGTGGCCCTACCAGGATTTCAGCCCACTCGGGGCCAATAGACAGGGTCCCAATCTTCTTGCAACTTTCAGGGAAAAGAACAGATCAGACCACAGGTTCCTGACATTGGCTTGGCCCCAGTATGGAATCTTTCCAACTGTCAGCACAATAGGGCACTAGGAGATTGGCCACTTTCCAATTGTCTTGAGGGTCTTTTCAGGATAAAGATGCATCTAAACGGACCCATATGCCAGCCCGTGTACACACAGGAAATAGCCATGCCTGGCTTCATTCCTATGACCGAGAGCTTCTCTCCAAGGCAAACCTCCCCACCTCAAGGCTAGGGACAGACTGATAGCACATTGCATTTTATTTTTTTTTTCAAAGCAGACACATCCAGTTTATTTTAGAGTGCCTTCCAGAATTTTTACTTGCCGCATTTAAAACACACTAAGAATTTCTTCCCCGATCCCTCAGTTCTGTCAAGGCCCATGTAATACCTGAGGTCCTTTCAGGTCCTGGAAGCTGTAGGAAAGACCAATGGTGTCCCTTGCCCAAAGCTCCTCGAAACAGAGCCATCTGCTCCTCCAAACTGGTGAGGCTGGTCTGGTGGGGCTGTCAATCCCAACATCCCCAGGAAGTGGTAACCCTGATGGAGGTTTCAGGCTAGCCCTCCCCAGATCCCCGGTGAGCATGCTCATCATCATTCTTAGAAGTCAGGCCGCCAAAGTATTCCTGCAGCTCGCGCAGGGCCTGGAAGCAAGGGGAGATGGCATTCTTCTCAGCTTTGGACATCTCTGCGTACGTTTGCTCGTATCCATCAGGTTGAAAGCAGGTGTCCCAGCCAAAGTCCCGGCAGCCACGAGGTACCACAATCCGGCCCTCCTCCAGCTTCTTGGCGTTCCCCATGACAAACATGAGCTCCTTCCTGGCCATGGAGGAACCTCCGCTACCTCACGGTCCCACTGGAAAAACCAACACATTGCACTTTAATAATGACCCATTGAGGTCACCTAAGTTTTCAGCGTGAGTGTGTGAGTGTGTGTATCCCTGGAAAGCAGTGCTTGCTCCTGGATAGCAGGGGGCCATTTGAGAATGTTCTCGCGCCTGGCTTCTCCAGGGTTCTCCCACCTGTTTTGCACCCATCCTCTCATCCTTCACAGTAACTTATTAGTCTTCTGTTCATATCCTTCGCTACTGAGTTTCAAATGTAGGAAGATCCTTTCTGATGACATGTGTCTCCCTTCTTCAGTCTCCCAGCCTCTTCAAGTCTCATTTCTCAAGAGCACAAGTTGGACACTATAAACATTTTGAATGACTTCATTGGCTATCGGTTTTGTTTCTCAGTTAGGATTCAGTGAGTTCATTTCAAAGTGAATGCCATCTGCAGGTTTCATGGCCTTAGAGACAAATGGCCTCATTCATATCCATTCTCTTCACTGAGTTGCCCATCCTCAACAAATTCCTGGACTGTCATAAAAAAAAAATCAGACATTCTAGGGCGATTTTTCCTCACCAAGGACATGAACTTGTTCTGCGTGACTTTGATCAGGTAATGGGAGCAAAGAGGTGGCCCTTCTTTGGGACGTGAGCACAGTGCAGGGCAGGAAGTGCCCGTGTTCACTGCATGAGACAGGAGCGTGGAGCTTGGAACCTGGGCTGAAGGGTCAGGTCACTGGGTTTCGGTCCTGGATCTCCCACTAACTGATGGGAAATGCACATAGTTCAAGGATAATCGAGGCTGGAATAAATCAAGGTCAAGCCATTGAAAATAATTAAAATTTTAAGTGAGGTTTTTATTTAAAATTTTAAAAAATGAAGGTACAGTCCAGCTGGTATGGCTCAGTGGTTGAGCATTGACCTATGAACCAGGAGTTCATGGTTTGATTCCTGAACAGGGCACATGGCCAGGTTGTGGGCTCGATCCCCAGTAGGGGTGTGCAGGAGGCAGCCCATCAGTGACTCTCACTCATCATTGATGTTTCTATCTCCCTCTTCTCCCTTCCTCTCTGAAATCAATAAAAATATATATTTAAAAAAGTGAAGTTATGAAAATAAAATGGTATCTTCTGCAACAGAACATAAATTAAAATTGCAACTATGTGTTCATTCTTAGAATGAACACAAGTAAACATCACGTGGAGGTTTTGGCATGATTTTTGAACTAAAATGATTTGTGGCAGGATACAACAGCCTTCTCTCAATGGATGATTTTATAGCAGAATGTTTTTGGCAACCATATTAGAAAGCTTAATTCATTTTCCCAAAGATCTCTCAAAATTCCTTGACATTTAAATCATTGTTTTTTTGGAACCCACATCCTGTTACCATCTTTGATTTTTCTTCTCCAAATGCTGTTTTACCTAGTTTGTCCATGGTTTTTCATGTATTTTTAGCAATACTTCCATATTTTCATCAACTTCATAGACTCCTGCATCTTTTGAAATAATTGCAAAGATACTTTGTGAGCAACTTGCTTTTTTATTTTCCTTGCACTGTGTTCTTTTATTTTTTTTTTAATTGGAAATAGTTTTAGACTTACAGAAAAAATTGCCAAACTAGTACAGAGTTCCTGCACAACCTTTACCCAGATTTCCCTAATGTTAGCAACTTACACAACGAGGGTAAATGGTCAGAACCAGGAAATCAACATCGGCACATGATTTTTTTAACGATAGAGCTATTCAAATTGCACCAGTTGTGGGGAGTCACGGGCTTCGGTGCAGATATGACCAAGGCCAAGAACCACACACAGCACGCACAACCAGTCCTGAAATGTCACGGAAACGGCATCGAGAAGCCCCAATCACAAAAATGTGAATCTCTTAAGGGGATGGACCCCGCGTTCCTGAGGAATTCGCACTTACAATAAGAAGAGCCTGGAGAAGATGCAGGCCAACAATGCCTGGGCCCTTATAAAGCCCCAATAGGTCAAGGCCAAGATCCCAAAAGGGCAGCGACCACAAGCTCAGTCAACTTGCCTACATTGCTCACTTCAAGCTTGAGAAGCATGCTCATGCAGCGTAGCCAAGGGTCTCAGGCTCTGCCGGCCGAAAGGCCAAGGCCAACACTCAAACCAAGCCCCAGGCTATGGCTACAGCTCCTGCTCAGGCTCGGGCTCTGGCTCAGGCCCCCAATGGTGCTCAGCCCCCACCCATGAAGGCTCCACAGTAGAGGCCTCTGTCTGCTGATGGAAGAACAGAAGGACTGTTGGGCTGCTGTCTGCATGGAGGTGTCCTCCTATGCTATTTGTTCAAATAAACCTGAGGCAGGGGAAAAAGAATTTGCACCAGTTTTTTCCACTAATATCATTTTTCTGCTTCAGGATCTAATCCAGGATCCTCTGCATACGACATTTGGTTGTTACAACTCCTCAGTCTCTCCCAATCTGTGAGGGTTCCTCAGTCTTTCCTTGCCTTTCATGAAAAGGTGCTGGACAGTTATTTGTATCCTGTCTCTCAATTCGGGGTGTTCCTGATTAGATTGAGGTTTAGATTTTGGGTAAGATCTCAGAGGTGATGTACCCTTCTGTGCATCCTACCTGCGAGCCTACAATGTTGACATGTCCTATTACTGGTGATGCTAGTTCTTTGTTAAGATGATGTCTGGTAAGATGGTTTCTCCCCTGTCAAGTCACTGTTTCTCCCTTTGATATTAATAAATGCCTCGAGAGAGAGATTTTCAGAGTATGAAAACATTCTACTTTTCCTCAACTTCTCATTCTCTAATTTTAGCATGCATGGGAGGATCTTGTGTGCAACAATTATTACTGTGATTTTGACAAATAGTGATTTTCCGCTTCCCTTATTCCTTCTACATTTATTATTTGGAAGTAAGATTTTGAAGATATAATAAAAAAATGTAATATATCTCATTATTAATTTTTATATTGATTGTATGTTGAAATGTCTATTTTCAGGTATATTAGATTAAACAAAATATATTCTGGGGAACTGCCCGCAACCAAGGTACACGCCCCCGACCAGAACCGAACCCGGGACCCCTCAGTCCGCAGGCCGACGCTCCATCCACTGAGCCAAACCGGCCTCGGCCCTTGTTTCTTTTTATAATGTGGCTACTAGAAAACTCAAATGATATATGTGATCACATGGGTGGCTCATATTACATTTCTACAGGACACCACTGCCCTATAGACTCAGACAATGAACTCTTGTGCCTATCTCATAGGATGATTGTGAGAATTAAGTGAGAATGGTATATAAAGTGTTTGGCATAGTGCCTAGCATATAGTAAGTACTCAATAGGAAACGGCCATTATTACTGAGTTATTGAAGGACAGTCACTTGTCTTCTCAAGGGAGCTGAAGTGTTTTCTTTAAGAACATCAGTCAATCGAGATTTCCCTAAGAGGAGGACAGCCTGCTGGAGAATGAGCTGCTCCTCAGACCTGGAAGACTCGTGTTTTAATTGAAAGCCAGCAAAGGAAGCCAATGCTCGCTTATGGAAAACCCGGCGGGATACTGATTTCCAATAGGAATTTGAAAAAGACAAAAGGAGAGGGAAGAACACACACTACTCCAGCCTCTGAGAAGTACAAAGCTGTGCTTGCCTTATGGGACAGCCTAAATAAAGGCTTTTGTGAGTGATGGATGGGGACCTGGACTAGGCCTTCAGTTATCAGTGATGGATGGTCTGCTGAAAAGGCATCTCATCACCTAGATCAGTCCTACAGGTAAGACACCTGGCGCTCCCCTTATTCTTGGGGCATAACTGATGGATTTGCCAGGCAGAATCTGTGTGCCAGAATGTGCTTTTCCAAACATTAGCATTCCAGGTAGCGTCTCTTCCTGATGACAGTTAAGACACAGCCAAGTCCCCTTGACCTAAGGATTGTCAGTGCTGCAAAGCTTTCCTAGGATCTGTTGTTTCACCTTGGAAGTTATTTGGGCAACAGACAAACAAACAAATAAAAAAGATATAAAATTATGGAATGATCAATACTCCAGAGGTGTCTATCTAAAGATACGTGGATATAATTACTGAAATAACTTTACTCCGCACTACCTCCGATAGGTAGTCTATCACATATGAGACGTTGTTCAAAGTGCTTTCCATATAATAACTCATTTAACTTCATGTCAAGCCAATGGAGTAGATACTATCAGTATCCCTTTGTTACAGGTAAGAAAACACGCACAGCAAGGTTAAGTTACTTTACCCAGATCACAACTAGTTAGTGGCAGAACTGGGATTCCAACCCAGGTAGTCTGGCTCCAGAGTCTATACTCTCAACTAGGACTCGTGGTGCCTTGTTATGGGAGGTGCCTCCTACCAAACAAAAGGATATAAATCAGTAATAGTTTTGTATTTTAGGATTTTAAAATTCAAGGCCCATAGTTTTGCTTACCTTAGTGAGCAATTGCTCCTCTTACCAATGGACAGAACCCCACTTCCCAGAAGAGGAAATTAAGAGACTATATATAATGAAGGGTTAATCTGTGATTTGTTCAAAGACCCATGTGGTCGTTTTTAAGGACAATTGCTCCACAAAGAGGAAAGAGAATCTTCTACCCTGGCTGCCCCGTGGCTCTAAAGAGCGAATTACTTAGCTGGGTGGATATGGCTCTCTCCAGTGCTTTGGCTTTCTGTGTTTGTGTGCTATCATTTGCTAAAGATATGACAGTGTGCTCTTTGCTTGGGTTTGCAGCTAGGAGACCTATGTGTGTTTTCTCACCTCCCCCAGGAATGCAGCCAGAAAAAGCCATGGCATTCAGAAGCCATCTGGGAATGCTTCCCAGACCTGCTCCAGAAGGGGGCACAGAGCCAGCTGCACATCCACCGGCTGCAGAATTCACCTGGCTCAGACTCACGCAGGAGCTCTGTCTCCAAGAATGATTGATCTGGGATCCTCGCTGTCCAGATTCTGGCAGGTAGTCCTCTGGGAGGGAAGTAGCCGGGATAGAGCCCTGCATTCCATGTGCCAGTTTCAGTGCTGAGGTGCAGCTTTGCCTCTGCCTCTGCGTCTGCCTCCGCCACCTCCAGGTTCTGGAAGTGTGGCTACATCCCTTCTTTTGAGGGCTTCCAGATCCTGCTGTCCGCCCGAGAAATGGGGGTAATAGCACGTAAGCCATATCAGCCAAGCTTGCAGACCTACTTAGCGGTCGCTGACAGACCCAGAGAAGCACGTAAGAACACTCGACGTGCTTTCATTCTATTTATTCAGGTCAGGGGTGGGGAACGGCTAGCCCGAAGGCTGTATAAGGCCCATGAAATCATTTGGTCTGGCCCTGCAAGGCACTAGGGGTGAGTTAATTATAATTAACTGTTTGACCACATACAGCAGGCTACTTTTTAAGTTGATAATTGTGTATGGCCCATGAATGATGTTCTGAATATCCAAATGGCCCTTGGCAGCAAAAAGGTTCCCCACCCCTGATTTAGGCGATGGAATTGATTGAGTCAGGATCCTATCAGAAAACAGACTGCACACAGAGACAGGAATAATTGAGGAGATTTTAATTGACGAAGGTGTGGACAAGTTAAGGGGTAATGAAGCATGCCAAGGCTAGCAGCAGCAGGAGCTATAACTACCTTAGGCCAGAAGAAGCAAGAGGAAGCAGTACCTACAGAGAGGGCCTGGTGAGAGTGGCAGGTTAGAGATGTCCCCTAGTAGGAGCTACCTACAACCTTGGTAGAGAAACAGAGTCGCTGTCAACTGCAGCATAGGAGAGGAGCGGGGGTGGGGCGGGGTGGATAGTGCCTTTTTCTTGCTGCCCTGCCTTTAGTCTCTGGTTGGTGGTGCCCATTGGTCAAACCCAACAGAAGGCAGAAGGCACAGAGCTCACAGGAGGTCAGCCTCCTGAGGCATGGAGCAAGGGGAGAGTGATAGGATGTAGATCCAGAGGGGAGCAAGGACTATGCAGCCGAGGATGCACACACCGGTGTGATTTTTGGCTTCTAGGATTGGATACAGTGGTGTTTTAGAGGCCTCGCACTATAAAAAGTCAGATATGCTTGTTATAGGCAACCAAACAGAAGAAATCAATAAAAATGATTCATGCTATGTGTTACAAGAATAAAATGCCTTTTAAGGTAACTCCTTTTTTGTTGAATCAAGAAGTCTAGAAGCATTTCAAAGTAAAAAGAGCATAATACCAAAATATGAATATTATCTAACTTTTGCCAGTACCAGGCAAGTAACTAAATGGCATGTGTACATTACCTCTCCATATCATCAGCACAATCTTATTCATCCATTTATTTAAAAAATATTTTCTGAGTTCCTATGTTGTGCCAGGCACTGTGTCATGTCCTAAAGAAAACATTTCTGAACCAGATAGTCGGAGATTTTGTATCATAACGCTTGCCATCTATCTAAAAAAGCAAACATTACACAAATGATTTCACAAAGAATTAAAAGCAGTTGGCGATAAACTCTTTAAAAGGAAAGTACACAGTGCTGTGAAACAGGGCACCTAACCTCATCTGGGAGGAAGGAGAGGCTTCCTGGGGGAGGGGAGGCCTAGCAGAGTCCTGAAGAAAAGGTAGGGATCGGGGGAGGGGCAAATCGAGGGAGAAAAAGGGCCTCCAAGGCTGAATAAATTGAATTTCCCAAATTCTGAGGCATGAAAGGGTACATTGGCAGAACCAAGAGGTAGAAAGCACTGCTGGGCATGGTGAACAAGGAGGAGAATGGGACAAGGTGAGGGTGAGAGAGGGAGATGGGCCGATCACAAGACCCAAGTAGCCGGGCTAAGGACACCGCATTTTATCCCGAGCATGACGCTCAAGCTTGGAAGGCTTCCAGGCATGGGGATGTGATGACCAGCTGTACTAGGGAGGCAAGAGCCTGAGACTAGAGTATCCGGCAGGGTGCCTTTAGGAGGTTCTTGCAATAGTGGAGATCAAGGACAGGATGGAAAACTGTCGCTGTAAAGAACCAGAAAGCACATATTTTCTGCTTTGTGGATCATGAGGTTTCTGTGGCACCTACTCAACTCTGCACTGGTAGGGCAAGCAGCCATAGACGATCTGTAAATGGAAGAGCATGGCTGTGTTCCAATGAACTTGTTTACCAACCCCTAGTGTGGACAGAAGATAAAGGTAGCTTGGGCCAGAGCAGAGCCTACAGGTACTTGAGAAAGTGTTGATAGGCCCTGGCCTGGTAGCTCAGTTGGTGAGAGCATCATCTCAATACATCAAGGTTATGGGTTCAATCTCAGATCAGGACACGTACAAGAAGCAACCAATGAATGCATAACTAAGTAAAACAACAACTCAATGTTTCTCTCTCTCATTCTCTCTCTCTCTCTCTCTCAAAAAAAAAAAAAAGTATACTTTTTGTAGATGAGAAGTGAGGAACTTTTAGAGCTCTGTGTACTGGGGTGGTTAACAATAGAGGAGAAGTATGAGGGAAAGAGCATAAATTCAATTTGTACTTACATAGATTGAGGTATCTGTGGAATATTCAAGAAGGAAGAGGAAGGTGTGTGCTGATTTAGGAAAGAACTATTAATCTAGAGGTAGGAAGTTAAAGGAGCTCCTATGTCATAACATTTAAATTTTATCTGAGAATTAGAAAGTAAGATCATCTTCAGATGGCAAGACAACCATAAGACCAGAAAAGTCAAAAATTGGAACACAGTGGAGAATGTTTGAAATACTTGTTGTATAAGTAGGAGAGTGAGTTGACAAGAGAAACAGAAGTGGATACCATTTAGAGCCTGTGGAGATGGGCAACCAGGAATTCACCATCTACCCAGCCATGTTTGTTTGTTTGTTTGTTTGTTTCTGTCAGTACTTCAACTGAAAGGTATTGGCCAGTTTCACCCTAGCTTGGAGTTTTCCGAGTAGATACAACCAAAGCACAAGACAGTTTAGATAAGAAAGTGATGACAATGATGGGCCATACAATAAAAGCACGGAGCCCTCACACCATACCTGACCTTGAGTTGTCAGTTAATGTTTGTTGTGACCAAATAGACTCCACTAGAATGAGCGGCAGGCGAAGCTGTCACCACTGGAGGGTGACAGTCTGGAGGAAGGAGAGTCTAGAGAAGAGGCTGAGGGGATGCGGATGCTGCTTGATGATGGAGTGGGCCGTGTGGGAGGCAGTGTGGAGAGGAAACTGTGTTGGAATGGAGGCAGAATATTCTGGGTCTGAGAGCAGCGCCAATGTCAAATAACCAAAAGGGGCGTCCAGTGGGGATGGACCAATGAAAAAATAAAGAAGTCAGTATTATTTACCTCATCTCCCATGTCTCCTAGAGGCTTCTGAGGCCTGAAGTTTACCAGTTGAGGTGTAGAAAGTGGAAAGTGGATGTAGGCGTGTCAGACCTGCCTCCGCTAATTGTCTGCAAAGTGTTGACAGTTGTGCATAGCAGCATGCGTTGGTCATCCTTGAGGGGGGGCTCGGAGCAGGGAGTGCAGCATTGCATCATGGGACGTGCTGTCTGGACCCAGCTTGTTAATCACGATTGCTACACTTCCCCCTGCTGAATCAGCGTCCAAAACTGTCAGGTGTCTTCTGCATTCTAGATGTTCTGTCAGGGAACCTGGGCCAGGGCCAGGATGAGGCCAGAGAGGCACTGAGGGCACATGAAGGAGGTCCTCCCTCTCAGGGTCAGGCACAGCCCAGAGTGAGCCCACAGCCCTGAGAGCGAGGGTGCAGCCTTTACATTTTGAACCTTAGGCACCTCTCCCAACTCACCTGGTTCTGGCCTAGCAGCTCTAATGTGAGCTGATATCTCTGGGATCACTCATTATGATTTTAGAAAAATGTTTGCCATTAGAAACTCCAGGGGGGAATCAGTTTTGGAGTCAGGTGTGAGTCCTTGATAGAAAACAATATGTATGCACAGAGAAACCAACTTTGAGAAAGTCTGCGATATGATTGATGTTCTGCACTGCTACACTTTCTATGAACTTTTTTGATCTCTAAAAACACTTTGCAGCAGATATAATATTGATAAGCCCCATGACATTCTGACTGATGATGCACATCTCAAAAGACTTTAATAAGAAAAACATCATTCTTTTAGGGGCATTTGGAATTTATCATAAGGAATTAATTTATAAGTCTGCTGCCCTCACTGGAGAGTATTTCTTCTTCTCTGGCATGAGATAGATATGTGTGCACCCTTCAATGACAAGGGAATGTGGATGCCCTCTCTCTGTGAAGTCGGTCTATCCCAGAGCCCATAGTCCTGAGACATAGCATCTTGATTGTGAACACCGGGCATTATATTTTATGCACTGGATAGAATTAGCATTTCCAAAATGATGGGCAGAAAGAGAAGCCCCTGAACCACCGAATCTTTCTCCGCTGCTTTCCAAGGACGCCGTGCCTCCCCCCACCAGGAGCACTTCCAGGCAAGTCTCAGAACCAAGCCAAGCAAGGTGATTCCTCAGGAGTCCCCTTTGGGCCCTAGAATTGTAAGATCTTGTCATCTTGTGTCAACCTTCATTCTTTTGTTTCTTCTCTCTTTGTTTCCAGGTGGTCTGAATGCCTAAGTTACAAAAGCAAATTACTTAAAAACAACTTAGGTTGTTTGCTTTGTTGATAAGTACATGGTAAAGCAGAAAATATGGTTCACTTCTCTCTGGATTCATGGTAAAATTTAAGAAACAGAAAACAATGGGCATTTAAATATTTTTCAGGGTGCTCTATCAACCAGAAGGACCCCACGACTTAAATAAAGGCCAACCAGGAAAGAGCCTGATCCCTGGATTTGTTTTTCAAGAGGCAGCCCTATGAGGAACCCATTCCAATGGGCAATTAGACAGAAGGAGGTCACTATTAGCATTTGCCAAAACCAAACAAAAATAAGATGTTTTTACACATTTTCCAATAGACAATGTCTGTGTTTTTACCACATCTGGCTTTTTCACCCTATTATTCTTACAAAGGTTCTACGTTCTGGGGACTTCTTTGGCGGGTTCATCTCTCCTGAAGGCAGCAGAGACACAAAATGTATGTGTAATGCTTGGCCCACAAATTCATACATCATACAAATACATCCCTAATGATGAACTGATCGACTGCTTATCAACCCCCCTTGGTGAATCTTGCTGTACATTGTAAGTCATCTTATTCATGTACATTATATGATGAACTGAAATCACCACTTATTTTTTAAAATATTTTTTAATTGATTTCAGAGAGGAAGGGAGAGGGAGAGAGACATAGAAACATCAATGATGAGAGAGAATCATTGATTGGCTGCCTCCTGCACACCCCCCACTGGGGGTCGAGCCCACAACCTGGGCATGTGCCCTGGCTGGGAATTGAACCGTGATATCCTGGTTCATAGGTCAACATTCAACTACTGAGCCACGCCAGCAAGGCTGAAATAGCCATTTTTAAATTGCTATTGCTCTCACCCTATTTCCTTTGAAGAGGTATTTAAATATTTTCAAATACATTCACGTCTATGATCTCACTGGGGACTCAAGATCCTGATGAGACCTTTAGAGGCAGGAGTTATTATCCTCTTTTTAGAGAAGATTGCCTGAGGTTGCTCTGCACTTTATTGTGTTACAGCAATGGACCACAGTAGGCTGGGTATCATTACCTGACTTTTATTTCCATGTCCATTTTAGCTGTTCTAGTAAAGACCAGTGCTAAGATTAGCAAGAGACAATGAGAAGCGAAGCTGTACAATTAGAAAAAGAAAGTAGAAGAGAGACAAGCAATATGTTTATTTTTATAATTGCCTTTTTCAAGGTTATTAACAGAAAGATATCCGGAAGTAGAAGTATCTGATGATGGAGTAAAAATAGCATATGATTGACTTAGAACGATTCCTTTTTGTAAGTAGAGCAGAACACAACAAGGAGGATAATGAGCAGGGGAGATAGAAGGTAGGAATGGGAATGTGTTGTGCACAGAATGAGGAGTCAGGGAGCATCTTTCCTAAAGAGTCTACAAATTTAGAAACACGGTGATCTGACTGAATTGCAATAGGGTGGGGACAGGCAATTGGGGAGACACAAGCTTCCCAGCCTCTGGGGCTGTGCCAGTGCTATAGATGGTCTGAGTCCCAAGGGGAGCCCCATGTCCCGTCTCTTGTGTAAATTCAAAATAAAGACACCAGCCAACTATAAAACAAAACCTGTGTGTATGTGCAACTAAAATAGCTGCTCTTTAGATATGCTGATTGCAAAGCAGTGGTTATGTTAATCGGAGCTGA
>NW_006289813.1:12901451-12902317 GCF_000327345.1 Myotis davidii | reverse complement strand
AGAGGAAGGGAAATGGAGATAGAAACATCAATGATGAGAGATAATTACTGACTGGCTGCTTCCTGCACACCCCCCACTGGGGATCAAGCCCACAACCCAGGCATGTGCCTTGACCAGAAATCAAACCGTGAGCTCTTGGTTCATAGGTTGATGCTCAACCACTGACTCACGACAGGCCCGGATCCCTCTCAGTTTTAAATGTCACTCTATTTTGGTGTTTCTACATGTGTAGGCCATCCAAATCACAATCACTGGGGCACTGGTGGAAAATGTAGAATCAGAGCCTAGAGAAAGATTCAGTGTGTGATAATGAGGGTGAGGGGTTGAGGCACCAGGGAATCTGAATTTTTTCAAATCTTCCGTGGGTCCTTAAACATATTCAGGATTAGGATCCACTGAATTAATGTTTTACTGTCACTGTTCCTCATGTGTTTCTTTTAAGCCCTTCCTTGACCAGGGGATGGCTCATTCCAATATGAGTTCATGAATGGAAGTTTTAGTGGCCAGGAATTTGTAGGAGAAAGAAAGAAGGACCCGGCCGGCGTGGCTCAGTGGTTGAGCATCAACCTCTGAACCAGGAGGTCACGGTTCAATTCCCTGTCAGAGCACATGCCCAGGTTGTGGGCTCAATCCCCAAAGTGGGGGATGCAGCTAATCTCTGATTCTCTCTCAACATTAATGTTTCCATCTCTCCCTTCCTCTCTGAAGTCAATAAAAGTATATATATATATATATATATATTTAAAAGGAGGGTAATTAGCTGCGTAAAGAGGAAGCTTGTGTCTGTTTTGGAGATAAAATGAAGCTACAGAGGCTGGGATAAGAAAGGGAATTGAGCCAGTTATTGACTAAGCCTCTCCAACACT
>NW_006289813.1:12896955-12901396 GCF_000327345.1 Myotis davidii | reverse complement strand
AGCCGCTGAGCAGAAAAGATGGAAAGCAGTCTTCAAGATTTCATTTGAGTTGGTGATGAGACTTAGTTCCAGCTGCCTGGTGGGTAGATTCTTCTTCATAGAGGGAAAGCTCACAGGTAAACCAAATGCCACTGCAGTCCCTGAGAATTGACCTGGACTCAGTGTGCTGCATTCTTTTACTTATCACTGACGTCGTGTCTCCCAGGAAAATATGCTTTCTTGGTTCGTTATTTTCATCTTCTCTTGTCCTTAACTATTTTCATCTTCTCTTGTCCTTCTTATATCCGACATCCTTTCCATATCATGTATTCACTAGAGGCCCGGTGCACAAATTCATGTGGTGGGGTGGGGAGGTCCCTCGGAGTGGCCTGCGGAGATTGGGCCCCACTTGCACCCCCAGCCTCAAGGCCCCACAGCCCCACCTGCCACTCTGCCTTGACCTGGCGCTGCCCACTCACCTGCTCCACCACCCCGCTACAGACCTGCTCTCATCGGGGCCCATCGGGGCCAGCAGCGCCTTCACTGCTGCCCACTGCCAGTGCCATGTCGCTGACACCTACCTTGTTCCATGCCACCCCGTGGTGGTCAGCGCATGTCATTCACAGTGAGCGGTCGAACTCCTGATCTCCTGGTCGCACTCCCAGTCGAACGGCCGCCTGAGATGACAATTTGCATATTAGGCTTTTATTATATAGGATGAGCAATAAATTAATATGACAACTTGGAAGGAAGTACTTATCTGTGACTAAATATTTAACAAGGGGGCAGAAAGAACTTAATTTTGAACTTCAAACATTGGGAAATAAATGCCCTCAGTGGTGAGCTTTTCAAATTGGCTAGACTGCAAGGGCAAAACAAAATTTTCATGCATTTGATTGACCCCTTTCGAGGTGAGCTATTATTAGCAGGCCAGAACCTGAACCTGCCAAACACTCACTGCAAAATATTGGATGAAAAGTGATTGAAATTAGAAGTACTTTAAGCTGGTAAGCAGAGCCATGTCCAAAGGAGACAGAAAATAAAATATGACATATGCATCTATTGTATATATATATCATATACATCTGTGTATTTAACAATTCATTTTAATTCAGCAAATATTTATTGAGAGGCTATTGGGCTAGATACTATGTCACACTAGGTTTTGGGGACACAATATTGTTACCAGGGAGATGACAAGAAGAGATAAGGAGACCTCGGTTTTTGTATTCTTGAGGGTAACATTTCAGTCAAGAGACAAAGTGTAGAAAAGGAAGCAAGAATTTATTGACCACAGCAGAAACATACTTAGGGCAGTGAAACAAGGAAGAGTATGGATAAAGCAACAGGAAATCCTAGGCTGTGCTGCCTTGGCTCACTGGGAAATCAGAGGAAAGAGGGAAAAGGAGGCCTTGGAGCGAGGTTCAGGGGGTTAGCCTGGGACGAGCTGCCACTGTCCATTGCTCCCCTGGTTGCAAGTCTCATGGGGTCCCTAAGAGGTTAGTTGGTTAGGAGACAGGTATGTGTGTGTGTGGGGTTGGGGTGCGGGGGATGGGAGACGGGAAAGGGAATGGCAGAGGTGTGCTTTATTCTCTTAATTTGTCTGTCCTTGGGTGTGGTTGGTAAATGGCACTTAATTGGATTTCTGTTATCTGTCTCCCTGAGTAGGGTGGGTTAAACTATTTACCCTGTGGTTAAGAAGGAGAAGTGCAAACCATTTACTCTTAAGTGTCCTTGGTTTAGGGATTTACTAGGTAGATACAAACTGCTGCTTATGTCTCAGCTTCCCCATTTCACTAGTCCTGGAATTTTCCTAGCTTCTTACTATTCTATAACAACGTCTAGGTTCTCTTACCTCCAGGAACTCACTAGCTGACGATGTGTGAGAGGGAACACTATTGTCAGCAGAGAAATGGCACCAGGAGTTACTAGCAATTGGATCTTGGTTCAGCAACCTGGGTACTTGAATTCAGCAAAGAAAGAATTCAGAGTCAAGGAACTCAAATTGGAGGAGAGAATTTATTTACAAAGTCACAGAGGTAGAAAGAAGTGAGTCCGCTGGGCTGCGTGGGCCCAGGAAACAAATTACAGAGGCAAAAGAAGGGCCCTTGGAACTTAGAGGAGAAAGAGAGGTAAAGGTAATGCACCTGGGGAAGGTGGGGAAGGCTGGGGGGAAAGACTCAGGTGTACTCCAGAGAGAGAGAGAAAGAAAGAGAATCAGTGCTAGTTCTTATCCTGAGGTGTTCTTTGTTTTGTTTTTTTACTTTTCAAAGGCCATGGTTTTAGGGGAGGTCCCAAGGGAGAATTTCAACAGAATATTCATCAGCTTTCCAGGTGTATCCTTTCAGGATCTTGGTCTCTACTGATTGGTTGGTGCCAGGACAGGGGTCATTAGTCATCGCAGCTGGTCCTGATGTCAGCCATGGAGTCACCCCACCTGGCCTTACTGCTTTTCTGGGCCTTGAGCTGAAACACAACTGAGGCCTAGATGTTACCTCTAGTTTGACCAAAATTCTGTGGTCAACAGAACGGAGGCTTTGTTCCTAAGATTACTTGATGTGTGAGAGTCAGAACCTCATTGTTCTGAGGGTTTAACGCTTAAGGGAGTGGTCGTGCAAGCGAGTCTTATGAGGCTATCGTCCAGCCCCCTTGTTCCTCCTCTAAGGGGGTCTACTGAATGACTAGGGATGTATCAGGGGAGGAAAGGTCCCAGGAGGGTCAGAACCACATGAACAGCAATACGCTTGGGGAGGAAAGGCTACCCTGGGGGCGAGGTCCTATGTTCCTACTCTACTCATGGCTGTCTAACTGCCTGCTACGTCACTCTGTTTCCTACAGCCTACAACAAGGGTTATATTAGCAACTTGTAGAAAGTGCTACCATTGCAACAATTAATGGGAAGAAGAAACCTGCAGCGGTGACATTTAACTCTGGGATTTCAGAGTTAAAATGAATGCCCTGGCAGAGGGAACAGAAGTTCTAGGTTAGGAGCACATGGCTGGAATGAAGGGTTTGGGGATGGCTTGGGTGAGAAGTAGCAATGCTTTATGGTTTGAGCGAAGGTGGTAGGTGCTAGGTACAGAAGCTCAGGAGATATGTCCTTCATGGCTTGTGTGACTGGGAGACAGTGATGGAAAATGGAGCTGGGACTTGGACTAACAGAAACCACTGTTTGATTCTGGAAGGATTTTCTTCTGTGGTGTCCCAATGCTGCCTTTGCAGAGACTAGGTGCCACTTCATCGAGTACCTTCTGCATGCTGTGCTGAGTAGCTATGTTACCGCCCATCCTTGCAACAATCCTGCACGGTCAGTATTTTCTCTTTTTACAGAGAGGAAGAGAAGCCCTGGGCGCCTGAGACTGCACAGCGTGTAACACATGCAGCCTGGTTTGGTGCAGACACTGATCTCAGTGGCCTGGAAATTATAAAAGCTGAAGAACAGCTGAATTCAAGTATTCTCCCGCCCCAACCTCTGCCAAAAATACCATCTCGAAATGCCTTGGGACCCCCCTGGTCCCTGATGCTGCAGCCAGCTCTGCAGAGTCTGTGCAGGTGATTTATGCTTTTCTCTCTTCCAAGAGACCAGAGCTTACTGCCTTGCTGGGCAAAGCGGCAGCAGATCCCTGCCCCACCCCATCCCCCCACCAAAGCAAAGATTTCCAATTACTGCTCTGCAGAAAATGTCAAAAGCATTATTCAACTATTCATTATCCCAGGTTTTGTAATTTTTCATATGTTTTTACTCTTATCTGCTAGCATTTGAAAAAGACCAGCTTTTTCCTCTTAAGAGCTTAATTTGCAGAGCTGTGCAGTCTCCCTATTATGTTCTTATCATCCTCTCCCCGTGGTAGGCAGAATGACAAGGATGACAAAAAAAGAACCAACAATATTTGAAGGTCTTCCTGAAAATCCGTGGGCATGAAGGGTCCGAAAAGCCCGAGGTTTCTGGTCCTCCGGTGACCTGGAACCAGGCCAAGGGCTAATGGCATGCGCACCACAGTCCACTCAGCACAAGGACTAACACCTCCCCCAGGGCCACAAAACGGGCCTCCGAGGATTTCCCTCAGGGGCTTAACTGGGGGTGGGGGTGGGGTTAAGTAGCTCTGAGGTGTCAAGAGATTCCCCCAAATTCTCATACCAGGGTCAGATATACTTTGGCACCCCAAGGACCCGAGCCCAAGGGTGGCTTGCGGGGAGTGGTGGGTCGTACCCCGTCTTCTTTGGCCTCCGCCCCATTCTTTTCTAAAGCAACTGGCATTTTTCTCGGTGCCGTGGAAAGGCAACTCCAAGTCCCCTGGCTCGCTCTCCTCCACCTAGAGGGCGCCCAAAGCCCCGCCATCTGGAAATTCTGAGCTGCCATCTCCCCGGATCCGTTCCTGCCCAGACACTCCGGTTCCTGAAGGCAGCGCACCGGGACTCCGGGTTGATCCCGGGAACGCGCGGCCCGCGGGGCGCCGGGCTC
>NW_006289813.1:12891963-12896247 GCF_000327345.1 Myotis davidii | reverse complement strand
CCTCCCGCCCTTCCTCAGACCTCGCCCGCCCCTGCCTGGGGAAGGGGTGCGCGGGGCCAGGGAGCGGGGCGCGGGGCAGAGAGGGGGCTCGAAAAGAGCAAGGGCATCTTTGGGCGGCTATTGGCATCTGCCAGGGAGATAGGGAACGCACCGATGGGGAAATCCTGTCCTCCCTCTTAAGTGGAGTTCCTCCGAAGACCTGGCGCCTTCCCTTCTCTCTTTCTTTGGGGTTGCGTTGGCATTTTAGGACTTGGGGCTGCTTGCCTTCCCGCAGTGCTGGACTGAGGAGGAGGAGGGTCCAGGGCCCTTGGCTGGAGTTTGCCAGAAGCCGGACCTTAGCGGCTCTGGTAGGTGCAGAGATCTTGATAAGGGACCCTGAGTGTGAAGAGGAC
This sequence comes from Myotis davidii, assembly GCF_000327345.1. Taxonomy (NCBI): domain Eukaryota; kingdom Metazoa; phylum Chordata; class Mammalia; order Chiroptera; family Vespertilionidae; genus Myotis; species Myotis davidii. Next base: position 12,895,855 of record NW_006289813.1, on the reverse strand, counting down.
AAGGTCTCGCAGGGACTAGCGCGGAGAGTGGAATAGCAGGCGCGAGGGCATTCCAGAGCTGCAGACTGCGCTGGGACTGCAGGTGGAGTGATGGGGACAGGAAGGTTTGGCATCTGCCTCTTGGTGCCTGGGGTGGATGTGTTCCCCTCAAGAAATCATGATGAGGCTGCTGGAGGTGGTGGCGGAATGCCTGCAGAGAGGGATACCTGGATCTGCTTTAAGAGTCCCCCTGGACCGTCAGTGCTGGTCCTTCCGCAATGGGGCATCGCACACTCGGCCTGCCTTGGACTTGGGCTCTAGGGCCCTGGTATTTCTATAGAGCCAGCTTTTCTGGTCTGACTTCTGGGTGGGTGTCAAATTGGTACAGGTTGGCAGGTGCGCTATGGGAGGGCTGCTTGTGGGGGCAATAGAATGTCTCAGAACACACTTGTGGCTGTAGGTGGTTCTAGCTTCATCAATTCTTCCTTCCATTAGAATGGGCCACGAACCACTGGGAGTGTGTGCATGGGGAGGAGGGAGAGATGTAGGAGTTAAAGCATGGCAGGTGCTAAGAGAGGAAGAATCAGAACCTTGTAAAGTATATAAATGCACCTCCCTTGACATTGTTAATGTGCTCCTGGAAAAAAATATTGAATTATACTTTAAACCTCTATCATTGAAATTGATTTTGCATGCACTTAAGGCAGTTTACTATTTAGGGAAACATGATCATTTCTCTATTCATTTCAAGCAATTTATTTTGGGAGTACCTGTGGTTTGCTGTGCACAGGGGCCTAAAGGTTCTGGGGGCACACAGCGATGAAAGGGGCTCCCTCCTTGCTGTCAGACTTCCAGTCTCTCAGGAGAAGGGAGGGAAGTGTACTGGGAGCTCAGATCCAAACCAGTGCATGTGTGCCATAGACTGTGTCCTGTGTTTATTGGATGAAGGAATGACGGGATGATGCAATGAATAAAGCACCTGAAGAGTGGTCTCAATAAAACATTAAGGAGTAGGGAGGAGACACTTTTGGCTGAGGAGATCGGAAAGGCTTTGTGGAGGAGGACCCAGGTAGATCAGGTGCATGCTGAGAGGTGGATCCTCAGGAGAATGATGGAAGAAGAGGCTGAGCTAAAGACTTGGAGGAACTCAGTTCTGTGCCAGTTAAACATAATCGGAGAAGAGCTGGAGGGGGTGGCAGTGTTGTGGGAAGGTTCATTCCCCCTTCCCAGGCATGTGTGGTAAACAAGAGAAGTGGGAGAGAATGGAGACGAGATAAGGAGCGTTTGGGAGGGAAGAGGCCAGGGCAGGTGCAGGGGAAGAGAAGCTGGCATCTGCCTTCCCTGGAAGGGAGGAGGGAAGCCAGGTTTGGGCGAGGCCTGGATGGAGCCCGCAGTGCTGCGGAGGGGAGGGAAGAATTGGTCTTGGTGGAATGGGAGGAGCACCTGCTGGGAGGGGGAGGTCACTGCACCGTCCCGGGGGAGTGTTGGGGAAAGGCCAATGTGCAGCTGTCAGTTAGGGGAGGTGAGCCTGGCATCTGGCATGGCCACCAGGCACCAGCTGAGGCAGCCAGAGGGAAAGGAAGGATTCTGGAATTGAGGTCAGAGACTTGGGCTGGAATCTAGCCCAGCTGCAGAGAACATCTCATTGGCCAGGTCACTCGCAGTTCTGCAGCCTCAGTTTCCTCATCTGCAAAACTGGTGCAATAGGGTTGTCCTTAAGGAGGAATAAAGAGAGGTACTGAGGTATGTGCACACACCTCCATAATAGTGTCTGGTACGTGGTGGTGGTCCCTCTGACCGTGTGCTGAGACATGAATTCGCCTCTCTCGGAGTCTGGGACAGCTCAGTTGAACGCAGGGCTTTTTAGTGGACCCAACCAATGCTTGCTTTTAGTTTTGGGTGAAAAACTGGACTGCTCTAAGCAGCCCGGCCTCCCCTGTAAGGAATCTTTCAGGATGTCTGCCCTTTTATCTATTGGCTTGGTTCAGTGGATACATCTGCATTCCACTTCCCTTTCTTATGCAAAGGTCAAGTTGCCAGCACTCAGAGCTGGGAGAGCCTGCCCAGTCTCCTGGCTCATCTGTGGTTTGGAAGAGGTGATGCATTCACACTTGCTAATTCCTGCACTTAGGAAGCTGAGAACTTGCCTCATTCCAGTACAGCTGGAGCTAAAAGCACAATTTTCAGTTGTGTTTTCATGGCAGTTGTACAAGATTCATGTGGGTGAAGAAGAATGAAAAATCTGTGTGTCTCATTGGTTTCATTAATACTTACTTATGATTAAACCTAGAAAGATTAAATATTCTCACTTATTAGTGAAGAGGGGAGGAAAGGAGCACTTAGCTGGAGTTAGTAAGCATTCAATAGATGTGTGCCAAATTAAATGGTATCAGGGGAATAGGTGCAGGGGTTTTTTTTTTAAGGAAAAGAAGATTTTTAATGAAAAAGTATCTTCTCAAATTATCCACATGGATGGTCTATGTCTAGATTATGTTGTCCTTTGGTTGCATATAAAATGATAGATCCTTTTATGGCATTTAAAAATGTTATATTCATGTTATAATAGCCATATTATAGATCGGGGGGAAAATAAGAGAGAGAGAAAGAGAGAGAGGGAGAGAGAATCGAGAAAGCATATATTTCCCATGGGTTCTGCAGTTCTGGGCAGAGGCAGGATTTGAAGCCAGGTAGGTCGGCTGGTCCAGACTTGAACTGCCCCGGATCCAAAGAGCTCTGCATTCTATTTACAAATGTGTTCAAGAAAACACTGGGAGCATTTACGGTTTGAAAATTCAATAGTTGAAGAGGCCCTTTGTGGTCTGATAAGGCGGCTGAGCTGAGAGATGGTTTGTTAAGGCACTAAGTGTGCGGAGAAGACACATTTGTCTTTTAAGTCTCTCCAGCTCCGGGAAGACGCCTGCCCCTGGCTGTGACCTCCTGCCCATGCCCAGCATCCTCTCCACCCGGCATTCTCCGTCGGGCCAGGAAACAGTCCCCATTCTGAGAGCTCCTGCTGGCCTCCTGAGCCGTGCATTACCTACATGAACACACTGAGCGAACAGAAAATCAGAAACTGAAGAATTAACTCCCGTTGGCGAAGCCATCCCATGAAACCAGAGAGCATTGAACATCTGGCTGATGAAGTTATTCTCAGATGATTTGTTTGTAGGTTTTAAAGCATTTCTGTGGCTCATAAAGCACTCTAGGACACACGAGGAGGTTTTGGAGAAGCGGGGCTTGGGGAACTGACTTAGAGCAAAGAGGACTAATTTTGCACACACCATTGTCTCAAACTTTAGATGAAATCATAGCAAGGAAAAGGGGGAAGTTTTGTTGCCTGAAGCAGCCTGAAATGCCTAGCTATCCACATGAGGGTAAAAAAACGGCAAACTCTTAAGGATTTGCAAGTCCCTGAAGGATCCAGTCCATTCCTTGCCTTGAGGTTGAAGTAGATTTGGCTCATTCCAGGTAGGACCTGGGTGTTGGAACAGCCTCCTGAGGCACCCGGGGCTTCCATGGTATATGTGGCCCTTAACAGAATGTGGGGACTTTTGAGGTTTTAGCAGGAGTGGACATGGACTTGACCTGAGCACATTATGGACTGCTTTTATTTTTATTGATTTCAGAGAGGAAGGGAGAGAGAGAGATTGAAAACAACATAAATGATGAGAGAGAATCATTAATTGGCTGGGTCCTGCATGCCCCACACTGGGGATCGAGCCTGCATCCTTGGGCACATACCCTGACTGAGAATCGAACCCTAACATCCTGGTCTACAGGTTGACGCTCAACAACGGAGCCATGCCGGAGAGGGGGGATGGACCCCTCGAGTACTTGGCTTTACTAGTATATGCACTAGACTTTAACTCTGCTATCTCAACCCAATCATCTGAGTTCAAACACCCGCACTACC
>NW_006289813.1:12865596-12891888 GCF_000327345.1 Myotis davidii | reverse complement strand
TCCTGCCCTGTCCTGGCCTCCAAAGAGTGTCATCTTGCTTTGCTAAAAATAAAGACGTAGTGATACAATGCAGAATGTGACTCCTACCCCAAGCAGGGCCACACTTAGTGCAGTAGAAATCCACTCGGGTCCCTGGCTGAGACCAGCCTGTTAAGGGAATAGCAGTGTGCTGGGAGGGGGTAGGAGAGAGGTAATTTTGGATCATGGTGGGTGCAGTAGAGGGTGGGGGACTGGGCTGCCTCACAGGGGCAGCCTCTGGGCATCCAGAGGAAGGTGGTAGGAGGAGACACCTGCCTGGGAGTGTGGCTTTCTTGGGACCCCTGGGATCCTGTCTAGCTACTTCACTCCTAATGAGATATTGCCATACCTAGGGGGAAACAGAATAAACACCACTCTTTTGTCCTTTTCACCAAAGGCCAACACTTCACAGATGCCTGTCTCATGGGAACCTGCCGCTGTCCTGCTTGCATGGCCTCGGGTGGTGTTGTAATTCCCGTATCACAGAAGCCTCTGTTTCTGGAGGGTGGCGAGGCCCGAGCTTCTCAGGTTAGCTGTCCTACATTAGGTTGCTGTGTACAAGTGTGAACCCCCAGTAAGGCCCTTCATCACCAGGAACATTAACTTGTTCCTAACATTGCTTATATTTGCGTGCAGGTGACCAAATACAGCAATTACCATCTCTTCAAGTTTTTGAAAGATTCTTTTTGTTACACCTACGAAGGTGAAAATGGAGCCGAGTTTAGTAAAGCAAGATGTCAGTAAACTCTGTACATTTTTGTGCGTTGGCCAATGGACTCTTATAAAATGTCTGATTTCAGCTGTGTTTCAGTTGGATTCTGCCCCCTATCCACTTTGGCAAAGTGTATTTTATAGATATTTGGGTAAAACTAGATTGTGCTATATGGGTCTCTTGGTGAAGAATATTAACTTCCAAGGCTAAAGTAGCCATGCAAATATTATTACAAAATCACTCAGCATACAAAATTGCATTGCCCTCCTCCACGTTTGTCACTGCCCACTCTCCAGGCCTGCCCCGTCCTGGTCATCATTATTCCCAATATCATTAGGCTCAAAGTAGAGACAGCTGTCCCCGGAAAATGTGCTGCGAGCGTCCTCAGCAGCATGGATCCTCAGGAGAGAGCAGGCGGCGAGATGGCGAGATGGTGTGAGGAGAGGGAGGTACCGTAAAGGGTTGCATTAACCCCTCTCTGGACACACTACTTGTCTTTAAAAACCTGAGCAGATGGAAGCCTTATTCATTTCTGTATTGGTGACTGCTGGGGAGCAGCATTCAACAATTTTTGGCACCTGAGCACCCTTTCCACCTGCTGGTCCCTCCCCTGCTCAGCTGCCTGGGTACCATCTGTATCCTGAGGGTCTCTGAAGATGACCTGCCTCCTCCCCCTACTCTTCAGGATCCAGCACAATGTCCAGTACATGGGCAAAAATTAACATTGTTTGAATGTTCCCTAATTGGCAGGAACTAGCCTAGACACTTCGCATATATTCACTCATTTAATTCTCATAACGATGAGATGCATATTGTTATTACCTCCATATGCATTTCCTATAACAAATGACCACAAACTTGGTGGCTTAAAGCAATGTAAATTTGTTCTCTCACAGTTCTGGAGGTCAGGAGTCTGAATTCCAGGTGTTGGTGGGGCCATGCTCCCTGTGGAGGTTCTTGGGGAGGATCCTTCCGTGCCTCGTCTAGCTTCTGGTAACTGGACATGCCTGTGGCTGTTCCTCTCTGTCTGTCTTCACACTGCCTTCTGTTTCGTGTATCTGTGTCTCCTGTTATGTCTGTGTCACTATTTTGTGTGTGTTTTATAAGGACATTTATAAATCATTGGATTTAGGGCCACCCAGATAACCCAGGATGATCTCATCTCAAATTCTTCACATAATTACATCTGCCAAGACCCTTTTGCCAAATAAGGTCATATTCAGAGGTACCAGGACATGGACATATCTCTTGGGGGACCACCATTCAACTTACTGCATCTCCTTTTGTAGATGGAGAAGTGGTGGTGCAATATAGCTGAGCAAATTCTCCAAGATAACAGGAGTGGGAGGAGCTGGGATTTAAATACCGCAGACTGGCTGTAGAATTTGCATGCTTGACCACTACTCTTTCCTGCCTCTCAATAATTAAATGTGCTCAATGATAGTTTACGGTATTTTTTTTTAATCCTCACCTGAGAATATTTTTCCATTGAGCTTTAGAGAAAGTGGAAGAGAGAGGGAAAGACAGAGAGAAATATCCATGTGAGAGAAACACATCGATTGATGAGCCCCAAACAGGGCCCGGGCAGGGAGGGAACCTGCAACCAAGGTACATGTCCTTGACCTGAATCGAACTCAGGGCCTACCATCCACAGGCTGACACTCTATACACTGAGCCAAAACAGCTAGGGCTGTTTATGGTATTAACGGATGGTGGGATAGGTGGGTAGATAGATGGATAAAAAGATGCTGGTACCAACAATTGACTAACATGGTCCTTCCCAGTGTACTGAAAATAACAACAATTAATAGTCATTGTTTTATGATGTTGCCTCAGGACTTGACCTTGGGTCTACTTCTCTAACTATTCCCCCTCTCCCCCCACCCACTGCCCCAGGGAAATCTCATCTGCCTCAAGGCATTACCTACCTCTATGCACTGTTATCTCCCAAATTTATGTCTCCAGCCTTGACCTCTCCACTGAGTTCCAGATAATATACACCACTGCCAACTTGGCATCTCCTCGTGGGCGTATAATTGGCATCTCAGACCTAGCATGATAAAAATGGAATCCTGGGTATTTCTCCCTTAGGCTACTTCTTTCCTTCTCTTCCTCCTTCTTTCTGTAAATGGCACCACATCCACCCAAAGGCTCATTTCAAGCACCTGGAAACCACCCTTCATTCTTTTCTTTTCCTCACCCCCAGCAACTAAATCTGTAAGTCCTTTTGGCCCTTCCTCCACTCTCCAGCCTCCTCTCCCCCTTCCCTGGCAGCCACCCTCGTTGAAGTCACCAGTGCCTTGTCCCTGGACCCCTCCTGCAGTAGTCATCTAACTGAGTCTCCAGATAGCACTCTTGACCTCCTACTCCTTTCTCCTCAGAAAACCTAGAGGTGAGTTTTTAAAACACAAATCAAGTCATGTCACTCCCAAGTTTAAACTGGGGTTTTTTCTTTGCCATTCGAATGCGACCCAGGCCGCTTGCCCTAGCCCACATCACCCGTGATTTCCTCTGTTAGTTACACTTGCTGCACTCACGCTCTGAGCCCAGAAACACCGTCCTTCTTTCTGTCTGAAACATGCCAAGCTCTGCCCCTTGGAAGCTTCTCTCCCCAGACCTTCTCAGGCCTCCTTCTCTACAACCATGTAATCTAAAATGGCCACCCCAGGCACGCTCTCACATTGTTTCTGTTTAAAATGAAGTTTTGATTTATTTGTCAGAATGTAAGCTCCACCAAAGCAGGGCCCTTGTTTTGGTCACTGTTTCTCCAGTGCCTGGCACTCAATAAATAGGCGTTGAACAAATTGAGCACTTACTAGATGATGAAAAGTAGGCTCAGATAGTTTAAATTGCTTGCTTGAGGTGACACATCTATTAAGAGTTGGAGCAAGAATTTGAACCCCATCTCTCTGACTCACAGGCTTGTGTTCTTATCCATTATTCCATACAGAACTTTGGAGAAGCCAGAATGCCCAGGATCCCCAAAGTCCCTACCGAGCTCTGAGTCTGAGTTTTCTAATTCATTTTCCTGCTCATAAACCCAGGACACGGATTGTTAAAACACTGAAGAAATATAGTTACTTAAGTTCTAAATGCACGGTTTCTCTGAAAACTTGGCCCTGGGGCTTAGGCTTAGGAAGCTAAGAAGTTCATTTCTTTTTCTTCTCTACTTGGGCATATAGGCTCAAGACTTGTTCTGATCCAGCTGGAGACTTCATGGTTTAAACCCTCTTCCTTGAACCTTTAAACAGGAAAGGCAGAGATGACTAGGTTGCCTCCTGATATTCAAAAGTGGAATTTATTTGCATTCATAAGAAGCCCTAAGATTTTCCTCCTGGTTTTTCCTTACACACCAGCACTTTTATGTAGTTTGGTCTTTTCTGCCTCCACATCCCTAACCCAGCTGATAGAAACCTAAGGTGAGCACATTTTTAGATCAGTTGGTATAAGACCCTCGTCATTAGGTCTTGCTCAAAGATTGGTCCATTTCTCCATCACCAGTCATGGCAGACACCAAAGGGCAGGTTCTCGCCAGGTATGGGGTGCAGAGGGACTACGGCCACGGTTGTGGGCCGGGGAGAAGGAGACGGCCACGGTTTGTTTCCTTCCCTGTTGTTGAACCTCTTTTTAAAAATAAGTTCCATCTTGAGAATGACATCAGCATCCTGAGAAGTAAACATCAGACAAAAGGCTACTATTTCAGGCAAAGAGTAATGGTGAGAATGGCCAAGACCCACAAATATAGGTTGGGCTTTTATTCATAGAAAGGGCTGTAGTGGCTGGTGAGTGTATCTGGCAACTATAGCTGCTTTCCTGCAGGAAGGCAGGACCCTGGCCATTTGATCCATCATGCGCTTTGCCTCTGCTGTCATGAGTGGGGTTTGCCATGGTAACCAGAACTTTACCTGGAGGGTTGTGCATGTAAAGTGTCATTCATTGGCAGTCTCCCTTTATTTTTAGCACAAACCAAAGAGGAGCTGCTCATTGTTCCTGCTAACAGAGAGATGAGTAGTCACAATGGAGCCCTGGTGGAATTGTATGTGTCTGCTCTCATGTGAAATATCACCTCTCCCTGTCCCCTCCCCCCACAATCAAGAAGTGCTTCTGGATTACCATTGGTTACAATCTATGCCGGAACTAGGGTAGTTGTACCGATTATTTTGTATAACTTTCTTCTTCCCCATCTTCATTTTGACACAGCACGTAAACTTTGCTAATGATAGTGGTCCTGCAAATAGGAGGTAGGTAGCTTCCCACAGAAGCACTGAAAAATATGAAAGCTCAGCAACATTTGAACGAGGGTAGTCTTATCAGTTATGCTCAGTTCTTTCTCAGAGCTTTTATTTTGTCCTCATTGCCTATTTTTGGTCTTTTTTTTATTCAATAATATTTGTTTAGCACTTGGCACAGAGGAAAAAATGTGTACATATGTATATACGTGTATGTTATTTCATATTCTGTACATGGAGAATAAAAATAAAATTCTGATTGTCTTGAACTATCAGTTGTATCAAATTATTTACCTGTCTTCGGGGACGGGGAAGGAACAATGGAAAAAGCATTCCTTCAAGAACATAGTGAGCCCACTTCTGATGGAAACTTGGAACTGGCTAAGCATCCCCTTGGCATATTGGCTGATCGATACAGATCGAGGCCTGGGTGAACGTGGGTGACATCACCCTGTGCTGTGGGTTTGGCTGGGGGTGTGAACTGTAGACCAGTGAAGCCAGAGCCCTGCCCCTTGAGTTGGTATCAGCTGTGGTTCAGAAACACTGGACTGGAAGGTTCTTCCAGGCAGAGACAATGTCTGTTTGATGCTGTGACTCAAGCCCCTATGGCGGTGCCTGGACTACAGTAGATCCTTTATGAAAGTTTTTCAAATGAATGAAACTAGTGTCAGACCGGCATGTCTGGGTGGGGAGAACCTGAACCATAATTCAGGTAATATAACACTGAATGTCTGATGGTCAGCTTTTAATGTCTAAATCCAAGTTCCTACCCTGCACCTTCCAGGTGATTTGTCTGTGTTCAGTTCTTTAAAATATACCCAGTCTGACCATTGCTCATCACCTCTCCCCTTATCCAAACTGTCCTCATCTCTCAATTGGACTATTTTAGGAATCACTCAGTTGCTATTGCTTTGCCTCTTCCCTCACTGTCTGTTCTCAGCAGAGCAGTCAGAATGATTCTAGTAAAATGGAAATCAGATCATGTCACTTCTCGGCTCAAACTTTCCCAGTAGCTTTCCATCTCACTCAGTAAAGCCATACTCATTACACAGATTGCCAGGCCCCGGTGTTCTCCCCCTTCCCCTTCCCTCTCTGACTTCACCTCTATTCCTTCCCACTCAGCTCAAGCCACACTGACATGCTTCTGCCTCAGGGCCTTTGCACCTACCATTCCCTGTGCCTGGCAGCTTCTTTCATGTAGCTGAGTTGCTCCCTCGCTTCCTTCAGGTCTTGGTTCAAATGTCACCTTCGGAGAAATCTTCCATGTCACTCTACTTCAGCCTGAGACTTCTGTCTCCCTCTCAGCTTTATTTTCTCCTTAGCACACTGTCAGCTTTCTTAACATATATTTTAGTGACATACTTTGCTTTCCTGCCTGCTTTCCCCACTATAATGTAAATTCTGAAGGCATTTTTTAAGGGGGTGAGGGGTCCTTTTTGATTCACTCGTGTATCTTCAACACTTAGAACAATGCTTGGCATACAATAGATGCTCAAAATATTTGATGAGAGAATGAATTAGAATCATTGGTGTTTTTCATTGAGATGCTGGTGCCTCAGGGATGGTGATGTAATTGGTAGGAGGTACAGTCCAAGCCTTGGTATTTTCTGAACACTCCCAGGTGGTTCTCATGTGGAGCCAGGGTTGCAAACCATTATTTGTTTTTCTCCTTTGCACTTTACCTCTGTGGCATAGGTTGTTGCATTCTTAGAAAATCCATTAGTCTTCAAGACTTAAATCGCAGAGGATGACTTAGTGAAATTTGTTGCTGTGTGTGATAGCATATTAGGGTTTTCATCGGAGCATCTCGTTAGAGGGAATGTGGCAGACATTCGTTCCTGCATGACCTTGGCTGGACTCTGTGGGGAGGCACAGACCCCATACTGCAGCCAAGTGTGTTCTTTGTTCATTTCCCAGGTGGTCATAAGGCTTTACTCTTTATATTGATGTTTGAAAAATAAAAGGGTGCTTGGATACAGCTTAAACTCCTTTCATCTACATGAGTAGTATAATTTACTCCACCCTCTCCACCCAGAATGCCCACCTACCCATTGCCTAAGTTCTGTCTGTCCCTTAAGATCCAGGAGAAGTCTCATTCCCTTTGAAAAGTGTTCTCCGCGCTCCCTCCCCCCTCCAGTAGGCAGCTTCTTGGACCTTCTCTCTGGTGCACACGCTGCTTGGCACATTCACTTGGCATCCAGCACATGCTGCTCTGGTTGGTGAACCTTTTGCTCAAAGTGACTTTTTCTTTCTTTCTTTCTTCCTTTCTTTCTTTCTTTCTTTCTTTCTTTCTTTCTTTCTTTCTTTCTTTCTTTCTTTCTTTCTTTCTTTCTTTCTTCCTTCCTTCCTTCCTTCCTTCCTTCCTTCCTTCCTTCCTTCCTTCCTTCCTTTCTTCCTTTCTTTCTCTTCCTCCCTTCTTTCCCCCTTCTCCTTCCCCTTCCCCCTTCCCCTTTCCTCTTTCCTGTTCCTCCCTTCCTCCCTTCCTCCCTTCCTCCCTTCCTCCCTTCCTTCCTTCCTCCCTTCCTTTTTAGGGGGGAGGAGAAGGAGAGAGAAACAATAATTGGTTGTCTCCTGTACATGCCCTGACCAGGGATGGAACCCAGAACCCACAACCTAGGTTTGTGCCCTGACTGGGAATCAAAGCCATAACATTTTGTGTACAGGACGACTTTCCAATCAACTGAGCCACCAGCCAGGGCACAAAGTGCCTTCTTTTCCTTGATGCCCACTCAGCCCAGACTGCAAACTCTCTGCGGTTCCTGACCATGCTGTTACCTCTTTGTATCCCCAGCAGCAGACAGCAAACAGATGTTGATGAATTGCTTAAACTATTCTTGTTGAGTGTTTCGGCAGGATCTAAGGAGTGCCTACAGAAAGGGGTGTCGCCCTCGGTGTAATTCGGGATGATACGCTTCATAAACACCCTGGCATTTTTCACTGTGGTTCATTGTTGCTCTATATCTTTCTCATTTTAAATGGCAACTGAATACATATCTTGTAAGATTTAAAATCCTAAGATTTCAGCGCCCTGTTTGAAAATGACGTACCCAAGGAAGCTCAGATACAATCATATTTGGCTTTTTTTCCAAAATTAGATTCAAGGAAATATAATTTAACTGCCTTTTAGGGCTGCTGGGAGGAAGCTCCAAGACAGGCAAAGTGGGTTCACCTCATAGGGCCCTTTCCTCTCTGTTGTAGGGGCTTTTCTATTCTAATCTCATTAGCAAGCTAGCATTCTTCATTTCAGCAGCCCTGGCGATCAGGTAACCTGATCCACTGGAGTAGGAGGAAGGTTTAGAAACTAAGTTCTTAGCACCTTTGTGGCCTTTTGAAGGTCTGGACCTGGGGAAAAGTGATGTCATGGTGAGACAGGAAATGGTATAAAGCTGCAAAATGTCATAAAACCGATTTCCATCTGGTCGTAGGTGTACAAGACACAAGCAAAGAAAAGCTCATTGTGTTTTTATCCAATGGGGATAAGGTTTCAGACCCGTAGATCATGGGAAAGCTGTTGACACAGCGTATCTGGACTTTTCAGCAAGGTGTTTGGATGGCCCCTTGGGACATCTTTGTGGGCAAGATGGAGAAATGTGGACAGGACAGTAGCAGCACCTGGTGATTCGTAGCCAGCTGGCTAAATGCCTGGGCGAAGGGGTTGATGGGTGGGTGTCCATCCAGAGAGAAGGTTCTAGCAGTGACAATCAGTACAGTTTTGCCACTGGATTTATCCTGTTCCTGTTCAACCTTGTTATCAACTTGCATGAAATGTGGGTGACATGTTTATCCCATTTGCTCATGACCCAGATCGGGGAAGCACAGTGACCTCATTTCACACCAGAATCAGAACCAAAATAGACTCCCCGGATAGGCCAAGACACTCAAGAGTCAGCCAAGGCACTCAAGGAAAGCCCTGCACTTGTGTCTGAAAAAAACCAATGGCGTTTATTACGGGATCATCAGGAACCTGCTTTCATGGAGATCTTTGTGTAAACCGTGGGACGTTCATACGATCAGTGTGTACAACCCTGTGATGTGATTTACATCGAGGTAAATTCCAGACAGGGGCCCTGAAACAGCGCGCTGACCCTCTGCCCTAGTCCCACACCTCTAGCTACCGTGTGCTGCTCCAGGCAATGCATGGTCTAAAGCACCAGTTCTCAACCTGTGGGTTGCGACCCCTTTGGGGGTCGAACGACCCTTTCACAGGGGTCGCCTAAGACCATCGGAAAACACTTATATAATTACATATTGTTTTTGTGATGAATCACTATGCTTTAATTATGTTCAATTTGTAACAATGAAAATACATCCTGCATATCAAGTATTTACATTACGATTCATAACAGTAGTAAATAACGAAAATAATTTTATAGTTGGGGGTCACCACAACATGAGGAACTGTATTAAAGGGTCGCAGCATTAGGAAGGTTGAGGACCACTGGTCTAAAGTAACATACTCAGAGGCAGGGGTCCAGGACAGAGAAGGTAGTGGGAGAGATTTGCAGGAGAGATCATAGCTGCCTTCCAAGGCCGACCCCTTCTTTATCCGCTCGTCTGCTAATATTTTAAACTCCTTAAGTCTTTTTTTTTTTCCTTTTGCTCTCCCCACCATCTAAAATCCCTACACCAAATAAGTCCAACCACCTGCATTTTCTACCCCTGTATCCTGACTGCTAAGCATTTCTGTGAGTGAAAAAAATCCCCACTCATCTGTTTGGGTAGGTGAACTTATAAAATGAGGGCCTCTAAACTCATCAGCCCCACAGACGGGCAGGTGGGTGCACAGTCTCTTCACAGGATCTCAGTTGCCTTCCCATGCCACCCTGTCCCCCCAGGGTCTATTCTAACTCTCCTCTCTCCCTCCAAGCTGGGACCTTAATGTTTTCTATGCAGAGAGAATCAGTGGACAACCCTCTGTTCTGCTTCCTCCTTTCCCGACTGTTTCCACATCCAGTCTGTACTCTTTTCTTCCTGCCTCAGAAAGTGCCCCTCTTTTCATCGAACATTTTATTTCCAGGCTCAGCTTAACTATCATACTTGATTCGTGTATTTCCCCCCTCTGTCTTTAACTTCTCCCTGGCTCTCCTCCGTTCCTCTCCGCCATCTGCAAATCTCACCCCTCTGCAAGACCCCTTTGTCTTTATCTCCTTAACAACCCTAGTCCCTGGAAACGGGGTCTGTATTGGCTGTTTTCACTAATCTCGCCTTCATCCCTTGATGGACTGCATTCCGAGTTCCATTCTCAGCCCGTCACTGAAATGCCCTCACTGTGATCACGAGTGGACCTCCAGAGCCAAATCCATGGGGAGCTTTTTGGTGGTTAATTCAGTTGACGCTGCTGCCCAGGTCCTCCTTAAAGAGACACCATTCTCTGTTTCTCTGACAACTTTTCTCTTCCGGTTTTCTTCCTCCCTCTTCAACTCATACTTTGTCTTAACCTTCCTCTGAGCTCCTCTCCATGGAGCCCTTTAATTTATTTTGCAAAAATGTATGTCTCCCTCCACTGTTTATTGGGTTTTATACTTTGCCTCTTACACATTGATATTCTCATTCCGCCCGTGGGCATTTCAGACACATTTCAACTTCAGCCCCATCTATGTCCTGATCACTCGGAAATCTGTACCTTTACCCTAACCCTCCTCCTGAGCTCTGGACTCCCATGTACAGTGTCTACCTACCGTCTCCACCTGGGTGACCCTCTGCTACTCCAAAGCTCACCACCTTTCCCATGCAAACCCCTCCTTCTCCTCTGTTCCCTGTCTTGGCCAATGGCACGCCTTCGGAACCAGGAACCAGCCCCACAAACCAGGAATCTGGACTCACCCCTCACCTCTCTGTGCTTCTGTCAACCTGCACATGAGAGGTTTGCCACGAAGATCCAGTGGGTGACTGAGGAAAGCAGTTCAATGGCTCCCTTGTGCGGGGCTGCTAAGGCTTATTTGCATTTCTGGTCCAGAAGTTGGAACTAGAGCCAAAGCATTCAGATTAAGGCAGCGGTTCTCAACCTGTGGGTCACGACCCCTTTGGCGGTCGAACGACCCTTTCATAGGGGTCGCCTAAGACCATCCTGCATATCAGATATTTACATTACGATTTATAACAGTAGCAACATTACAGTTATGAAGTAGCAATGAAAATAATTTTATGGTTGGGTCCCAACATGAGGAACTGTATTTAAAGGGCCAGAAGGTTGAGAACCACTGGATTAAGGGAAGCAGATATAGCTCCACGCTTGGGCATTTTTTCTGATATTACAGTCTCAGAGTGGCGTGGACTGCCTTGAGGGGTACAAGCGTCCCTTCACTGCAGGCATCAGGCCGAGGACTGGTTTTGCCGGACTGGGCTGGGGGGCTTCTAATGCCTCTGACAACTCGGAGATTTAATTCAACAGCTAGTAAGTCCCTCCTGTATACTTTGTCCCCAGCATCTCAGTTCTGCTTCCTAGTAGATGATTGGTCCAGTTGTATGGATGAGGAGCCAGCAGCTCAGAGGGGCAAGCAGTGTTTCTGAGGTGACTCAGCTGGGGAGTCAGTGTTAGGGCCAGGCTTCCAGGCAGGTCCACTGTCCCCAAAACCCACTGTTTTTCGAAGCCACTGCCTTCCAGCTGGCATTGGAAACAGACTTCAGCTCAGTAGAGTCTAGTCGGCTCTATACCCTCATTGGCACAGGAGAGAGACCTTTAAAGGTAATAGAAAGGAACATTTTTTTTTTTTTAAATCCAGAGCTTAACTAAGTTTGGAGCTTAAATTCTTCTTAACGATACCCCCACATTTATGGGCCCATTACCTTTCCCCTTTATTATTATAACTAGCAATCCTAATAATCAGATGCAATTTTCTTTCTAGGCCACCACTTCCATTTCCCAGAGGCTTGGAAAGGAATGCATGTAAAGGGGTTTACTCTTCCATTTCCTTCGAACCGCCTTTAATGAAATGCAGGTCCCCGCTCCAGAGGCCCTGGGTTGCCTAAAATAGGATCCTGCTGTGTGACACATGCTGAAGGGGGCAATCCTGGGCTTTCTTTTACAAACTTGAAGGAGAGGGAGAGAGTGGGCTGAGGTAGAGAAAGAATAGATAAGCTAATATTTACCTCATTTCCATTTTTGCCTTTACTGCATTGTCCTGGAAGGACCAGAGATGTGGTTCAAACTGCAGATAAGTATCAAAATGGGAAGCAATCCGTCTAGGACAGTGCCTGGGCGGGAGCAAGGGGCCCAAGGGGACAGTTGAGTCAAGGATCCGAAATCCAAGCTATAGAGACTCGGCTGGCGATAACCCAGGAGAGGCTATTTTTATAGCCCTAGGTAGCTGCCAGTCCCAGAACTCTAAGGAGCACTTATCCTCTTACTCTGAGGTATGCGATTACCTCTGCATCCTTCACCTGATCCCAGCTTTATTGTTTGAATTCTCAGAAAGCACTCTTAGCCTGTGGGCTTGAGGGTTAGGCGAGGCGTCGGGAATTAAAATCCAGCAAGCAATCTCAAGCCTCACGTTAGATTGAATGACCAGCTCCTCTGTGGGTCCTTGTCCAGGGAGAATTTTCAGAGGGACGCAGAGGTTAATGTTGTCATTGTACGAGGCACCAAGCAGGATTGGGAGGGAGGATGGGGGCAGAGTGAAAAGAGGAACAGACCAGCAGCCAGCACGGTGTGAGCACAGGTACCTCCACTGTTCAGCGTTGGCAGTAGCATGTTTAGGTCCTCGTTTCTCCACACTTAGAATGAAGCAGTTGTGCTTAATGATTCTTAAAGTTTCCTTGATCTCGAAAAGGAAATGTCCTGACACCGTCATAGCTCAACAGTCCACATATTGCCTGTTACTTGAGAACAAATCATCCTATTTCTGCCTCTCATTACGCAAGACCTACTGTGTCTGCAATACCTTGGACCTCGTGTGCTGTTCTAAGTGAATACATTCCCTTAAATTAAGCTACCCATAAAAAATACCTTGTTTCTGTTGGGAATCATTTCCATGAATATTAAAAAACCTGCAAGGCATGAAAAATTCAGTTTCCCTTCCACCGACAATGATTTCTTCTGTAGACTGTCAGAGATCATCGATTATAATCTCATATTTTATAAATGAACAGATCGAGGCCCAGAGAGGTGAGGCAGCTTTCTAAGTGTCACACAGCAAACACTCTTCTGTAGGACTGTTTCCTACCTCCCAACATGGCAAGATGCAGGTACTAGGCAATCAGTGCTTTGTGTGTGTTTGTTTAATTGCCAAGAGAGTTATTTTTAAATAGGAGGCTGCTTCACTTTGGAATATTTTTTTGAAGAAAAAAGAAAGAAACAAGGGCCCTAGATTCGTCCTTTTAAGTCCATTTGAACAGTGTGCCTTCTCTGTGCTGTTGCCGTTGGCGGGCCAACATCTTGCAGACAGACTGTTCCAGTCTACTTGGTTAGTTGTTATCCCAAACGCAGATCTGACTCACGGGTGAGATCATGAGAAATCTGGCCTATTTTCCTTGATGACTTTTTCTTTCCTATTCCAATTTTCTTTTGCGGTATTTGGCTCTATGTGATAGATACCCATGCTGGGGAACAGAATCCTGCAAGGGTTATTTCTAGGATGGTCTCTGCTGTCATATGAATCACAAGACAGCCGGAGCAGGTTTTGTCATCAGCTGCATGTGGCTTTGGTGCAGGAACTTAGGTGTGTGTGTGTGTGTGTGTGTGTGTGTGGCCTTTGACAAAGTAAGAAGGTTTTTCTTTATTGGGATTTCAGGGATTCTGGGATGGCCCTCCTTCTCATCAAATAGACTATTTCCATTCAACTAATGTTTATTTACTATCCTAGGTGCTGGTAGCACAATGGGGACTCCTACCATCTAGAGGAGGTTACCTATCATTAAATAAGTAAGGGTTACCTGGTCTGTGTATTACGGTGATATTAGCTGCTGTAACAATTAACCCCCCAAGTTTTAGTAGCTTAGTGTACCACAGAATTCTTCCTCCCTCACCTAAAAGCCCGGGGCAAGAATTCTCCGTCAGCGGGTGGCTCTCCTCCACACAGTGATTCAGGGCTCTGGGCTCCTTCCATCTTGCATCCCCACAGTTTCCTAGGACTGCGGTGTACTCTGTGTCCAACTGGTGGAAAGGGAAAGAAGGTACATTTATTTCTGAAATGCTTTGGTTTGAAAGTGGCACACATCACTTCTCACATTTCCTTGGCAAGAACTAAGCACACAGCCCCGCTTGGATGCCCAGAGGACTGGGAGGAGCAGCCCACGGAGAGCCTGCAATCTGGAAGGGGACCATGTGGGACTGTGGCGTTTGGCTGGCCATCTCTGCTATTGTCTGATGAGTACTTTGGCGGGGGGGTGGGGGGGTGGGGGGAGGAGAGGCCAATTAGGACAATACACAGGCACAGAAGAGAGGCACCTAATCTGGATTTGGGGGTAAGGGAGTCACCGCTTCTTATTCGTCCCTTCCCCACTCTTCCTCCTGAACTTGATTTCAGTTCCCAGTGCACCACTCTCTCTCTGCCTCTCACACCGTGACACGTGCTCTCTCCTCCCCTAGAACTCTCCTCCCAGCCCACCTTGCCCTTCCCTGGGCTAAGTCAGTGTTCCCGACTCGCAGGGCACATCTCCCAAGAAGCCTCTCTTCGACCCTCAACTCCAGTGTGCACGCATGCGTTCTGGCCTCATAGGAAGGCAAAGAAAGAAGATTTCTATTTATTGGATTTGATTACTCACAGGAGGCCCTCCTGCTGATGAAAGGAAGTTTGCCATGGGAGCTGAGGGAGGTAAGGAAGGCCTAGGATGATGGTGGAGGGGAGCGGGGACCGTTACAACCGCCCAATGGCTTGGAGGTGAGAGCTCCAGCCCTTTGGAGGAGGGGCAGCAGCATAGGGCTTCTAGGCCACCTCGGCTCAGGAACCTACTCTTCCAACAGGTTTCAGGAGCTGTTTCTCAGGGCGCGTTTCTAGAGAATAAATGAGAAAAATGCTGGTTAAGGATGGGCCACCCAAACAGGGCAGAGGCCGCCTCTGGGGAGGCATCATCTCTGACCAGGAGTGGGAGAAGGATACCCAGCCAGCCTCAGTCTCCGCGTGGAGGCCGGAGGGCATGTAGAACCTTCCAGAGCGGAAGCAATCATGGAACGCATCTTCCTGTTCCAACAGGCCCGGGACCTTGTGAAGGAAGATGGGATTTTCATTTTTTGGGTATAAGAAATGAGCATGCTTATCTTTCAGCGGAACTCATCTCCTTGTTCAAAAATATTTTCTTACTAATTATTTTTAATGATCTCAAGGAAAAGTGTCTTTTGTGATTATCCTAACAAGTTCCTACATGCAAGGGGCCTGCTGATCCTGCGTTCCTGCGTTTATGAGGCAATGGCTGCTTTTACTGTTTAGGTTCCTAATAGAGGGACCTAAAAATAGACCGGTGAGCTGGGTGCTCAGGAAAAAACCTTGGCAGGATGCTGTAGGAAGGATTAACTCCACGGGCTCTCCGCAGAATTCCGTCTGCTTCTCTGTTCTTCCCCGCACTGACCCGAAGGCGTGGTTTTCTGAAGCTGGGGCTGGGGGCTGGGGGGTGGGGGAAGGGACTCTCCCGTGGGAGAATAGTCACAGGTACAGAAACTGAAGGCAGGGAACCCAAGGGATGGGCGAGGTCCCTGAGGGCGATGGAGCAGTACCTGTCTAGCAGCCCTACAGGAGCCCTCAGATTCTGCCTCCCAGGGGTCCGCTCTGTGTCTTGTGATTTGTCAGTCCAAGTGCAGCTATTCATTCATGCACCAGCTATTTTATTTTATTTTTACTAATTCTTTATTGTTGAAAGTATTACACATGTCCCCTTTTTTCCCCCATTGACCCCTTCCAGCTGATCCCCACCCACCGCCATCAGATCCTCACTGCCCCATTGTCTGTGTCCATGGGCCAATGCATCTATGCATACAAGGTCCTTGGTTGATTGCCTCCCACCCACCCTTCCCCACCTCCCCTCTGAGATTCTGCACTCTGTTCCATGCTTCCTTGTCTCTGGATCCACTTGTTCATCAGATTCTTTTGTTGCTTAGATTCCACATATGAATGCAATCATGTGATGCTTGTCTTTCTCTAACTGACTTATTTCACTTAGCATGATACTCTCCAGGTCCCCCCATGCTGTCTCAAAGGGTAAGAGATTCTTTTTTTTTTTTACTGCTGCATAGTATTCCATGGTATTAATGTACCACAGCTTTGTTATCCACTCAGTGGATGGGCACTTGGGCTGTTTCCAGATCTTAGCTAGTGTAAATTGCATGGACCAACTATTTACAGAGCACCCACCGCACACCCTTCTAGGCACACGGCTGTAGGGGTGAGCGAGGCATTCAAAGCCCCAGTGCCATACAGCACTTGTGTTCCAGGAGCAGGAGAGGGGAGGACAAACATGCCATAAGTAAGCTAATGAATATATAGCATAACTTCAGGAACTGCATGCTTCTAGAAGAAAAATAAAGCAACTTCACGGGCTACAAAGATGGAGGGAGCTTGTTAGATAATTTGCACAGGAAGGCTGCTCTGAGAACATGACATTTAAGCAGAGACCTGAGAAGGGCAGAGTCAGCCAGGCACTGATTGAAGGGATAAGGGATCTGGGGAGAAGGAACAGCACGTGCAAGGGACCTGAGGAAGAGAAACCAGCAGGGCCAGTGGCATGGGGTGGAGCACGTAGGCAGTGGGACTGGCTGCTGGCTCACCCAGGGAAAGGCAATAGTGGACCATCAGAGGGCTGGAGGTGTGGCAGTGAGGCTACATTAGAGAAGTGTGACCCCTGCTTGAAGGAGGGAGGGGAAGGCTGTAGAGAGATTGGAGTTCCCTGCGGATTTGATTTCTCATCGCTATAGTCTAATGTAGTGGTCGCCAACCTTTCTGACCTCGCGGACCGCCAGTTGGAGACCACTGGTCTAATGCATGCATGTAGTTTCCAGTGCACAGGAATTTGCTTTTGGTGTGGAGGAAGGAACTGATGAATGCAGCCGACATGGTTGTTTGGAGAAAGCCAGTGGGAAGTCAGTGGAATGGTAAGCACCACTGTTCCCCAGAGCCCATAGCCGGGCCAGCGCTCTGCCCCGCGGGAGGGTTCCGACTCTGAGCGGAGAACTTTGGGTCTGATTGCCCGTTGTAGAGCAGCTCTGACCATCGCCCGGAAAGCCGCTCAGCTCAGCCTCCTTAACAGCAGCCCTGTTGCTAATAAATCCTTTGAAATCTTCTGCGAGGTTGGGCTTTTATGACACATTTGCATGTCAAGATCATTTGGGTTTGGAGTTTAGGTCTCCTGCTGTTCCTCGTGTCATAAATGGATGGTAACAACCTGGGAGGGGATTGTGTTCCGGGGCTGCAAGCAGATGAGCTTTAAAAACATCAATCTTATTTGCAAATAAGGCTAATGATAGACTGGGGAAAACAAAATAGTTCAAAATCTATGTGAGTGTTTGGTTGTTTCCAGAGGGCTTGCTTTGTGATGAAGTGCAGCAGAAAATGAAGGGTAAGATGGAAACAGGTAGAAATAGCATTCCAGGAGATTAAAATCCTACATAATAAAAGCATAGTATGCAAATTGTCCCCTCAATCAGGAGTTTGACCAGGGGGTGGGGCCGGCCAGGGGAAGGGAGGGAGTACCCGGCCAGCAGTGGCAGCCGCTAGGGACCCTACCAGTGCACAAATTTCGTGCACTGGCCTCTAGTAAATAAAAACCCAGGCCAACTGACGAAAGAGAACAATGTTGCCCCTCCCTGCAACATTGGGTCGCTGAGGGAGGTAAACCTCTACCCAGGGTTCCCTATCAAGGGTGATTTTGTCCTAGTGGATACTGGCAATGTCTGGAGACATTTTGGTTGTCACTGGTGGTTCTGGGGGCATCTAGTGAGTAAGGCCAGGGATGCAACTAAACTTGCTACAATGCAAAGGACAGCCCCACAGCAAAGGATTACCCACCTTAATTGTCAGTGTGCCCAGGCTGAGCACTTCTGCCTGCCTGTGGCTGTCTGTGCTGTTCTAGTCAGCCTCCAGCTGTGGAGTGGCTCCTGTCTTCCTTTCCTGGGATTTATTTAATCTCTAAGTGAAGTTCTGTGCTAACCTGTTTCACAGGTGGGGCCTATAGGACTGGAGACTGAGGGACTGTCCTGAGCTCATACGGTTTTAGTAACAGAGGTAGGGTTAATGAACATGAAAACATTTTAGGAGCTCTTGCAAAAGGAGTGGTTGCAGGCTTTTTACCTTCCACTCTGGAATATCATTCATTCATTCATTCATTCATTCACACAGTAACTGTCTGCTGAGTGTTATGTACCTGGCACTCTGCTCCCATCTGTCACCTGACATGGGCAACACAGTTACAAGGATAGTAACACTAATGCTGAGAACATTGGTTGAGGGTTTAAGCTGGGCCAGGACGAAGTCATTTAATAATCCTTTATCTTATTAAATCCTCCCCACAACCCTGCAAACAGGTACTATTATGATTTCCCCCTTCACAGGTGACAACATGGAGGCTCAGGTCACTTGGCAGTTATCAGGGCTAGGAATGTGAGTTGTAGCTAGGGCTTCAACTCCTGGCCACCGAGCTTCCCTCTTTTCCTACATGATGGTAACAAATTACATTGTTACTGCAGTTAAGAGACTCTTTAGAATTTTGACCAAAATTCAAGGAGAAGAAATGTAGATACATTTTGGATTCTATTGGCCAGGCTACCAGTGGGGTTTTTGCTAATTTTTTGGTTGCTGTTGCTTTTGGATTTTCTATACACATCAGGACTTCTTAAGAAACGTCCATAAGTACTTAGCTTTGTGAGAACTTACTGTGTTAGCGAGGTGACTAAATACCAGGGATTCAATGAAGAAAATACTTGTCTCCGTTTGGGTTCCCGCTAAAGCAGACCCTGAGACAAGGATTTGGATGCAGACAGTTCATTCGGGTGCAGCAATCCTGGTAAGGAATGAGGAGGTGAGAGGGGAAGGGGGAGCTGATAAAAGGTGTGCTAATGAAGCTACTGTTGTGAGGATGGCAGCTCATTCCCTCTGTGGGTCTCAAAGAGACATATGCAGAGTGCACCTCAGAATTCTCCCACCGAGGTGAGTGGATGTGGGGTTATTCATCTACCCATTCCCACTCTATGCCTCCTGTGCGCAGGTGGCTTCTGGGGACTCACACTCCCTGGCATTTCCTTCCGGCACAGAGAGAAGCCTAGAGTAAGTTTGGGAACAGAGTTCTGATCTCCAGGGAGGGCCGGCCAGGGGCTGTGACCACAACATCTGCTACAATATGCCGGAAGCTGGTCCATCCTTGCTGCTTGACACAGTCGCTGCAGGAAAGAAACATCTGCACAGCATATGTTTCAAGGGACCTGGCGTATATAGCATACTGTTCTTAATATGTTTGCTCCCCTTGGCGCTGTGTGTTTTAACCAAGGTCACCTCTCCGAGAAAGGTTGTTTCCCCAGGTAGGGATTTTTCCCTGAAGTCAGGGAGGGGATGAAACTCCTTAACTAAGTGCCAGGCGGGTAGTTAATCACTTTAACTACACACAATCATGCTTAAGCTACATAATCTTTACTCCCTGGAATGGAGATAAGAAACGCCCTAACCTTTGTAATAGAAATTGACAGGATCAAAATCAACTGGTATAAATACAGATGTAACAAGACAATAAAGACGAGAACTTGGCTGGAGATCCTGGCTAGAGATCCTGGCTAGGCTGCTGATCAACTGAACGCTGTCTCCGTGTCCTTCCTTCTTCGCCGACTCCGTCTACACCTTTGGGAACCCCTGGACCTGTCCTCAAGGAGCTCATCCTGCGATGGGCAGGGGGATTCTCAGAATTCACAGTACAGCAGGCAGTGGGAGATGAGCACAATGAATGGAGAGCAGCAAAAACAAGGGGAGATCTGGGTAGGCTTCCCCTGAAGAGCTGCGGATATATTTAATATAGTTCTCTATTACCAGCATCTTCCTTATTTCCATCGCTAGGACATAGTGCAGTAATGCCACATCGAGTGTTGCCTGGCCTCTGATTCTGAGAGCTTTTTTTTTTTTTTTTTTAAAGAGAAGTTGTGTTTGTTTGTGTTTTCGTTCTTTATTTATTTATATTTTTATTGATTTCAGAGAGGAAGGGAGAGGGGGAGAGAGAGGTAGAAACATCAATGATGAGAATCATGGATCGGCTGCCTCCTGCACACCCCACACTGGGGATCGAGCCCGCAACCTGGGCATGTGCCCTGACTGGGAATCGAACCGTGACCTCCTGGTTCATAGGTTGATGCTCAACTACTGAGCCACGCCGGCCAGGCTGATTCTGAGAGCTTTGAATTCCCTTCTTCTTGCATGCAGTCATGCCAGCATACTCTTGTGGTCAGCATCAGGGTCATGAGCCTGGCATGTGTGCTCACAGCAGTGGGAACCTTTAATCCATTGTCCTTGAAGTTGTGTAGCAAAGAGGCTGGTGCCAGCCGCACGCCGCCCACATCCACTACAGCCAGCCATTCTAATGGCTGTTGCTACTGGTGTGAAATCTTAGACGAATGGCTGACCTGGCTGAGCCCATGTTTCCTGACTGCCATCCCGAGGGCAGGGGCCCATGGTCTGCAGTGATGCAAAATTCAAGGAGCAAGAAGCATGCAGGCAGTTCATGTGGAGAGCTTGTAGAAACAGATTCCTGGCCCCACCCCCCGAGGTTCTGAATCAGAGACCCCCTCTGCTGCTGCTGGCCTGCAGCCCACACGTGGAGGAGCCAGGTCTAGGGTGTTTCCCCCAACTCTCACCTGGCTGTTTGCAGCTAGTTGCTCAGTTGGCACCATTGACATTTGGGGCCAGATAATTCTTTGGTGTGGGTACCCCCCTGTGCATGGCAGGAGGTTTAGCAGCATCCCTGGTCTCTTCCCACTCGATGCCAGTAGCAATTCCCAGTAGTGACAACCCAGAGTGCCTTCAGACATTGCCAAATGGCCCCTGGGAGGCAAATCACTCCAGCTTGAGGTCGAATGACGTAGTGATTTAGAACAGTTTCTCAGATCTTAATGCACAGACATATCACGGGGAACATGCTAAGAGGAAGATTCTAACTCAGTAGGTCTGTCTGCATTGGGGCCTGAGAGTCGGTATTTCTGTTGGGCTCCTAGGTAATGCTAATACCGCTGGCTGGTGACCACACTTTGAGTAGCAGTGGTCCTCACCCCAGTGAGGGAGTGCTCTGGCTGGACCCAAAGGAGCAAAGATGTCCCCTGCAATTGCTGATCATGTTGGATGGTTCCTCTAGTTCCCTCTTATTTCCCCAGGTCAATGAAAGCTGTGGGGGCTGCTCTCCCTCCCCCAGCAGTCCCTCCAGCAGTGCTGGGACCTCTGTCCTGCTTATCCAGGGAGGAGTTAGCTCTCCTCTGTGGGTGACAGCAGATCTGAGTGTGCCTTCAATGCATACACGGATCCCACTAGGGCCGTCTCAGTCCCCAAAGAGCCCACTTTGCACTTTTGAGTCTTTTGTGTTTTTTAACTTTGAGTTTTAAAGGGAGAAAGGAGGAGGGAACCTGCTTTATGGAAGGTAAGAAGCCCAGGTGTGCCAACCTGAACTTCTAGGAGCTTTATAGGAGGGCAGCTGGGGTTCAGGGGATGGTTCTCAGAGCCCAAGAAGCAGCTGCAATTGTCGAGCAGGAAAGCCTAAGGCAGATGTGAGGGGTTGGGGTGGGGCCTTTGCATACCACGGAATCCAGGAATTATTCCGGTAACGAACTGTGTAGACTTCTAGAAATGCTGTCACCTTGCCCATTGTTATTTTTAGCCATTGTCTGTTTCCTATTGTACCAGCAGTACACATTCGGAGGCAACCTTTCTCCATGCCTTAGTGAGGAGGTTTGAGACAGTGTGGGGACGGAAGAGTGGGTGCTGTACTGGGACAGTCGCCCAAAGGATGTGTCCCAGTGTCAGGAAAGGAGGGCAGCAGGGAACTGCCACCCCGGTCTCTGAATGGGGGTGGCCAGGGTCCCCGCTGGGGCGTCTCAGATGGGAATGCCAGCTCTTCTCCACAGCCACTCTTTGTGAGGACAGGACTGTGCTCCCCTCAGTACAGACTATTGGGGTGATGGTGGGGTGTCCCCACTGCATGCATCCCTGCTTCTAGGGGAGAATGCACTTTGAGCTCTAAAATGCTAACTGCTACGTGGATGTCTCCCTCCGGCTGTGTTTGGGATGTTGTGTTAGATGAGCCCTACCCAGGACAACAGGATGTGACCCTTGGTTGTCCAGCAGGAAGGTTGCGTGTATAAGGCGAGTTGTAGAAAGATTTGTGTGGGAAGGAGAGGGGGGTGATTCGTCAGCGCTGTGGACTGAATGCTTGTGCCCCACCCTCAATCATACGTTGAAACCCTAATCCTTAATGTGATCATATTTGGAGATGGGGCTTTGGAGAGGTCATTAGGTCACGGGATGGAGCCCTCAGGATGGGATCAGTGGCCTTATAAGAAGAGACCTGAGAGCCAGTGACCCCCCCCCCCCACTCTCCTTCTCTCTGCTATGTGAGGACATTACCACAAAGAGAGCCGTCACCATGAACTAAATCTGCAGGCACCTTGACCTGGGATTTCCCAGCCTTCAGAACTGTGACAAATAAATCTCCTGTGGTTTAAGCCACCTAGTCTATGTTATTTTTGTTCTAGCAGCCTAGACTAAGACATTGGAGAAGATGACTTAGACCAGGGATGGGGAACATCTGGCCCTTGGAAATCATTTGGTCTCACCCTACCAAGGCATTAGGGGTGAGTTAACTAAATGTTTAGCCAATATAGCAGGTTAATTTATATATATATTTAAATCCTCACCCAAGGATATTTTTCCATTGATTTATAGAGAAAGTGGAAGAAAGAGGGAGAGACAGAAACACCGATGTGAGAGAGAGACATCGATTGGTTGCCTCCTGCATGCACCCTCATCAAGGCCAGAAGCCTGCGACCAAAATACGTGCCCTTGGCCAGAATCCAACTTGGGACCCTTCGGTCCACAGGGCGACGCTCTATCCACTGAGCCTAACCAGCTAGGGCTACAAATGATGTTATAAATATCCCAATGAAGGTTCCCCACCCCTGACTTAGACTAACAGATTCCAAATGCAGTCTGAAATGACAGGTGCTGGTCAGTTACAGGAGTTTCTATCAGTTGGGTGATAAATGAGGAAAATAAGATGAATGCAGCTAGCTTTTCTTAAAGCTAGATGTATTCATTTTAAAAACAGATTTATGCTGCACTTAATGGTCTTTCTACCTTGGAAGAGGTTAAACTGTCTTGTCATTAAACTATGGTGTTTCTCAATGATATTTATTTAGTATCTTTGCGCGTACACACACACACACACACACACACACACACACACACACACCAGGTTAGAAATACTTTAGTTCCAAAAATAATTTGTAAGATTTTTATTGTCTATGAGATCCAGATGTCTAGAAACCACCGAATTGGACAATTATAAAAGTGAAATTGAGAGATGAGAGCCTGGATTAGGGTGGTGGCCATGGTGGGGGGAGGGAGTGGGAGGAGGATCAGACAAACGTAGCTGCTGACTGGATGCCTCTGAATAGGGGTGACTTCGAGGGTGATGGTGGGACCTTTTAGAGAAAGGCAGAAGTTGGAGTAGGAAGGGTTCTGGTACAGATGAAACATTTGGGAGTCATAATCATAAAACATTAACGACTGTAATTTGTTGAGGGCACAGTACTGGGAGCTTAATTTCCATGATTTCATTTAATCAATGCAACAGCCCTTTGAGGTTGATGCTATTGTTGCCTTAGTCGGACAGATTGGGGCAGAGAGAGGTTCAGTAACACTGTCTTCGGTCAGAGCCAAAAGACATGGAGTGTTCATACTTGGGACTGTGGGAGCCTAAAGCCCAAGAAAGAACCAAATCACTGTTCTGTGAGATCCCCCCATCCCTGTGAGACCCCATCCCTGTGAGACCCCATCCCTGTGAGACCCCATCCTTGTGAGAATCATCTTCATTGTGATGATGGCTTCATGAATTTATACATAATGTTAAAAGTTTTCAAATTGAATGCTTTAAATATGTGCAGTTTATTGTATGCCAGTTATACCGCATGTTGCAAGTTGGATTCCCTGGGAAACTCCAGGGCATATCTCATGGTCAGAACCCATCGGTGAGAGGCAGGAAGTGGAGCTGGGCTGCCGTGTGTTCTCAGCCAGGGTCTCAGGCAACCCCTCCGAGTTGTGATCCAGGAGCCAGGCCTCTGTCCCACTTTGGAAGCAGCTGCTGAGGCCGAGTGCTGAGGGCCCTCCTCGGCTGGACTTCAGTCCTGCATCACAGCACCCCCTGTAGTCCTGGTGTTTTAAATTGTGTTTCTTATTTTTGCTTTTAAGTTATGTCAGGGAAAATTAACTAGGATCCTGCCTCGTTAGGTAACTCTTCTTCTCCTTCTCCTTCTCCTTCTCCTCCCCCTCCTCCTCATTGGTGATGTAAAAAAATAAATAAATAAATAAAATGTTGCCCTGCCAGACTGTTTGAGGGGAAGAGAGGTGGGCAAGATGGTGGTCTCCGGTTACAAAGCCACTGTCCACTGAACTGACGAAGGAGAGGGACTCTGCCTCGTGTGCAGACATGCTTACCAGAGTATTATCTTCCCATTAACATGACTCCACAGGTGCTGCTTGTTTTCATTCCACTTGACTGAGAGATCTTTGCTGGTTTGGCGCAGACTCCAAGGTTTCTTCTGGAAAGCAAAACATTTCTTCACTTTTGCAAAGCCGCTTATGCTTAAAGACATTTCCAGTAGCTTATTGCTTTCAAAAGTTTCCCTCTTAAAAACTGAGGGTATTAAAAAGTGGGTGAGACAGCTGCTCTTTCAAGAGATGTTGTGTCTGAGGGCACTTGAGACTCATCACAAGTATCTTGGGGTGTTGTGACCTGTTACGACACATGTCCTTGTATTGTGAGGGAGTGTATTGTGTTGTGCTGAATTGTATTTTTTGGTAACAAGCACTTAGGCAGTGCTTACTATGTGCCAGGCATTGTCCCCATGGTTTATAAATACAGGATTAGCTTGTTTAATTTACTCTGTCTAGCAGCCCTATGAAACAGAACCTTTTTACAGATGAGGAAATAGGTATTTTTGACCTCCAGCTAATGGACTGTAAATTTGGAGAGTCAAGCACTTATATCTATATATTTATTTATTTATTTATTAAGTCTCTTAGGTCTCATAGTACCAAGACATCAACCTAGGATTGTTAAACTCACCTTCAAGGGCTCTGTGGAATGCCTAAACTTATATAAACACCCAAAATTTGTAAAATTTTATCAAATCCTCAATTATCATCATACCCTGAACTGTTCAGCTCTAAAGATTTTAAATACATCTTCCATACTGACATGGATGGTGGTCCATGAAGTCCGAAAGGTTGGCGACCGCTGTTCCACAGCATCTTTCTTAGGTAACTGACAGAGAGAATTATTTCATGTGTTTTATGTTTATGATGTGCTTTGCACTCATGAGATGGTGGAGAAGACTTGTCAAGTTCCTATTCATTCATTCATTCACCGTTGGAGCAGGTGTCATGGCAAAGCTGAATGGAGGGTGAGCCTGGAGAGCAAAAGACCTTCACTGGCCGCCTGTCAGCAGAATTTGCCTGGATCCAAGGGGACAAGTCTGTTGGTGACTCCAGCTTCCTTTCATAGCCAAGCTGCTTGCCAGATCGAAGGACCAGAACAGATGCTGGGAATCTGCTTTATCATTATATATTATATATGTTATTATTACATATTGCAAACCTTTGCTTTGCACACAGTATGAGAGAAAGGCTTCCACCAATTCATGTCATCAGAGAGGAAATCAGAATAGTGCAATGTCCAAATCAAACCTTCCAGGCCAACTGCTAACAGAAGGTAGAGTGAGCTGGCTGTGGATTCAGCCCCCTGAGGATTGGGAGGAAATTTGCTCTTAGAAAACCTATTTTTAAAAATAGTTCTCATACATGTCAGCCTCGGGAAGATAAGTCTTCCTGTGCCGCCTGGAATTGACCGGCATGCCGTCCGTTTCTTGCCAGCCAGACTCCGATGGTGCACGCACACAGGCAGACGGGAGCGAGCCCATGGCTCTGCAGCCTGGGCCTGCCAGGCGTCTCATCTGGACGTGAGGGCTTAATGACTCTGCTGCTCTCTGGAAACACATGCTGCTGGCTTGTCCTTGAAATCCCTGACCAGGCGCCAGGCCCTGCTGGGTTTGTAAATACCTCCTGTTGTGGGCGCAGGGAGCCTGTGCCCGGTCTGCCAGTTGGTCTCCTGCAGTTTGGAGAGATCAGGAGGCAACCGGTCCAGCCTGTGCTTCTCCAGCTCGTCTTGGCT
>NW_006289813.1:12843087-12865525 GCF_000327345.1 Myotis davidii | reverse complement strand
CTCTTTCCCAGGATTTCCCCCTCAAGGTCAAACCTGCAAAATAACCGCCACCAACCATGCAGATGATTTTGCCTTTTCCATAAACGAATGGATAGCATTGCTGGGTTATCACTAAGTGCTTCTGAGTATGGAGCTACCACTTGGGTGGAAAATTACTGGTTTTCTTCCTTTAATGTGATAAACATGAAAGGTTTAAGCCTGTTGGTTTTTCGATACTTATCTATTTAATGAACTTTTAATTCCGGAATAATTTTAGATGAACAGGAAAACTGCCAAGATAGTAAGAGTTCCCATATACCCTTCACCCTGTTTCCCCTATTGTTAACATCTCACATAACCATGGTGCACATTTCTATGAACTAAGCCACAGGCTTATTCCGATTTCACTAATGGCCTTTGTCTGTGCCAGAATCCGATCCAGGATACCATGGTGCACTTAGTAACACTGCTGTTTAATATCAGAATATCTTAGCTCAGGGCACTAAAAAGCAAGACAGAGTGAATTGTGTTGATAGTGGGGTTCTCCAACAGGAGTACATTTTCCCTCTCTAACAACAACTAAGACTTGACTGTCATCTGTCATCTTGGGTTGTGAACAGCAGATGGTATTGACTCATGTGATATCATAGCTGTCATAGAAATTTCACAGAACTTGTTGTCCAGCCTGGGTGTGAATCCAGGGACTTCTGTTTACAGGCATACCTCAGAGATATTGCGGGTTCCGTTCCAGACCACTGCAACAAAGCGAGTCACAATCCTTTTGCTGGTGGTGGGTCTTGCTTTCAATTTGTAAAAACACAGTATCTGTGAAGTCCATAAGGTGAGGTGCAATAAAATGAGGTATGCCTCTATTTATGTTATACCTTCTAGAAACCAAAACTCCAGGGCAGGGTGAAAAAGGTGAAGGGATCAAGAAAATAAAAACACAAACACAAAAACTCATAGTCACGGACAAGAGTATGGTGATTAC
Organism: Myotis davidii; assembly: GCF_000327345.1. Lineage (NCBI taxonomy): Eukaryota > Metazoa > Chordata > Mammalia > Chiroptera > Vespertilionidae > Myotis > Myotis davidii. The sequence continues at coordinate 12,864,555 of NW_006289813.1, read as the reverse complement.
CAGAGGGAAGGTGGTTTAGAGGAGGTAGAAGAGGGTAGAGGAGGGGTAGAAGGTGATGGAAGGAGACTTTACTTGGGGTGGTGAACACACAATACGATATACGGATGAATTGTACATCTGAAACCTAAATTATTAACCAATGTCACCCCAATAAATTCAGTAAGAAAAAATTTAGAAAAGAAACGAATGCTCTCTGAGCTTCATGTTCCTTCTGTAATATATATAGATAGATAGATTATCTCTCTATATCTCTACATATAATCTATATATAAAAATAGAGAAATATGCTAATTAACCGGGACTCCGTAATGGCCTGACCGGACAGGAGGAGGTTGCGCTCAGCGTTGGGGGTGGGGCGGCAGGGGCCTCTGCGCGCCTGCGCTGGGGGAGGGCCTAATCAGTAGTGCTGGGGGGAGGGCCTGATCACTAGCGGCTGTGGCTGCTTCAAGGACTGGAGAGGGAGGCAGGGCTGGACCAGTGACTTGAGGGTGGGCAGTGCTGTGCGATTTCGAATCGCACGCTGGGCTCCTAGTATACTTATAAAACATGTATAAAATAATATATGTATATAATACTAGTAAATGTGTCTGTCTGTCTCCCTATCACCGCTTGCTTTTCCTACCTTGTTGGATCACAAAATGCCATGTTAAAAAATTTCAAAACTATAAGACTCTTTCCAAAATGAGTCCTTATAATAAAAACTGTACCTGAAAATATGGCTAATTAGACATTTTAAAAAGATATTTATAAGCTGATTTAAGCAACTGTTTGAATCCAGGAGTTTTCTTCCTTGATCATTTGGACTTCGTTAAACCTTGACTCCTGTGCCCTGGCCCTGGGACAGTGTGGATAAGCTTGAGTTATTTGGTGTTTGGTCAGCTCTGTCTCCTGCAACCTCAGCCTGGGGCACCTTATCTCATGCCCACTTGGTAACCAGTCACATCACAGCCCGTGCCCTGCTGTGACTCCTCTGGTGCTCTCGGGGCATCTGAGGCTCTGGGTGCACATAGAACCTCCATTTGAAAAACCTAGCTCCCCTGAGCCACAGTTTCTCCCTAAAGGCAACAGTAAATTTCAAAGTAAATATATTGTAGTAGCATCGCTTAGATCCCTTTACTGGGGCAGAAAATATAGAGGACTGAAGGAAGGGTGTAATTTTTTTTGGAACACCACATTCTTTCTTCTCCCTAAGTCCCATGGAGATAATTATACGATTGGAAAATTAGACCCCAGAGGAAAGTTTGAAGGGACTGGGATTGGTGAAGGCTGAGGAGGTGAGAGAGAGGGGTAGAAAGGAGGGGCTGATGCTACTGTTGGGCATGTAGGCACTTCCTGCAGGTCTGAGGAGGAGGGGAGAGCCACTCAGGCTGAGTTGGAGGCAGGGAGGTTAGACTTGGCCATGAGAGGGATCCACCTTTGAATAGGATGCTCTCGTGTCTGTGGGCACTTTAACGTAGAGTCTGCAAGGCCAGTGCTAAAAGGTGTATTCCCGCCAAGGTGTTACGTCCACTGTCAGGACAGACTGCCCCTCTGGAGGGTCTCAGTGCCTGAGTGACCTGTAGCCTGGCTTCCCATAAAGGCATTTCATTGGGAGGGTGGAATTCCTTTTAAAAGCAAGGCTTTATTACAACAAAGAAGACTTTGCCCTAACTGATACTCTTAACTTGTATTTAAATAAGGTGTGTCATTTTAAAGGTTGAGAAATGTAAAAATAAGGGCTAATTGAGTACTTTCCTTGTCCATTTAAAATTCTTAATAACCATTTAATTGAGTTCTGGAGTTTTTTCCCTCTCCTGCATGGATGACTAGGACTAGCACATTGTCAGTCTTTTTTTTTTTTATTGTCTATAGTTTTACATATGTCTCCTTTTCCCCCATTTGACCCACATGGTCAGTCTTTAGGCTCTGTGCATGTGCGTGCGTGTGTGTGTGTGTGTGTGTGTGTGTAAAACACATGTACATGGCTTGGACATTTGGTGATTTCCAAGTAGCTAAGCCTCAGAAGCCCCACAGGTGAATTTCACACAGGCCAAGACATTCCATGTTCACCAAAAGCTGCCTTACTCCTTGAATCCTTCAGCGTGCTCCTGCCTTTCCCCCGGCGCCCTGTCCGTGAGCCTTGAGCCGAGTAGAAAGACCCCCTTCTGCTCTTGTGTGAGTGTGCACTGAGAGTGCAGGAGTCCCATAGACTCTCCCTCCAGATCAGATGCGAGTCCTTTCTTTCTCCAGATATGACCAGAGCCCAGACTTTATCTCTTTGAGGTGATCTCCTGCCTGACTCCTACCATCTGGTGTTTGTGAGCAATTTGCATTGACCCTCAAGTTTGCTCCTTAAACACCCTCTTTGGCAGCTCTGTAGCTCCTGCAACGTGTACAGCTTTGCTTTGGGTCCCGGCTGCTTCCAACAGAGCCTGGAGGTGCAACATATCAGATCAGGATGTCATGGGGGGAAAAGAATTAGAAACAAGGTTATAAGATTTTCATGCTGATTTAAAGTGATTTGTCTGCAGTCTTAGAAGGTAGGGTGTGGGACCATATTCTGTGAAGTTTATGTTTCTAATAACACTTGTTAGGTTGCTTTTTAAAAAATATACACAGAAGTATAAAGAAAACAAAAAGGTGATGACTTCACTGTTCAGATAGATTTTTGGGGTGTTTTCTCAATGGAAAATATGTACATGCTTTCAAAATTCAAATAGTGCAGAATAATTAAAACAATGAACCCCAGAGCCGTTATATGTTGATATACACATATTTACCCAGACGGATAATAAAACACAAGGAGTTCTGCACTTTGATGTTTTTTCTTGGAGATAGTTTGCTATCAGCTCATAAAGGTTTCCTTTGCCTTTGGTATCATCTGCAAAGTAGTCCATCATATGGATGTTGATCATCTATTTAACCAGCCCTCTGTTGAAATATACTGTTTGCTTTTAATTCTTTACTGCAGCGAGTATGCAGTGCACATACTTGCACCTACCACTTCTTCTGTGTGTATCTGTTGGGTAACTTAATACAGATAGTATGATACCAGAACAAAGGACATATACATTGTGAATTTGATAAACACTGCCATATCGTCCCTAAGAAAGGTTGCACAAATTTACACTCCCAGTAAGAAGGGCCATATTCTATGTACATGCACCAATATTTAAAGCATTGCTTTACCCCTTTGGAAATTACTTTACTCTGATTTTGAATTTGGAATTCCGCTCCATCCTCCTGTGGCAGCCACCTGCCTACCACCAGCTCTTCCCGGACGTCTGACAGGAATCTCCAGTGATGAGTAGACAGGCTAATAGAGTCCTTGATTTCCTGCTGTCACTGCCAAACCTGCTCCTGCTCATTTACTCTTTCTTAGTAAATGGCACCATCGTCTACCCAGTGACTCAGACCAAAACACTGGGCGTAATCCTGGATTCCTGTCTGTTTTCCTTCTTCACTCCTAACTCATCAGCAAAATGGCACTATGTCAAAACAGTATCCCTCATCAGACCCCTGGTGAACATTTCTAACATTTCCCCCTAGTTTATGCCAACATTCTCTCTCGGGTAGGCAGGCCATTGCTGGGAAAACCCAGAACTACATTTCTGATCTGGTGTTTGTAGAGTCCTCTCCCTACATGGTAGGCAGAATAAATTGTTAAAAATGCTTCTCAGATCAGATCTACAGACGAAAGCCCTCTAATGGCTTTCCATCTCAATTAGATTAAAATCCTGATTCCTCTGGCCCTGCTTGTCTTCCTGGCCTTCTCTGTCACCCACGACCTTCTGTCTGTCTCTTGACCACTTGAAGCTCATTTCAGCTTCAGGGGCTTTGCTTTTCCTTTTCTGGTTGCCTGGAGTGGGCACCCGCTAGGTCTTTGTCATGGCCAGTTCCTGGGTCTCAACTCCAGCATCACCCTCATCACTCTTTATCTCATTGTCCTGCTTGATTTTCTCTGCAACACTTATCACTACGTTACTTTTCTTACTCATTTACTTGTTTAAAGTTTAGAATTTTTGTTCTTTTAGGTGCTGATTTCCAACATCTTGACCAGTGCTTGGCACATAGTAGGCACTTGAGCCTGTTTCTGGAATTTTATTTTGCACCATTGTCAAATCATTGGTGCAAAATAATTATTATTAATTGGTGCAAAATAATTATTAATTATTGTAGCTTCATAATAAGTTTGAATGCTCTTAAGACCAGGCTTTCTCTGCCCTAACTCTCATCACCCCCTTCTCTTTCATAAATTTTCTAGCTATTTATGTTTATTTTTCCAGAGGAACTTTCTAAAAATACTCCTTGTTCGTATTTTAATTGGGTTCACATTGAATTTATAGATTAATTTGGAGGGGGGGAATCATTGAACCTCTTTGTCTAAAGGCAAGTGAGGCCTTTCTTTAACTTAAAATATTCTTCTAGTCCCTCTATAATTTTTTAAAAAACTTTTAATACATAGAATTTTGAACATCCACAAAAGTAAACATACTCTGTTTAATAGAAAGACTCCAAATGGCCTCAATACATTAATATCATTATTATACCAAAAAACTAACAATATTTCTTTATTGATAATTTTACAGATATCCTCTATTAGGTCAGTCATATTTCTTACTAAATATCAATATATCAAAGTTTAAAAAATCATTCTTAGTTTCTATTGAAAATGGGGCTATTGGTTTCCATTGTATTTTTCAAACAGTTATTTTGATATTTATTAAAACTAACAATTTTCATGTATTAATTCTGCAGTCTGTCACCTTGTTGAATTTTCTTACTGTTTCCAGACTTTCCTAGTCACCTGCCTGCAGTTGCAGGGCTCTTAAACCTGGGCTGTGAGGGCCTGTACACTCAGTCCAGACCAGGGTTGTGGACACGGTGCATGAGGCTAAAGGAACTCACACAGGCTTCTAGATCCCAGAGATCATTTGGGAATTCATTTGAGACGTAAAAATAGACAAAATAATACACGACCACTGACAATGCACCGGAAGTCCATCAGCAAGTCCACACTAAGTCACCCAGTTTCAAGAAACTTTCCAAGTACAGGAGGCCACAGCAAGGTCAGACTCATCGGTAAAGGGTTCCCAGGGATGAGAGAAACACAGCAGCTCATTCAGCCTGGACCTGCGCGTCCGATTCCTCATTGGGACCGCCAGGCCAGATGTGCTCCAGAACTCAGCTTTGTTATACCATTTCCTTTAGGGTTTGGAGTAGCCCCTCAAAATCAAATGAATTGATGTCTCAGCAGAAAAATATAGGAATATCACAAGAGTAGGATGAAGGAAGACTCCAAATGGCCTCAAGACAGTTCAGATCAACAAAGTTTTGCTGTTGAATGCCTTACAAAACAAACTCAGTTGCCCACGTTCTTTGGATTTGGGAGTTGCAAATAGGAACTGTGGACCCATGTAAGCAAAGGCCCTGGTGAGACTCAAGTCCCCTGGGGAGGCGGTAAAGAGATTGGCAGTGCTGGCCCCTTCTCATGGGATTGGCTGCCATTGACTTAGTTGACCTCCATAGAACATGCCGGAACCTTAGGCTTGCTAACAGCCCATGCTTCTTAATGCCCCTTATTCTCCTCACTACCCTACTCCTGCCCCCACCCCCCCAATCTTGTGGCAAAACCCAAGGAATTGGTGCTGAGCCTCTGGCCCACTTTTCTGAACCAGGTGACAAGGGCGGGTGCTGTGCAGGCCACAGGCACCGTGTGCTGGGACATCCAGGGGTTGACAGCTGTATTCTCACTCCTGGATCCTCAGGGGAACCCTTCTGAGGTAGAAGGTGGTAATGACCTCTCAGGGCCCCTCCCTTCCTTTCTTCTCAATGAAGATTGAATGAATAGACTGCAAAGCTGGCGTAATATTTGCTCTACTTGAGGGAATGAGGTAGTTAGCTGGGTCACAGCAAGGCAAAGCTACTCTCTCAGCAGTTTCTACTGAGTGTACAGCCTCCCTGGGGTAATTAGCATTTCTGGTTACCCAGGCAGCAGTCCTGGAAGCATCAGGTCACTGCTCTGTCTGCGTGGACTGGCCGGGGCCCGGGAGCTGCGTGGCCCAGCATCTGTGGGGTTCAGGATGGACTTGTCGAGACCCATTTCTAAATGCAGCCACATCCCGCGTGAGGTATGTTGCTGTGCAAGCGAAACTGTGGGCCAGGCCAGCCAGTCCTCCCATACATGTGGTGCGTCTAATTAAATGAGTTAAAGGTAATGCTGTGAAATTGAGTCCTGCAGCCCCGCCCTCCTGACTGCGTCTGCTGAGCCCTGTGGTGGTGATTGCATTGCTGAGTGGGCGCCTCCCTTCTGCTCCCCGTGGCTGCAGAAGCCTCAGGGATCTTCTCTGGTGTTCTGTTCTCTGGGCCAAGAAGGCTTCTGGAAGGTTCTGATGTTCTCTCCTGTGTGTGCGGTTAATCTTCATCTCTTCCAAAGGAGGACAAAAGCTCCAGTAGTCATTGAGGAGGCGTTTCTTGGTGGGGTGTTGGACTCGAAGTCCATCCTTAGAAAGGAGAACAGGAAATTCCCGTGGGCCCATCGGAGCTATTGAGCTGCTGGCAAACGCATCAGAATGCCGCTCAGGTCATTTGAAACGTTGTCCCGCGGCCCCACACTGAGTCATCCCCTGACTTTTGGAAAGAGCAAGCATCAGAGATAACTCTGGTAAAAATATCATCATTTGGGATCAAAAATGAGTTGGACTCCTATGTGCCAATTCTTGAGGTGGTTGCAGCGAAGAAAGACTGCATTTGTGGTCTTCTCGCTGGAAGGAGCAGTCCAGATGGGATGGGGGTTTTAGCCGAGTCCTCAACGACCCTGGCAAGTTCCTTAATATCATGACACCTCAGTTTCCTCATCTGTTAAATGGAAATAACTCATGGAGCTGTTGACCACCTTGCAAAGTGCCTAACACACTGCCCAGTGCCTGGAGTATGGTGGTGGAGGCTCGGTGTGTGCGCAGTACAGTGCCACCTGGGATGATGGTGGTGGAGTGGTGCCCAGTGGATTCCTCTCCCGGGGCTGTCAAAACAACTGGGTGCCTCAAAACAACAGATACTTCTTTTTTCCCAGCTCTGGAGGCCAGATGTCCAAAATCAAAGCCTTGGCAGAGCTGGGCTGCCTCGGAAGGCTCTGGGGGAGGACCTTCGTTCGCTTCTTGTAGCTCTGGTTGCTGGATGTGTTCTTGGCTGGGCAGCGTCATCCCAGTCTCTGCCTCGTGGTCCCGTTGCTTCCTCCTCTCCTCTGCCTTCTCCTCTGTGTGTCCCGTTCTAATCTCCCCCTGCCTCTCAATTGTAAGGATGTGTGGGATTGGGTTTTAGGGTCCGCCTGCCTGCATAACCCAGGTTATGTGTACCTTAAGATCCTTCATCTCACCTGCAAAGACCCAGTGTTCTACCAACTAAGGTCCCACTCACAGGTTCCTGGGATTAGGACGTGGCTATATCTTTGGGGGGAGCCACAGTCCCACCCACTCCACTCAGTAAATGGGACCCGTGGTGATGATGACGATCATGGCAATGACAATACAAATCAGTAAAGAAGTGCAGGCAAGACTGAGGGTTTGGGGGAGCAGTTAGGGTGGCGCGGAAGCGGGGACTGGGCTCTGGCCTGACTTGGTTCCTACCCTTCACTGCCTTCTGGACAGCCCCTTGGTCCATCGCTCTGACACCCCCGTGGCCTTCTGCCCCAGGTCTATTAGGCCCGTGCCCTTCCTCACAGTGGCCCGCCTCCCCCATGAGGCGCGGCACCTTCTGTGAGGGCTCAGCATGAAGACATGTCCAGCAGGCCCATCGCCGGCATCCCGGCATCCAGGCCCGGCTGAGAGGAGCCGTGATGCTTTGCAGGATCCTGTGATTGCATCCAAATAGTCACCGGCTGCCCCCCAAGCCTTTTGAGGTTATGCCACAGATGTTCAGGCTGGGAGGCAGCGTTTCCCCCAGGCCTTTCCCCCAGGCTGCTGCTGGAATGGCACCCCTTGCAGCCGGAAATGCTGCTGTTCCCCAGGCCCTGCCTGACTAAGGTTTGACAGCTTGTTTGTTTCTTACCTTCAGGCTGGGAAGAGAGAGGCAGCCTTTGGATCTGGCAGGGACCTTGGTGTGCAGGTGAAACCCCTGTTGAGAGGCTTCGAGTGACAGGGGCCTGCTGTGGAGTTAATGGTTGCTGGAGGCTGGGGGGAGGGTTGAATCTGGAGATGGAGGTGGGGGTGGGGGAGAGTGGGGAAAGCGTTTGCTTTGTTTTCTTTCTGTTTACTGCACTGAAGAAGCTTTGAGCCTGGCCATTCTTTTACAACCCCCAGCTCGAAGCCAGGAGTTGCTTTTCTAGCAAAGTTCGGATGGAACTGGAGAGAAATTGCTCTCAGGTTGCTGGCTCATTCCTCCTACACAAGCAGTGAAGGGACAGGAGTTCAGGGGACCTGGATGCTAGTCCCACTTTTGCCCTTCTGGTCAGAAAACTTTGAGATAGTTGCTTAAATGCTCTGAGTTTCCGATTCCTTTTGGAAAATGAAAGATGTGGAAAACTAACCCCAACATGCTGCCCAAGTTAGAGGAGCAAATGAGGTATCACCTGTGAAGGCCCCCTTTTAAAAAAAATTAAATTTATTGGGGTGACATTGGTCAACATGATCATATAGGTTAGGTCTCAGGCGTGGGTTTTTATGTGACAAGATCTGTATATTTCATCGTGTGCCCACCACCCAAAGTCAAATCTTCTCCTGCCATCATATATTAGAGCCTCCTTCTGCCCCCACTCCCTTCCTGCTGGCAACCACCACACTGCTGTTTCTGTTCCCGAGTTTCAGTTTTATATCCCACAGATGAGTACAATCATATGGTTCTTAGCTTTTTCTGACTGACTTATTTCACTTAGCACAATATTCTCGAGGTCCATCCATGTTGTTGCAAATGGCAGTATTTCATCTTTTCTTATGGCTGAGTAATATTCCATTGGGTATATGTATCACATCTTTTTGTTGTTGTTGTTATTGATTTCAGAGAGAGTGAGAGATAGACACATCAATGACAGAGAATCATTGATCAGCTTCCTCTCACACACCCCCTACCAGGGATCGAGCCGGAAACCCTGCATGTACCCTGACTGGGAATCGAACCGTGACCTCCTGCTTCATGGGTCAAAGCTCAACCACTGAGCCACACCAGCCAGGTTGTACCACATCTTTTTTATCCAGGCCTTTATTGCAGGACACTTTTGTTGCTTCCATGTCTTGGCCACTATGAAGAATGCTGCAATGAACATAGGGGTGCATATATCTTTGTGAATATATGTTTTCAAGTTTTTCGGGTATATGCCCAGAAGAGGGATTGCCGGGTCGTATGATAGCTCTATTCTTAACTTTTTGAGGAATCGCCAGATTGCTTTCCATAGTGGTTGCACCAATCTACATTCCCACCAGCAGTGAATGAAGGTCCCCTTTTCTCCAAAACCTCTCCAACACTTGTTATTACCTATCTTATTAATAGTGGCCATTGTAATAGGTGTAATATTGTCATTTTGATTTGCATTCCCCTAATTGCCGTGAGGTTGAACTTCTTTGCATGCATCCATTGACTATTCGTATGTCTTCTTGGGAGAGGTGTATTTTCAGGTCTTTTGCCCACTTTTTGTTTGGGTTGTTTGTTTGTTTGGTGTTATGTTCTATATATATTTTGAAAATTTAACCTTTGTTGGAGCTACTGTTTACAAATATCATCTCCCATCTGGTTGGCTGCCTCTTTGTTTCGTTGTCAGTTTCTTTTGTTGTGCCGATGCCTTTTAGTTTGATGTAGACCCATTCATTTATTTTCACCTTCCCCTCCCTCATGAAGGCCCTTTTTGAAACGGAAGTGAAACCACATCACTGTCAGATTGAATATTGTTTTTAGGGAATATGTGGGCAACTCCTAACTCATGCTTTTGTAATGACGGTTACATTTAAAATGTCAAAAACAAAAACAATGTGTGTTTGAAAAGCCGGAAATTACATAGGGTGTCTTGGCTGACATGAGCTCTTACTGGGGAGAGCTTATAACTTTTGCATTTTCTCATAATTACTCATAGGGTTTACTCCGTAAGTGCTGACTGACTCAGTGGTCGCCTGCTCAGCCTGCTGTCGTACCTGTGAGATGAAATGAGACTGGGCACTTCCCTTACGTGCTGCTGGTGACCCTTCCCTCCAGCACACCATGCTCTTTCACGTCCCTGCAGGCTGTGCCCTCAGGCTAGGGTGCCTTTATTTATTTACTTATTTGCATACATTAGATTCCATTTATTTTACAGAATGCACCTTGAGTGCTGGGTTCTCAGAGAAGCATTCTCTGGTCTCTCAGGCCAAGTTGTTTCCCTCCTTCCCAGTTGCTCCCTGGGGCGGGGCTAAGGTGAGGACAGTGAGGCCCTCAGGCCCTCGCCTTAGGCACAAAATAAAGGAGCACCTACATATGCAATAATCAAGAGAAATGATATTTTAGTGCAATCATTTAAAAAAATGAAATGTAATGCAACAAAGTCTACCTTGAACCAAATATCAACATTTGGAAAGAAAGACAAAATCCGACCCTGTCTTACTCGACTCAGCCTCAGTCACCTTCACCTGTTCCAGCTCTGTCCACAGATCTTGTCTTTATTTGAAAATTTGACTTTTTTTTAGCATGCATTTTTGCACTAATTTTGATGTTATGAAACACTTCATTAGTCTTGATTACTGAGTTTTTGTAAACCCCTGAAGAGCAGTGCTGGAGGCCCTGGCAACTCCCTGAGCATATATCTCCTACGGTACCCGTGTCTCTGCTGGGTCCCTCCCACTGGACCATGAACTCTTTGAGGGCAGGGATAGTGTCTTTCTATTTGGGTACAATAAGGACTTGTTGGGCCTCTTTGGTCACCCTTTGCTTTCAGCTGCCTCCCGTCTTGAGATCCTGTACTATTCAGCTTCAAAAGCGTTTGGTGAAGGGTGTGCGTTTTACTGAAGATTTCATGGGGAAGAGAGAGGAGCCTACTATCTTCAAAATCTTACGTAGACAGACATCTTCTCATTCTCTTCTCCAGAGTTCTTCTCTCCTGCCAGATGCCTTATCTTTCCTTGTCCTTTTCATTTCCACATTCTTGATCAACACAAATGCCCAGCTACTATTACTGCTCCTTAAGATTTCCTCTTGAGTGGCGGTGGTGGGAATATGGGAAGATAGTTTTAGTTGTTCTTACTGCCCCATAGACACAATGCCTGGTACCTAGAAGGGCTTAGTGAGTGACTAATGAAAGAATGAGTGAGTGAATGAATGAATGAATGAATGAACAAGTGAATGTACAAAGCCCAGGTGCAGGAAAGGAGATTCTACTAGAAGAGTTCTTCCACACCTCGTCTTAACTGAGCCCGAAAGACTAAACTTGGGGGCTTTGGCAAGTTGCAACGTTTCTCTCACTGCTTTCTTTCAACAAGGGATAAATTTCCCTTAGAAACCTGTTCTATGAAGTGTCTTAACCTCAGCCTCTCCCTTCCCATCATCTGTCCCCAGTTCTGGGCTCTTCTTACCCACAAGCACTGATGAGAGAGACAACTGTGGGTCCTGAGTGAGCCTACATCTTGTGTTGGGGGAGCTCTTTATTCAGCTCACCTCTCAAAGGCTGGAGTGATTCTGCTTGATGGTCAGAAGGATCCTTGAACCCGGGCCTCAGAGGTTTCAGAGCAGGACTGGATGTGTCAGTGTGATTGTGCTCACAGGGGCATGACTCTGCTGGGCTCAGGGAATGGGTCCTCTATTAAGTATAACACAGGCATTGTCAATGTTTGCAGACTAGAGAAGTAATTCACTGTAGAAAGCTTGGAAAATAGAAGAGAATATTGAGAAGATAAAACGATCACCTGGAGTCTTGTCCCTGGAGGTAATTGTTTGCATTTCTTCATGTTCTCTTTCAGACTTTCTTCTGCTTCTCTTTGCAGAAAATGGTGATCTTCAAAGTGGGGAAGGCAGGGAAGAGCCTGTTTTCTTTCCTTAAAAAAATATTTTTATTAATTTCAGAAAGGAGAGGGAGAGAGAGAGAGAGATAGAAACATCAATGATGAGAGAATCACTGATCAGCTGCCTCCTGCATGCCCCCAACTAAGGATCAAGCCCGCAACCCGGGCATGTGCCTTGACTGGGAATCAAACCGTGATCTTCTGGTTCCTAGGTCAACACTCAACCACTGAGCCGTGCCAGCTGGGTTTACTTTCTAATCTGTTCCTCTGGCACCAACCCAATGGCGCAGGGGAGGGGACGTTGGCATGGAGCCCTGTGAGCTGCCTGTGTTCCAAGTCAAGGAGCCTGAAGACCTTTGACCCCTGTCGGGGTGCTCTGGGCCATGCCCGGCACCTCCAGGTTTACAGTCTGGAAGCAAGCCTTTGCCTCCTTCCCTGTTTCTTGGATTGTGTCTCCCCAGCAGGAGCTGTCTGTGTGTGTTGGGAACACAGATTTTTTAGGCTCAGACTCTGTTTTGGTAACATGGAAAGGGCCAGGTCAGCCCTCGTGTCTGCCGGGTGCTGACCGTTTTACGTGCCTAATTTCATTTACCCTCCCCCCCCACCCGCCCCCTTCACAAAACCATGGGCAATGTTATTATGATCCCTGTGTGATAAAGGAGGAACCCAGGGCTCAGGAGGGTAAGCAGGTGGCCCAGGGGCACACAAAGACCACCTGCAGAGATAGCAGCCCGGGGTCCTCTGGGGCCAAAGCCCAAGCTGCTCGCTATCCCCTTCTCCCCCCACCTGGTTGTGCAGGGCTGGGATGGCAGAAGGCTGGCTTACCTCGGCTTGGAGTAGTTCCTGTTCTCTCGATGGGGAAGACCTGCTCCGGAACATCCCTTGGCTCTGGGCTTTGCTCCTGTGCTCTGTGCACGAGGCTGCTGTTTTCATTCTCCATTCACTGCTTTTATAAGTGCCTAGTGTACTCCCAGTGCCGACCTGCCCTGAGGGATGGGAAGTAAAGTGATGTGAGGCCCCTGCCCTTGGCGGGTTTATATTCTGGTGGCGGAGGCAGACAAGTCAATGCCTGTACTGTGGAAGCAGCAGTGGTAGAGAGGGCGGGGGCAGAGAAAAAGCACTGAAACACAAGGCTGCCCAGTAGAGCGAGGGGTGGGGCTGAGGGATGCTTCCCAGAGGAAGCCATTTTTTAGCTGAATTTTGAAGGCATGGAGGCGTCACATAGCACGAAGTGTCCAGGAAACCACACGTGGTTCGTTGTGGTTAAAATAGAGGATGAGGAGTGAGGGGGAAAAGGATGTAATCCAGAGAGCCCAGAGCTGCCAGGTTAGAAAGAGGGTGATGCATGAACAAGTCTGAATGTAATCCCCCCAACTGGGAAGGTTTTTGAGGATCAGCACTGTGCTTTGGGAAGACCATATGTTGTTGGCTTCTGAGTGGAGGCTGGTCGGACAGGGACAGACTGGAGACAAGAGTCCCTTGGAGGGGGAAGTGACTTGGCCCAAGTCAGGGGAGAGGATTGCACTGGAGGGGATGGGGTGCAGACCAGGAGGAAGACTCCAGTCCGCACAAAGAGGTGGTAACGAGCTTCTCTCAGGGCGAGGAGAGGGAGAAAGCAAAGATAATGCCTGATGTCGGGCTCCGGCCAGGGTGGATGGTGAGGCCTTTCAGAAGGAAGGCGGAAACAGAGAGAGAGGTGGAGGCCAAGTTTGGAAGGAAAGGGTGGGTAGACAGTGGGAGGAGAAGAGCTGAGAAGCCCATGCGTTAAACAGATGCTTTTCAATGGCTGGAAATCTCGGATCTGAAGACCGTGCTTTGATCCCTCTCCCCTTGCTCCCTCCTTGTGTTCCTATGCCCTTTCCCCCCCAACCCTGCCTCCAGCTGTCAGGCCTGGTATTTGGAGGCCTCATTCCTCTGCGCCCTTCGTTTAAGCCAGGGTAGCAGCATTCCCTGCAAAGCCCTGACAAAACCCCAGCATCCCTGAGAAGGGGGATTTTCTTTTCATTTTATACATAAGGAAACCGAATCTCTCCCCACCACTACCACCACCAAAAAAATTTTTTAAAGCTGCTATATATCAGTCTCCCAGTGAGGGAAGGGTGAACCCATTGCCCAACCAATCGGGGAAGAAGGGAAAGGGGACGGAACGAGAGCAGGATGATCACCTCATTCTAGTGTGCCAGGGTTGTCCCAGGGTTGCCCTGGGAGCCCCACATTCCAGGAAACACTCCAGACCTTGGGAAACCTAGATGGTTGGTCACCTTAGGTAGGGTTGGGGGAGGGGAGGGAATCTTCCCCATTGTTAGCAGCGAGGCATGCTCTCCGGTTGGGCTCTCATCTTTCAGGGCGGGGGGCTACAGGTCCACAGGCTCTCAGTCCCTCAGGACCTGGACACAGGAGCCAGGTCGCACACAGGCCGCCTCTGAGATTGATGTCCTTCTTATGCCAGAGCCGCTTGCCATCTGAAGCCCCACGTCCCCGGCCCCTGGATAAGTGGTGCAGACCCAGTACTGAGCACACAGTAGATCCTCTAAATACCTATTCGGTGACTGCAGCCTGGGGTGTATACACGGAAAGGGGGCAGAGTTGAGGACAGGGCTTCCTCTCCACCAATTAAATGGCAGCCTCTGGTATATACACAGGTATCTGCTGCTCACAATCCCTTCCGAAGCCTAAAGATGAAAGCCTTCTTCCTGCTTTCTTTAGAAAAACCCGTACCTGTTCTGATCTCCCCACCCCGGGACCACCAGTGCCTCAGGCAGCTTTGATGTCACCCATTTGCATCTGGGAACGCAGCTCTCGCCCTCTCTCACGTTTGGAAACCATGGGGATAATGAGCAGATGTTTTTCTAATAACGGGAAGATGTGCGGGCGCTGACACATGAGAATAGTTTCCAGTCCCAAGTTAATTAGCAAGCTGGGGAGCCCAGATAAATAAAGCTTTCTGTCTCCTTTCCTGGAGTCTAAAATATCTGATCGGGAGGTTCCCTCCCTTTTCTCCCACCCTCCCTGGCATCAGGATTTGGGGAAGCAATTAAGTGCCTGGTAATCTGCGTGTATGGAGCTGCCTTCCAAGCAGCCACATGGCCCGAGTTCCTACAGCAACTCCGGCTCAGACACACGGTCAGTTCTCAATGACTTGCTGGCTGGTTGTCTGTCTCTCCCCACCTTAGCCTTGGTTATATGTTTTTCACATTGACTTTCTCATGAACTTTATCACAGCATTACTGGGCATTAGCAGGAGGGGAGGAGTTATGGAGTACTACCTGCCAAGCTCTCTCTTAGTGGCCCATTCCTGGTTTCATTAATTTTCAAGTAATCCCATGAAGGAGGCATCCCTGTTACCCCTACTGTGCAGATGGGAAAAGTAAATCTTAGACAAGTTACCCTGTTAAGTGGGGAAACGGATTGGAAGTCAAATTTGTCTAAAAGCAAGATTCAAGCCTTCACCAATGAATGAACCTTAGCATGCAGCTAATTCAAATATTCCCTTCTTTTATTCATTTTATTTATTTATTTATTTTATTGATTCAGAGAGAGAGAGAAAGAAGGAGAGGGAGAGAGAGAATAATTGATCGGCTGCCTCCTGCAAGCCCCCTACTGGGGATCGAGGTTGCAACCCGGGCTTGTGCCCTAACTGGGAATTGAATCATCAGACGTCGATGCTCAACCACTGGGTCACACTGGCCAGGCTCAAATCTTCCCTTATATTAAAGATGTCTGTCTTAGTAAGCTCAGGCTGCCATGAAAAACAAACAAACAAATAAACACCATAAATTGGGTGGCTTACACAGCATTCATTTCTCACAGTTCTGGAGGCTGGGCAGTCTGAGATCAAGGAACCTGTGGATTTGGTGCCTAGTGAGGGCCCTCTTCCTGGGTTGCAGACGGCCATCTTCTCCTTTTGTCTTCACATGGCTTTCCTTGGTGCATTTGGGGAGAAAGAGAGAGGTACCCTGTGCCTCTACCTCCGTTTATAAGGGCATTAATTCTGTCATGAGTGCCCTTCCCTCATGACCTAACCTGATTTTCATAACCTCCCAAAGGCCCTGCCTCCAATAATACCACCCTGGGGGTTAGGGCTTCAACGTGTGAATTTTGAGGGGGCACAAACATTCAGTCCATGCAATGTCTATCCAAAACCCTTGCTTGAATTGGGACTTTTTCATTGACACATGTCGCCTGACAATAAATCTAGGAGCTGACCTAGCCTCCCAACTGTCTGATCCCACTTTTCCACTCTAGTTCATTAGCCATCTCTTTTCTGCCCTTATCCCACTCTTCAAAATTCTGCCCTACTCAACTTCTCTCTTCTCTTTGAGAAATGCTGTTTTCAAGCAGATTGAACAGTCTTCTGGAGAAGGCCCAAGAGATTATCTCAAACCGCATTCCAGCCAGAAGATCCTGTGTTTCTTTGTAAAATTATAAGACTCGGAGTTTGAGAGTTGGAGTTCAATGAGCATGTTCCTCTGGTGGATGGTGTGTTTACTGAATATCAGTGGCTGTCGCTAACCATGCTTTGAAACAAGAGACATGTGTTTTTAATAGAATTGCAAGTTTTATGCCTTGTTAAAAATACCAACATAGATGCTGGCTGGGGGGATGAGGCGGGATGTCACAGAGCAGCTATGCATTCTCTTCTCAGGCTACAGGGCAGAGAAGAGGACGGAGGCAGGGTGGCCTGTGCCCTCACATTCACTTTATTTCAGATGGGTGGCCCTCCCTGTTCTCTTTGGATATGACCACTGCCACTGGCTGGTCTTGTCAGCCCCACCCATACGTGGGATAGCAGTGGGCTTCGTCCTTTCTGAATGGAAGTGTTTATTTCCAGAGAAGCGTTTTTCCTTAGTTGCGAAGAGCATCCATTGGCTTTTTGGGAAGCCTAAATTACAGGGTGCTTTAAAAGAATGCAGCCCTTGTTACTTAAAGGGATACTTTCTGAACTCTAGGACCAGGGGCAAGGGCCTGACCCCACACACACAGGATAGCTGGCAACCCTTACTCAAAGAAATATCTGTATAAACATAAAGTTCCATCAAGAATTTAACCGTCCATATAGATACTGTCATTTTTGAGACATTTCTTTTCCATCTTTTTTCTATGTGTTTGTAGATATGTATATAGAATATGTATATAGAATACGCTACAGTTTTGAATACCGCTCTCCCTCCACCCAATCACACATTGTATGCTTCTTCCCATTTCATTAAAGAGCCTTCAAGTGTTTTTTTTGAAGTGAATGCCTAATTCTCCTTCCACTGGATGCACCCCGATTGATTTAGCCAGTGCTCTTTTCCTCCAACGTTTTGACTGCAGATTTTTCCTATTATAGAACAGACTGCGACATTCTTGTCCTTTCCCCTTAATTACATGAACGTTTCTTTTGTTTGAAGTATTGCTTTTCCCCCACGTTAAATGATGGATGTTCTAGCAGAAGAACTCCCCTCACCCCAATTAAGGAACCATGTCCTGTTTTGTAAAGAGGGCCCAGATTTTACAAATAAAATAGAGAGTGAGAAGGCAAGAGAGAATGTTCAAGAGAAATGTTCATATACTACTTCTTTTGTGTAAACCTAGATTGTAGTATGTGGATTAAGAATACACATGAGTGAGTTTACAATTTACTCCAAGGAAGCCTGTTTTTGCATACAGAAAAGAACTAGAAAATAACATATGAAAGACTATAACAAGGTGTCCAAATATACAGTGGATGAATATGTACTAAGGGGAAACAGTAAAAGTAGAGAAAATTCTGACATTTTTCTGGCACCATTAAAGACTTTTGGAGAGAGAGAGGGGATTTGAGGTTGATCTTCAAGAGTATCTGGGATTTAAAAAGATAGAAGGCTACGTAGTATTGAGCTCTTACAGTGTGCTTGGGACTTGGTACATATCATCAACTTTTTCCTTATAATGTCCCTAGCAATTTCTTGTTAAAGCAATTGGACCCTTGCAAAAAATATACAGAACAATAAGACTATAGACTTCTATAGTATAAGATTGGAAATATTTACAGGTACAATATGATTGAAATAGGCACAGGGTAATAAATGTTTTAAAAACAGGCAAAATCAGGACAAAGGAAAATATATGGATAGGATGAATGAAGGATGGATTCTTCATCTGTTTTGTTTACTGATGGATTCTATACAACTGGGTTAATGACTGCATATAGTAGATGCTCAGTAAATATTTTTTGTATTAATGAATGAATGAAAAGGCTAGGCAAGATGAGTGCCATATGGTCCTGTGTATGTTACTAGTGGTGAGAAGGAGTTTTGACTCTGAGTTTCCTTGTAGACATGTAGGGTAACATATTCAGAAATGGCCTCGATTTATAAATAGAGAAGAGGTTTAGCAGGCAATGGGGCAGGATTTGACCAGGCTGTGTCTTTGAAAAGTGGAGCAGGATTGCCATGGGCAGCTGTTAGAAGGGCCAGCTGCTGAGTGGGCGTGACAGCAAGGCATATTATTCAGGTAGATGAGGGGGGTGTGAAGAGCAGCTTCCTGATTTTGCAGAGGGCACAGGAGAGAGCTGTAAGAGCCCGGGCAGAAGCCAGATTTATTTAAAAGCAAAATACTCCCATCATTTGCTCTTCAGAACTAAACCCTCTGTTATAGACTGAATCATGTCCCTCCCAAATTCATATGTTGAAGCCCTCACCCCTGACGTGACTACTTGGAAAATGGGTCTTGAAAGAGGCAACTAAGATGAAATGAGGTAGGAAGGGTGGGAACCTAATCTGACAGGATTGGTGTCCTTATAAACAGAGGAAGAGACTCAAGAGCTCTCCCTCTCCAAGAGGACACAGAGAGAAGGCCACGAGAGGACCCAGCGAGAAGGGGCTTCTGTGGCCAGGCATCTTCCTTGATCTCGGACTCCTAGCCTCCAGAACTGTGAGAAAATGCATTTCTGTTGTTTAACCCACCGGGTCTGGTGTTTTGTTACTACAGCCTGAAGCTGGCTACTCCACCCCGCAGACCTCACAGTGCTTTTCATTGCTAGAAGAGAAATGAAACATCGTCGGTTTGTCTTCACATATCTGGGAGTGAAGGTGGCTCACGGTGGCCCTTGTTCTGAGGGATGTAATGGTCCCAGACTGGGTGGCAGGGAAGGGCATGTTCAGTGGGACAGTTTGAACCCATGGACTTCAATCTCTTCAATTTTGGTCTGGCATTTTTCACTCCATCTTTTGCAACCTATTTATCTATGTCCCTGACCCCCATGGCCCCTCCCTGCCCCACTGTGAGCACAGATATAACTCACCCACAATTATGAATTGAAATTGCACATCACGGGGTAGATGGTAGGGGGACAGCAGTAGTCATTGCACACCCCTCATTTAAGGCATCTGGTCCAAACCATAACCGGCCCAGGGGAAACTGGTGTCCTAGGGGAGGGGCCACGTGGCAGGACCAGGGGCATGTGGTTTTCTTTGGCTCTTCTGGGCTTGGGTTCTGTTTATTGTTTCTCAACTGACTCTGCAGACCCCAAATCTATTTTTAAGGCAAAATTGTTGCTTCTGTTTTGTCATAAGAGGAAATACTATCTCTGAATATCATTATCTGTAAAGTCAGGCTGCCATGTACAGAGTGTGCATTGATTGAGTCAGGGGAGCACAGTCACTCCCAGAGAACTGTGCACCAGGCGCACCTACACCTGGGCTCTCACCTGACAGCAGGTCAAGGTCATTTGGGGGTCACCTACGGCTCAGGCCTAACCTCATGCTTCCTTGATGAGACATTCAGGAAAGCCTTCAGCTTGGATCTTCTTTTTCCAACCTTTGTTGCCTAAACTCGAGTCCCGATGGCCTTAGTCGTTTTCACGGATTATTTCTAAATGATTCTGATAAAATGAAATTAGGGATTTCTCGATGTTTTCCAAGAAGCTATAGGAATAACTATACTAATTCCATTCTATCGTCTAAAATCATGAGCCTGTGCAGTAATAAAACCAAGAAAAATTTACCTATTTTGCTCCCCCTACCTTTTATTGAGATATCATTGACATGCAGCACTTATATCACTAAGGGGCTCAGCCTAATGATTTCACTTACGTGTGTATGTTGTAAAATGATGACCACAATGTGTAGTCAACATCTGTCATCTCATAGACCAGTGATGGCAAACCTTTTGAGCTCGGCGTGTCAGCATTTTGAAAAACCCTAACTCTGGTGCCGTGTCACATATAGAAATTTTTTGATATTTGCAACCATAGTAAAACAAAAGACTTATATTTTTTATATTTATTTTATATATTTAAATGCCATTTAACAAAGAAAAATCAGCCAAAAAAATGAGTTCGCGTGTCACCTCTGACATGCGTGTCATAGGTTCGCCATCACTGTCATATAGATACCAAAAAGAAAAATATATTTTCTTGTGATGAGAACTCTTAGGATTTATTCTCTTCACTTTTATATATACCAACTCTTGCTTTTAAAGAGAGCATTTAGTGACTGGAAAAAAAACAAGTCTTGTGATGGAAAACCATTTCTTAGCTTGGGCTGCTGTTAAATGGACGGCAGCTCTTTTTCGCCTAGATCAGCGGTTCTCAACCGTGGGTCGCAACCCCTTTGGTGGTCGAATGACCCTTTCACAGGGGTCGCCTAAGACCATCCTGCATATCAGATATTTACATGACGATTCATCACAGTAGCAACATTACAGTTATGAAGTAGCAACAAAAATAATTTTATGGTTGGGTCACAACATGAGGAACTGTATTTAAAGGGCTAGAAGGTTGAGAACCACTGGCCTAGATGTTTTCATCTTCCCCTTTAGAGAAGCCAGCGTACAAAACCTATGCCAAGCTTCTGTGGGTTTATATCCTCCTGAACTTTTCAGAGCATTCTCTCTGTGGACTCTGGAAAGAAAACAGTCACTCAATCAATCAGTCAATCAGATAAACGAACCCAGGATGGAAACATGACAGAATAAAAGTATTAATAGGCTGTGTTCCCAGCCTCTCTCCCATTTGCGTCCCTGCCTACCCAGGGAGGGCACACGTTTCTTCTCTTGCCCACCTATGCAGAGGTCCCTGCCTCCCCTGACTGGTTCTGTTAGGTCTTTGTAAGGGCTAAGCCAGGTGGTCTGAACAGGAACAGGTTTTCGCTTCAGAGGATGCACACCTGGGGCCAACATAACTTGAATGGCTGAGAAACACGCATTTAGGAAAAGCACCCTCTCCATGCCTCTGTTCCATCAAGCTTCCTCTAGTACAGTGGTTCTCAACCGTGGCTGCACATTAGAATCACCTGGGAATCTTTTTAAAATCCTGATTTCTGGGCCCCACCCTCCAGAAATTCTGTTTCTTTGTGATGGGGTGGGGCCACAACATTAGTAACAAAGAAACAGAATTTCCGGAGGGTGAGGCCCAGAAATCAGGATTTTAAAAAGATTCCCAGGGGATTCTAAGGTGCAGCCCAGGTTGGGAACCGCTGCCTCAGAGGCTTCTCAGCCCCTCCCCTGCCTGGTGGGCCCTGTCCACTGAGAGCACCTGCGCTCGCGGCCGAGAGCAGCGGCAACCAGGGAGCAA
>NW_006289813.1:12838311-12840065 GCF_000327345.1 Myotis davidii | reverse complement strand
GCAACCCAGGAATCAGCATTTGAATCACCTGGGGATCTTTTTAAAATCCTGATTTCTGGGCCTCATCCTCCAGAAATTCTGCTTCTTTGTTACTAATGTTGTGGCCCCACCCCATAACAAAGAAACAGAATTTCCGGAGGGTGAGGCCCAGAAATCAGGATTTTAAAAAGATTCCCAGGTGATTCTAATGTGCAGCCAAGGTTGAGAACCACTGCTCTAGTACCTTTCCCAAAGCCATAATGTCAAAACGTTCCTTTGAAAGCTGGTTGACACGCGCCACTTTGGGAGAGTGTGCACAAGGAAACAGCTGCTCCCTCTGAGTTCTGTTTTGATCTGGGCAAGCTTTGAGGCTAATCTTGGAGACAGAAGTGCAGAAGCAGCACGTGGAGGAGATGGTTTACAGGTGAACGAGAGATTTAGGAGCCGTAACTGTGGTCTACAAAAAGCCTCAGTGGTGTTTGGAAAATGCATGTAAAGAACATGAATTGTAGTTCACAATATATACAAATATCAAATCATTATGTTGTATGCCTGAAACTAATATTATGTTCTATAGCAAATAGAAATTATATCTCAATTTTTGGAAAAGTGAACTATTTGAACTTCCACTTGGTTGCCGGGCTATTTCTATAATCCCAGGACCACTCTGAGACTGTCATATGGGTGATGGTTTTACCATATGGAGATAAATTGACATAAGTCAATTGTAGTATGGTGCTCAGATTATGGATTTTGGAGTTGACTGGACTTCTGTTCAAATTCCATCTCTGCAGCTTACTTGCTGGTCACCTTGAGCTTGTTTCTAAATTTCTTGGAGCCCCAGTTGCTTTATAGATAAAGAATAGAGATTAGTGGCTACCGTTTCATCAGTTTGTTGTAGGGATTAAAAGAGATAACCCCTTTGGAAAGCACCTCGGAGAGTGTCTGGCAGGTAGGACGTCATCGTTGGTAATCAGAAGTACGTGTCACAACAATTTCCAATGATGCCTTGAGAAAATAACTGCTGTTCGAGGAGACCTACCTGCTAAGTCCCTCTGGGATGCCCCCACGCCTCAGTCTTCAAGCTGAGGTCAGAGCAGCCAAGGGCATTTGCGGGTGTCAGGGTCCATGCAGAATGGTCATCAGTAGGTAAATCTGGGTAGAGCTATCTGGATTTGCATTTTTTGCTAAAACAGGAATCAGCAAGGTTCAACCCTTGTGGCTTTGCACCAGAATATGCAACCCATCCTAATTAAAGGGCAGAGGATGTACATGCACACTACTAAGCCAGAAAATGTACTATACCCAGAGATACTGTGTGTGTGTGTGTGTGTTGGGGAGTAGGAAGGAGAGTAAAAAATAGAAAGGGCCTTTTTGCTCTTGCCTTGGGTGCAGTTTTCCTTGAGCTCTTGGAGAGAACCGAAAGCAGAAGCAAGCTGTGCTTGGCCATGCGCATCGCCTTAAAACAAGAGTGGTTTTAAGGATGGATGGTGCAAAGACCACACACATGAACCAGAGGGTGTGCAATGAAAGTGTTTCCCTGGGGCTATTGGCCTCTTCCCCGTTGCTGTCAGTACCGGCAAGGAGTGGGTCATTCCTGGGCCATGACCTGGGGGCCTGGCTACCGCCCCCCTCCCGCCCCCCCCCCACACACACACGAACCAGAGGGTGTGCAATGAAGGTGTTTCCCTGGTGCTATTGGCCTCTTCCCCGTTGCTGTCAGTACCAGCAAGGTGTGGGTCATTCCTGGACCGTGACCTGGGGGCCTGGCTACA
>NW_006289813.1:12833474-12837941 GCF_000327345.1 Myotis davidii | reverse complement strand
ACTGCAGTACAACCCATTCCCCACCTAGTGGCTTACGGGAACAGTCATTTTATTACTGTTTGTGATTCTTTGGGCCAGGAATTTGGGCAGAATTTAGCCGGGCAATTTCTGCTCCCCATGGACTGGGATTCAGTGGCTGGGCTGGTCCGGAGGGTCCAGGAAGGCTTTACTCTCGAGTCAGAACCTTGGCATTGAAGAGCTGGAAGGCTTGGGTCAGCCGGGGCATGGGGATAGCTGGCTGGGCCTCCTCCCTCCTCCCCCAGGGCTTCTTCCTCTCCATCTGCTCTCTCCATGTGCCATTTTGCCAGGTTCTGGTTCTGAGCCCCCAAGAGAGAGGAAGCGGGACTTGCTAATCCTCTTAAAGGCCATGTCCTGCACATCCCACTGATTGAGAGGTCACGGACCAGCTTAGATTCAGGGGATGGAGGAAGAGAGTCATTCTCAGTGCGGGCGTGCCTGGGTGACAGGAGCAGAGGAACTGAAGTGCCTATTTTGGCTTAGATTCAGGGGATGGAGGAAGAGACTCATTGTCAGTGGGGGCGTGCCTGTGTGACAGGAGCAGAAGGAACTGAAGTGCCTATTTTTGGGAATAACTAACTACAGGCCCCTTTGGCAGAATTTGGAAGGATTTGGAGTCTGGGGTCACATTAGCAGTAACGATGCCCAGACGGCCGTTGTGGTTGCGAGAGTGTCAGCCTAACGGTCCCTCAAGATCACGCCTCCTTCTGGTCCCAGGAGTGAGATGTAACCAGCATGATGAGCCCTCTTTGCTCTTACCTCCAGGAAACCATCCTGACTCGGTGATCTGGACACTCCCAGTCCCCCAATTCCTCGCCCAGCTAAGTTTACCGCATCCTCTCTCAGGGAGAGTGAAATGGTTTTTATCATGAGCGCTAACTCTGATTGGCTCTTAGCAGCTTCCTAGAGCACAGTGTTGAGAAGGATCCTGCAACCGCCGTGGTGTATTAGTCGCATCTGTGTGGGACGGAGGAGTAGATTTATTCTAAATCGGAGTCTGACGATGCCATGCTCTTAACGGAAGTGAGACAGGTGTATTAATTAGTCTCTAAATTTGCCATGTGTTTTCCCACCTGCCCCCATTTGCAGGGCTCATTGCCTTCTCAGTGGTTGCCTGGCCTTCAAGGCCTGCCTCCTCCCACAACCTTTGCTGGGCCGCCCTAGTTTCTGGATTCCTCTAAGTTAGGCTGAGGGAGTTTTTATCTCTAGATACTGTCATGCATTGTTTCCATTAGATATTGCGATACATTGTTCATTATCTTCACATAGGCATACTAATTATTTCTAACGAGGCTATTAGATGATTGAAGTCAAGTCAGGTTCTTATACACCTTGGTATCCTTCCTTTAGTTGGTGTGTCTCGTGATGGTAGTGACTTAAGAGGAGCATCAGAAGAGGATTTGAATATACTATTGACTCTCTATTTCCCTGCCAGCAGGCATTGGCGGTGGAAATGGGTTAATACCTTCAGGCTCGGCTCAGGGGGCTTTGCCAGGGGAGTTTGCCTGGATCAGGGGTGTCCATCCAGGGCCAAAGCAGAGCTGTTGGTCAGGTAGCCTCAGGTGCCAGTTCCGGCTGAGGCCTGTGCTGCTGCTCAGGTAATTCCTGACAACGTGTCCACGGGTTCCACGTGTCTGGGTTCCTATGGTCCTGTTGTTGCCTGTGCAGAGGTCTGCAGGGCATGTGATGGGACCATTCTTCATGCCTGCCCTAAACCCATGACCTCACATTAGCCTGGGGGCTACCTATATATGGCTTTGGTCCATCTCCCCAAACTAGCTGCCTCTCTCACTTCCATCCATTCTGGATGTAATGGTAGATAGAACTAAACCTCTCTTCTGTCTTTTGAAGAAGATGAACTTTGGACTGCTTGGAAAGGATCAGTGGTTTGAATTATCAGTCTGAAAATGCTTAAGTTAATGTTCTGGTAGGTGAGGGGGATGTCTAAAGGCCCTAGAGGGGAAATAGTGAGATGGAGGAGAAAGGAGAAGCTCTCAGGGATCTTGTGGGAATGGAAACGGGTGATGAAGTGTCCCTGTTTTTCAACCTCGCCCACTCCCGCTTCCTTCTTGCCTCTGGACGGCTTGTGTGTGTTGGCACTCAGCTCCCATATCTGGAGCTCAAAACTGAGAAAGTGGATTTGGCAGAATTCCTTTGAGTTGTGTATTGCTGTCTCTGAGCTCATCTGTCTAGGCACATGAAATCCCTGGACACCAATGTGAAGAAGCGTACATCACAATTTATGTAACTTTATCTCTAATACACATACCTGACATACTTGGGAAGGTCATAGCTCTGCAGATATGCCCCATAGGTAAGTCACCCTTCCTCCTGGCCCAGTGGTTCTGCGATCCCCAGCATCCCCACTGAATTATCTCATGTACATCCCAATATAATCAGGGTCTATCAGGGGTGGGCAAACTTTTTGACTCTAGGGCCACTGTGGGTTCACATAAAAGTGTACAGTCTTTTTTTTTCAATAGTTTTGTTCATTTCAAATGGGCGGGATCCGGCCCGTGGGCCGTAGTTTGCCCACGGCTGGTCTATTTTATGATCATTAAGATACAAAGACAATTAATGTTATTTATAACATATTGGATGCTGGGTCAGATCTTAAAGTGCATTCAGAATCATCAAGGCATCAAAGGAAGGTGAAAGTATGTGCAGCCCAGTCATAACGTTGAATTTCACTTTACTGTCTTTGTGATAATTGGTCATCTAAATACTGTTTACTAGAAAAGCCACTTAGAGAATTCCTTTCAGCAATCGCCAAGAACAACCGCAATAACAACTATAATTTTTCAAGGGTTCACTTGCTACCAGATGTTGTGCAGCAAGCTTTATGTATTCATGAGCTCATGTCATCTTTCTGGATTAATGGGAGTTTCTAATGCCACTGTTAAGAAAGAGATATCATCAAAGGGATGCTTCCCACACCTTGTTTTGTGGGTTTGCATGGCTCTGACCAAATCATACCTGGAAAGGAAGATTCCTGGTCATGGTGCAGTTGGTGTTAACTGATCACCTGAGTTCTGTTGTCCCAGTCTGTGCAGAACTCTACAGGGCGCGTGGTGGGGGCCAGTCTTCATTCTGGCCCTAAACCCATGACCTCACATTAGACTGGGGCTACCAGTATATGGTCCATCTCTCCAAACTAGCTGCCTTTCTCACTTCCATCCATTTTGGACATAATGGTAGAGAGAGCTAACACCTCTCTTCGGTCCTTTGAAGAAGATGTACTTTGCGCTGCTTGGAAAGGATCAGTTGTGAATTTATAGTTACTGAATGCTGATTCACATTTAGCCATCTGTTTAAAAATGTACCCGGATTTGTTTTAATCATGTCTGATGAGAGATGCAGACACGGCAATGACTGTCATGATGAAAGCATATACACACAGACCCTGGAGACGGGAGGCACACCACACTGCACAGGGCCTCATGGGGAAGCAACAGGGTGGCTCAGGAGGCAGAAAGCAGGGGAGCAAAGGGAAAGTAGGAGTACAAGCCTTTATTGTGATTTTTGCTGGAAGGCGTGGATGAGGTGCAGAGACTAATTTGAATGAAGGGCTCCAAGGTGTCAGACTGCCCCAGGTGTCTGGTACAACTGCAGTGATGAGGCCCTGGGTGCTTAGGGCAGGGGACAGCCTGTAAGAGCTCCTGAAGGAGCTGGTTGTGGGTGCGGATTCTGCATTGGTTGGTTTGCATATGAAAGGGGAGGTGTGCAAGCCAGTTGTTTTGCTATCTTCCACTTTGTAGCCCTGGGAGGAGGAGTCTCTCGAGTCAGCATGTCCCAGATGCCAGAGCATCAAGAAAAGAGATAATTAGGAATTATAGGGAAGGCACCATCCTTTAAAGTATTTACCTAAGAGGTAATAAACATACTGAGTGCTAGCTCTGTGTCTGGCCTTTGTGACCTAGAGCTCGCGTAGTCCTGCAGACAGGCCTGGGTACGGAGGCCCTCAGCTGATGTTTGTTCAGAAAGTGCTGAAGGAATGCTCCACACTTGTGCCAGGAGTCCATGGAAGTGCCCGAAATGCCGCCGCTGCGCTCCAGGAGCACACAGTCTAGTAGAGAAAGAAGCACATAAATATATTTATTATAACACGATGATTGCCATTACCGACAGCCACAGTCATCTCCAACCTGCTCCTCCTAGAGTTCCTTCTGCCAGAGATGACTTCCCAGTGTGCCTGGCCATTTAAGCCAGAACTTGAGTGATCCTTGCTTCTCCCTGCCCCCACCTCCTTACCCCTTACCCTTCAGCATTCAAGTCCTGCTCATTCCACCTTCCAAAGTTATCACCAAGTTTGTCGCCTCTTCTTCATTTCCACTGACTTCGAGGAGACGCCATGTGGTTTCACGGAAGGAAAACCACTGCCTCCCGGCTTCCCCTCATGCCCCTCCTGGAAGCCTGGTTAGAATCAGAGCCAGAGCGCCCCCCGGCCTC
>NW_006289813.1:12827582-12833449 GCF_000327345.1 Myotis davidii | reverse complement strand
TACACAGCAGAGCTCTGGGCGATAATTCAGAGCAGCTGTGCACCAGCCCCTGGTGGGCATCTGGGAGGGGCCTGGTTGGGTGAGGCAGGAGCCTCTTCACCTCCCAGGGGCTTAACCACCCGGGAGTCCCTTTTAAGATGCTCTCTTATCCCTAGAAACTGTGTGTCTGGCAAGGGCCTGGAGCCAGCACAAGGCCAGAGGCAATAGGAGGTAGACAGTTTGTCCCAGGCCCTTCCCATCTCCTTGTGGGTCTTCCCTCCTCCTGATTCGCCTCAGGGCCTTCCCAAGGGGCCAGTGCTGTCTGGCTGCTGTCAGCTCCTCTGGGTAACTGTCACGTTAGTGGAATTTAAAGGTCACTTCTTCCGATGAAATTGTGCTCTGAAGAGATGGGAAGAAGCCCAGCTGGCGTGGCTCAGTGGTTGAGTGTTGACCTATAAACCAGGAGGTCAGGGCACATGCTGGGGTTGTGGGCTCCATCCCCAGTGGGGGCAGGCAGGAGGCAGCCAATCAATGATTCTCTCTCATCATTTGATGTTTCTATTTCTCTCTCCCTCTCTTTTCCTCTCTGAAATCAATTAAAAATATATTTTAAGAAAAAAAAAGAGCCCAGCCGATATGGCTCAGTGATTGAGCATCAACCTATGAACCAGGAGGTCTCAGTTCGATTCCCGGTTGGGGCACATACCTGGTTGCGGGCTCTATCCCCAGTAATGGGTGTGCAGGAGGCAGCCGATCAATGATTGCCTCTCATCATTGATGTTCCTGTCTCTCTCTCTTCCCTTCCTCTCTGAAATCATTAAAAATATATTTTTAGAAAAGAGATGGGAGGGAGAGCACATTGAGGATGACTTTCTGATGGGGAACGCAGGTGGGGGTCTGTGATTCACAGAGAACATCCATGTGTGTGTCCCACAGCACAGTCACGAGTTGTTCCTCCACCTTCCCAGCCTGGAGTGTGGGGGATAAACCAGTTCAGGCTCCCAGTGTGTCTGATTTGGGGCTAGGAAGCTACAAGGACACTGTATTAGTTTGCTAGGCCTGCCCTAATGAGATACCTACCATACACTGGGTAGGTATCTTATTAAACAACAGAAACTTATTTCCCACAGTTCTGGAGGCCAGTGGTTCAAGATCAACCTGTCGGCAGGTTTAGTTTCTCCTGACGCCTCTCCCCTTGGCTGGCAGATGGATGTCTTCCACCTGTGTCCTCCTCACGTGGTCTTCCCTCTGGGTGTGCACGCCCCTGGTGTCTCTTGGTGTGTCCACATTTCTCTTCTCATGAGGTTGCCAGGCATATTTCTTCTTCTTATAAGGATAAGGGCCACACTCTGATGGCCTCGTTTTAACTAAGTGACCTCCTCAAAGGCCATAGCTCCAAATACAGGCACATTCTGAGTACTGGGGCGGGGAGGGCTAGGGGGTTAACACTGAATTTGGGGAGGACACAGCATAACAGGATTGCACGGTGGTGGGGACCTAGAGCTGCAGTTCTCAAAAATGTCAAGTGGCCAAGATTTTGTGAGTCATTGGTGCCCATTCAGTAACATGCTAAATCTCCAGATTCCATTGTATGAACTAAGTAAGGACAACTTTAATAGCAGAAAATTAGGATACTATGTAAGTGTGGAATCTCAAATCCTAGTGAATAAAATGGGCACGTGGCAGCGGAAACTGTTGAACTAAGCAGACGAGCAATTTTGAGTTTTTGCGATAATATTTGCTTACTCGCCCAATCATTTTTTCATCTACTGTACTTGCTGACAAAACAGTAGCAGGTGCCAGAGCTTTAAAAACTTTGTGAAAACTTGAAGCTGGCAAAATTCCACGTATTGAATACATTTTCTGTATGTATTGGGAAAAACTCACTATTACTTGCTTTTAGGAAAGGAAGCATCACCCATATTCCAGGGGAACGTTGAGAATCGAGATGGGAAGCAACACTCCTGTGTGTCTTCTCTAATTAGTCGCAAGACTTAGAGGACAAAGAACGCATTCTAATGAAAGAAAGGTGATTCCAGAGGCTAGCCATCTGCAATCTGGCTTCTCCCTCCATTTGTTCATTTATTTAACATAATTGATGGAGCACCTTCAATAATGCTTAAATCAATATTCTTGCTTAAATTCAATCTGGCAGGTGGATGGGGGATGTGCATAACACTTTGCTGGACAGTGATAGAGAAAAGAATGAGATTCCACCCCTACCTCGAGGACCCCAGCTATCACTGAAGAATTTTGGCTGCAAACAACAGAATCCCCTCCAGCTGGTTTAAGCAGAGAGATGATTTATTACATTAGCTTTAGCGCAGGCATAACTGGCTTGGAAGCAAACTGCCAGTCAGACAAAGCCCTGCTCCAGTGGAGACCTTGTCCCTATTGGTGCCTGGGCACTAGTGCTGGACATGGAGCACAGACATCTGCTCCTGGTGTCTTTGAAAGTTGAGTGTCTGCAGCTGCCTTTGCCCAGAGGGCTTCCACAAGGAACCACGGGTTCGTGTTCCTTCAGTCTTATTGGCAGAGTCCAGGTCACATGCCTGGCTGGGAAAGGAAGCCGAGAAAGCAAGTTTCTGCCTTCTACCTTAAAGGTATGAGATCACGGGATGGGAAATTCTGCAAACATGGGAAAGTTTTCATTGCGTAGACAAAAAGTATGGCAGGTGTCCACTCTAAGCTCCCAGTCTAATGGAGGAAACAGAAGTATATTTTAAAAGTTGTAGTAGGACAAGTTTTAAAATCAAGACATGCTTATGGCATGATAGAGATCAGAAAAAGTATTAACAGCGTGGGGTGGTCCAGGAAGGCTTCCTGGAGGAGTTGATTGATGACTGAACTTGTCTTGATGGTTGAGGCAAAAGAGGAACAGGGACCCTCACTATCTGACTTTAAACATGCCTCCACAGTGAGTGTACCAGACTTCATAGACAGAAACTGATGGAACAAGAAGAAAAGGCAGATTGGAATCCGAATGTATTAGTGAGGAATGATGTGGGAGCTGGCTGGAAAGTGCTCAGGGCATCCTGAATGGGGCTGGCATAATCCACTTGGCTCGTGTCCTATTCCCTCCCAATTCTGCTCCCCTCAAATGTCCTAAGAGGTTAGGGCTTCCAGCAGGAAACATGCTGTGCGTTTTCAGGGGGGCTGTTGGGAACTACAAAGCCTGACTCCATATAAGTGACTTTTTTTTCTTTAAAAAATGTTATGATAAAAGCATTAATGAAAATATAAAGTACAAGACTCATGATAACTATGATTTATATTGATACACTAGAGGCCTGATGCACGAAATTCGTGCAGGAGTGGGTCTTCCTTCCCCCGGCCACCGGCCACCGGCACTGGCTTCCCTCTGGCACCCAGGACCTGGGCTTCGCTCCCTCCGCCCTGGCTTCGTCCGGAAGGACATCCCATCTAATTAGCATATTATGCTTTTATTATTATAGGTTGTTTTTTATAACATCTCAAATGCAATCAAATTATACCTGCTTTGCAAATTTCGTACCTTAGATTTCTTAAAAAGTGAATCTTAGTAGCAGTGCTTTAACGTTGTATTTGACAAATTAGTATTTATTAATAAGGAGGAGGAGAAGAGCGAGGATATTTTTAAGACACATTGGTTAGAGAGTTGGAGTATGGGACCCTACTTACCCCTAAATCTGTTTCTCTTCTACATCTTCCCATCTCGGTAAGTTAGGCTGCCCTTGGCCATTGCCTTAGTGCAGAAGCCTGGCCACCAGCCTCCACCAGCAAGCCTTGTGGGCTCTCCATCCACATGTACCTCACATTTGTCTCCTCTCCAGGTGCCCTGCGCCATCCCAAGCAAGGCCCCTCCACCTCGTGCCTGGACCAAGGCTTGCTGACCAGTGCTCTGCTCCAGGCTGGGTCAGCTTGAGCCCCTCTTCTCCCTGTGGCCAACTGATATTTCAGAGCAGAAATATCTCTCTGTTGCATAAAGCTTTCCAGGGCCGGCTTCCCACTGCTCTGACGTCAAATTCAAGGCCCCTGACTAGACTCCACACCGTTCTCCTCCTTCAGGCCGTCGGCCAGCCACAGCGGCCATTCCCTTAGTTTCCTGACTCAGGACCCCTGCCCGATGCCTGGACAGAGAGGATGCCCCTGCACCTGTGCCCTCTCACCCTCTTCCTTCTAGGGAGCTGATTTCTTATCTTTCAGGTCTGGAGCTTAAATGGCACTTCCTCCACGTGCATTTCCATGATCTTCTGTCTAAATAGTGCTCTCCCCAACCTGGCATTTTCTTCTTGCAGCTTCCTGTTTATTTCTCTTCTGGCACTGAACCGTGCATTTGTTTGCTTATTATCCCTCTCTCCTAGAATCTGAGTTCTGAGGAGGCAGGGTTCTGGTCCTCCTAGTTCACTCAGTGTCCACAGCATCTGGCCAAGAAGTGCTCAGTAAGTGTTTCACGAGGGAATAGAGCATCTTTGAGCGCTCTGCCAGACCGCTTCCCTCCACCTTTGAGGAGCACTCTCTCTGCTCCTGTTACTGGCTGTTTCTGACTTGGCCCAGGCTGCCCCACCCCCACCGCCTGCAGCACACCCTGGGGATGGATTCCCAGGCTCTGCGCTTCTCCTGTGATTCCCCTAATATGGATGACCCACATTTCATTCTCCCTCCAGTGCTGTCTCCTGCTGTAAATGTGCAAGCCTGCACTTCATGAAGCTGGGCTCTTGCTATAAGATCACCCAGGAAAGGTCACAAACCACCTATGGCAAGTGCAATAGTTAGAAGAAAATAAAATAAGCCTTTCTCTCTGCCCCTAAGTCAGGGTTTCTCAACCTCAGCACCCCTGACATTTTGGGCCAGATATGTCTCTGTGGGGGTGGAGGGAGGAGGGCTGTCCTGGGTTGTGTAGGATGCCCACCTGCATCTCTGGCCTCTATCCACCAAAGGCCAGTAGCATCACAACCCCTCCCTGCCCACACATGTACTTGTGACAGCCAAACACACCTCCAGACATTGCCAAATGACCTGTAGGGGCAGAATCCCTTCCCCTCTTTGAGGGAAGTAATTGTCCTGTGCACGGGATGGACATAATGATGTCAGAGGAATGCACTGTAAGCTGAATACAAAATACAAATGCATTGGTGCAGATCACCTAGCAGTCTGGGTATCTAAGGGCTCTTGTTTTGGGATGCTCCTTGTCTAGTGCTGATGGTGGTGGGTTAAGTACTGATGGTGGTGGGGTGGATATGATAATTGATCACATCCCCTAGGATGCTGCTTTATAGCATCTGTCTAGCCTAAGAAAACTCGAGAGAGATGGGGGCTGGGGGCGGGGAGCTCATGCTTCTGTTTTGTTTTGTTGTGTTTTTTTTATTACTCTTCACCTGAGGATATTTTTTCCATTGATTATTTTTAGAAAGAATGGAAGGGAGGGAGGAGAGAGAGAGAAAAAGAGAGAGACATTGAAACATTTATTTGAGAGAGACACTTCAATTGGTTGCCTCCTACACGCACCCGGGAGTGGAACCTGCAACCCAGGGAGGTGGCCTTAATTGGGAATTGAACACAAGGACCTTTGATGCTGGGACCAACACTCTAACCATTGAACAACACAAGCCAGGGCAAGAGTTCCATGCTTCCTGAAACATTAGTTTGTCTTAGCAAATGCAATGTCCATGAAATTAAACTTCATTTGTAAAATGACTGATAACAGGATTGTTGGGAAGATTAATTGGGATAGTTCATGTAGCATTCTCAGCTCCAATCCATAGCTGTTTTTAGGAATTATTATGGACTAATTTATCTGTCACACGGTATTTAATTTGCAACTAGTATAAGATGCACAGCTTCTGTGGTCTGTTACCTTTATATCTCATTTGATGCCGACAACCACCCTGCCTACACAGGTGGCATGC
>NW_006289813.1:12823176-12827523 GCF_000327345.1 Myotis davidii | reverse complement strand
AGAGTGAGGTTTGAGAAGGTTTAGTGTCTTGTTAGGGTCACAAAGCCGAGAGGGTGAAGATGGTATTCAAATTCAGATTGTTCTGTTTTCAGGGACTGCTTTTTCCATGACACTGGAAGGAATGTGAGGTTAGGAGTTTGAGGTCTGTCCCCAGTTTTTTCCATCCATCCGCCAAGTTAAGAACAATCTCTTTACCTCAGGGTTGTTTTGACAAAATGTGTATGTCTATTCTCAATATATGTGGCTTCCCCACCCAAAGTGAGTCTACGTTCTAGGAACAAGAGTGTGTTGTGTAACTAACTCTTCCCATCTCAAGTGTCATACTCAGAGTTGGTGTTTCATCAATACTTACTGTTTGATTTTTCTTAAATCCTATGTACTTTTGTTGTCGTCCGAACAGCACCAGGTGTTAGGCTATGTTAGACCAGTGAGGTCAGCAATCTCAGAAGTTAAGTTCTGGCTTAGAAAGAATTCAGAGCCAAGACTCAAGCTATAAGAGAACATTCATTTGGAAAATCACAGAGGTAGAAGAAGTAATTTGTAGCAGAAATGGGTTTAGGAAACATGTTATTGAGGCAAAGGAAGGGCCCTAGGAGCTTGGGAGTGAGGAAGGTAATGGTAATGAGCCTAGAGGAGGGCAAGGGAGAGGGAGAAGGGGAAGGCTTGGGGTTTGCTCCTGGGAGGGAGAGTGCACTGGGCCCGCTGTCCTAAGGGTTTTAAGGTGGAGATTTTAGGGGAGGTCCTAGGGGAAGATCTCAATGGAATATTCCGCAGCTTTCCAGGTGTATCCTTTGAGGGTCCGGGTCTTCACTATTTCATTGGTTGGCACCGGGGCAAGGGGTTATTATCTAAAGCAACTGACCCTGAGGTCAGCCATGGGGTCACTGGCCTGGATTTGCTGCTTTTCTGGAGCTGAAATACAACTGAGGCCTAGATGTTATCTATAGGGAGGAAAGGCCAGAGGTTCAAACCGCATGACTAGCGACGTGCTAGGGGAAGAAAGGCCACTCTGGGGGCAGGGTCCCACCATACATTTGTCCTTTCTAGGCACCCAGGCTTCCTGCCCTGGTGGCCTTCTGTACCTGGCCCATTGCCCTGCTCTGCTCTGTCTAACTGCCTACCACACTCAGTTGAGGAGGAGTAAAAACTCTTCTTGCCTCTGGAGGAATGGGAGTTTCTGTTTTACAGTTAGCTAGGGAGATGACGTATTTCCTGTTGCCCTCTGGTTCTGGGCACCACGCGGAGCAGCTTCAACAAGAGTGCTTGAGTAATATTGTCCCTTTGCACGTACATCCCTCTGGTTCCTGCAGGACCCAACTGTATTACCCTTGAGTTGTGGGTGCACGTGGCTGACACGCAGTGCACCTCTGTTCAGCTGGGCCACAGGTGAGGGTCACAACCTCCCCTCTGTCATAAGGACAATTCATCTAAGAAAGGAAGGACTTCCAGGAAGCCAAGCCATCACTAAGTGTGTGTGTGTGTGTGTGTGTGATGGATTATTGTTCAAGTGGTACATAGATAATTGGATTAGAAAAGAAAATAATTCAAGCACGATTGTATAAAACCCCAGTTTGGGAAAATTTTGATATACAATCTAAAAATCTCAAATATTTAACTCTAAATTTGTGTGTGTGTGTGTGTGTATGAGAGAGAGAGAGGATTGGGGTGAAAAAGAAATCTCTACCTAGTAAATGGCTAAGGGGCCCTCCCACACAACAGACCTTGGGGACCAGTGTTCTCAGGAGTGTCCTGGAATGAGTCTCACAATGAATGGGGAAGTCGCCGGCTTTGTCATTGTGTAGCAGCCGTGGGCAAACTACAGCCTGCGGGCCGGCCCCGGCCTGTTTGAAATGAATAAAACTATTGAAAAAAACGTACCCTTTTATGTAATGATGTTTACTTTGAATTCATATTAGTTCACACAAACATTCCATCCATGCTTTTGTTCCGGCCCTCCGGTCCAGTTTAAGAACCCACTGTGGCCCTCGAGTCAAAAAGTTTGCCCACCCCTGGTGTAGACCATGAAGTCTTTTACACTTTATAACACTCTAAAATCTGAGGATGGCTTGGTTATCTGGTTCTACTGATGTGTTCTTGCTCTCAACAGGAAAAGAAGCATAAAGAAACAAGGGACTAGCCCTGGTGGGTTTGACTCAGTGGATAGAGCAAAGGCCTGCAGACTGAAGGGTCCCAGGTTCGATTCCAGTCTACGGCACATGCCTGGGTTGTGGGCTGGATCCCAGTGTGGGACATGTAGGAGGCAGCCAATCAATGATTCTCTCATCATTGGTGTTTTTATCACTCTCTTCCTCTCCCTTTCTCTCTGAAATCAATAAAATTTTAAAGAAAGAAATAGGGGGTGGGTATTTGGGTAATGGTTCTCATGGCCAGGCCAATTGCTGGGTCTGACTAAATGAAATAGATTATTTTGAGGCCTTCAAACACCGCCAGGTTTTCTCAAGGTCATGTGTGTCCTAGTAGGTCTAGGGTGAATTCCTTTGCAATGTTTTGAGTTTAGGGGAAAACACTACTGCCAGCCTCTGTTTGAACTCCCAAGGTGTTTTCAAGCTGAATGCCCTTGGCCTTTTGACACAGGCAGTTGATTTGTATCTGCCTCTCCTGTTTCCAGCCTGGAGGTGTGGTATTCAAAGTGACTAGTGTTTTTGTTGATGTTGTTGTTGTTAGGCCTTGTTTTAAATTTCCAAACCCCAGGAGGTGGCTGTGGGGTGGACATGCCTGATTAATAGAACTAGAATGAGGGGGCTCCATATTTTCCTGGCAACCTGGGTGCTTACTCAGCATTGGTTTGATTTATTATCTTTTATTTAGGTAAAATTCACAAAACATAAAATTGCAATTCGATGACATTTAATACGTTTATAATGTTGTGTAACCATCATCTCTTTCTAGTTCCAAAATTTTTTTCTCACCCCTCTAAAGGATTCTGTACCCGTTAGGAATCATTCCCCATGTTCCCCTCCCCCCAGGCCCTGACAACCAGTGATCTGCATTCTGTGGATTCAACTATTCCAGGTATTTCATATCAATGGAATCATTCACTCACTATGTGGCCTTCTATATCTGGCTTCTTCCACTTACATTAATGTTTGTTTTTGTTAATCCTCACTTGAGGACATCTTCCTTGATTTTAAGAGAGAGACAGAGAGACATCAATGGATCAGTTGCCTCCCGTATGCGTCCCAACTGGGAATCAAACCTACAAACTATGTGCCCTGACCAGGAATCAAACCCGCCACCTTTCCATGTACAGGGCGATGCTCCAAACAACTGAGCCACACTGGTCAGGGCAGCATAATGTTTTTGAGGTTCATTCCTATTGTAGCGTATATCAGAACTGGATTCGTTTTCAAAGATGAATTATGTTCCATGGCATGGATGTACCACATTTATTCACCCGTTTATCTGTTGATGGACATTTGGTTTGCTTCTACGTTTTGGCTGTTGCGAATAGTGCAGCTGTGAATATTTGGTTGAGTGGGATGGCTCAGTTATAGGGAAGAGCTTTTTGAGGAACACCAGCCTAGGTTTGGATGGTGTAGCTCCTGCACACACATCTACCTCTGAGGATGGCCACCTGTTGGCCAGTGCCACCTGTTGGCTTGCCCCATAGAGAGGTTTTTCACCTGGAATCCAGACTCTTGGGGTTTATCCACAGATGAGCTTCAGTGTGGAAAGGCAGGGGAAGAGTGTGTAACTGTCATTCCTCTTCAAGGGGCTCCTGACCACTGTTCTGGAATGACCCAATAAAGCCATCTCTCTCTCCTACCCGTGAGCTTTCAAAGGTCTGCTGGCAGACCCTCGCTTGGTTGATTGACAGCTACTCTCTGCTTACCTCTGCCGTCCAGAAGCAAAGGCCAGCAAAGGCTGATGTGAGAGGACAGACTCTAGGCTGGAAGGCTGGGCAGACGAGGTGGGAGGCTGAAGAGCATGGCACGTCCCTCACATGGGCCCCACTGCCCGTGACCTTGGCCACCTGTGGTTCACTGCAGATGCTCGGAGAATTTGCTATCGAAGAGATTGTTTTGTTTGGAGAGAAGGCCATTTCTGGAAAAGCTGAGAAAATCCTTGAAAGTTACAGTTTATGATGTTTTTTTTTTAATATATTTTTTATTGATTAAGATATTACATATGTGTCCTTGTCCCCCCGTTAACCTCTACCCCCCCCCCACTCATGCCCTCACCCCCTCCCCATTGTCCGCCATTGGTTAGGCTTATATGAATGCATACAAGTCCTTTGGTTGATCTCTTCCCCTTACCCCCACCCTCCCCTACCTTCCCTCTGAGGTTTGATGGTCTGATTGATGCTTCTCTGTCTCTCGATTTGTT
>NW_006289813.1:12817380-12821479 GCF_000327345.1 Myotis davidii | reverse complement strand
GCCCCCTACCTCTGCGCTTCTCTTCTGCAGCTTCTCTGGCTCTCAGTGTGCTTTGCTTTCCTTCTAGTTGTAGAATTTACAGTCAGCCAGGCTTCCTGTGGTTCTGGATGATGTCCGTATTGTTTTTCTGAGGTATTAGTCAATTGTTGTGAGCGGCATCAACTTCCCGGTGTTTATCTCTTCCGCCATCTTAGTTTCTCCCAGTTTATGATGTTGATACGGTGGGAGAACTATCCAACCAGCTCTTTTTATTTTTTAAACTTAAATTCTTTGTTGTTTAAAGAATTTGTTTTAAGGAAACTTTTGATTGAAGTATATAATGTACATACAGAAACTTGCACAATCATAAAGCAGTACATCCTATGTGATTCTGTTTGTATGAAGTATAATAGCAGGTAAAACGTATCTACGGTGTTAGAAGTGGGGATGTTGGTTAAAATTAGGGGGTTAGTGCCTGAAGGGAGCACAGGGGGTCCTCAAGGTGCTGATCACATTCCATTTCTTGGTTGGGAACAATTCTGCATGTTTTAACAGCAACCTCAAATAGTATTTAGTATGCACCGAACTGAGAATAGAAAAATCCTGGGGTTAATACGGTCAGACTGCTAAGCCTCTTGATTGTGGAAGGGTTGGGGGGTATCCTTGGTTTGTCTTCCTGGCATCCTTCCCCCTGTCTTCCTCCGGAGCATGCCCTTGTCACCCCCATCCATGTGCCGAGTGGTCTGCCCACCCTCTGACTCCAGGAACCTGTGTAACTCCGTGTCTTGTTAAGTGATAGGCGGATGATATAAGTCAGACGACGAGAGTCCATTTGCTGGAACCCCTAAGAAAGACCCCAGATGTTCTCAGCTGGGGTTTCTAAACTGGTGGGACATAAGCTTCGACTGCTGGTGGCGTCTTTGCTCCCATATGCAGTACCAACTGGAATTGAAGCCAGCACAGAAGACAGGAAAATCAAGGTTGCTGGTGACGGTATGAATGGGTCCAGCCATGTTGAGAACTAATTCCGTTCCCCGTGGATTTTTAATTTATATGTGTCGATAAATTTCCTTTTCTGCCCTGTTCTTCAGGTTAAGTTTCCATCCCTTCCTCCAAGGGTTTTACTGATTGAAACATTTCTGAGTCAAGCAAACCCAATAGATATACTTGTCCAAATTTGACTCTTTCCAATGGGGCATTCAGTCCCTCTGCCAGGCCTCTGGGGTACAATGGCAGCTCCAGACTGTGGGGGGTGAAGGTAGAGAGACTGGGAGGACTTTAGAAGTTGCTTTTGGGTTGGAAGGATGGGGACAAGTTGTGTTGGCATCGCTCACACACTGTTTTTGCCTCGTGTGCTCATTTGGGATGGCATGGGGTACTTAGTGCAGTCACTGGCTCACTGCTTCCTGCCATCCTCCTGGTACTTGGCTCTTATAGTGTGTCTTTTTCTCACTATGAAACAGAAGCAGAAGAGATGAGAGCACATAGCTTGAGGGAGCCTACGGAGATAACCAAGAAGGGCCCACTAATGACCTTCCATTACCAATTTACATAAACTCTGTATTTAAAAATATCCCAAATTGCCTAGCTGGTTTGACTCAGTATATAGAGCATCGGCCTGGGGACTGGAGGGTCCTGGGTTTGATTCTGATCAAGGGCATGTACCTCAGTTGCAGGTTCAATCCCCTGTCAGGGCATGTGCAAAGACAACCAATTGATGTGTCTCTCAGATCGATATTTCTCTCTCTCTAAAAATCAATGGAAACATATTCACAGGTGAGGGTTAGCAACAAAATAAATAAATAAATAAATAAATAAATAAAATATCCCAAATTATAAAGTACACAAAGGAGATTTAAGGTTGCAGTTTTAGGAATAAAATTGTTAAGATGGTTTTACCTGGGGTATAGAGGAATTCACTAAATCAGAATCTAAAATGGAGGTGATTCTGTGTTTGTGTTTTGCTATATTTTTAGCTATTCATGGGATGGAAAATATTCTTCAATAAAACATTTAACGATTTATGTTAACTTTGTGATTAAACAAAGAACTATCATTAAAATAATCTGTAGGCTTTTTTTGCTTTTGGCTTCTCTTCCTATCACTGCTCACACCCCTATGGAGCTGGTGGATATCTTGATATTGCATGGGAGTCTGCTACAGTGCCTGACTGTGAGTAGCTATTCAATAAATACGTGTTGACTTGACCTAATCCAATACAGGCGTTTTGCACTGACTCTCACAAGTCTGCCAGCAGCCGTATAACCTTGTTTCAACTTGACATTGGACTCATTTGCTCATCCTGATGTGAACAACTGCACCATAAAAGAGATGAGACTTTTCAAAATCCACAGGCAAAGATAATTTAGGCCTTAACCTTGCTTGTGAGAATAGAACCACATACTCTCATGTCACTGAATAAGAGGTTAGAGATGATCCCTAGTTCAGTCACCTTGTTTTTTGGAGAGAGGCAGTGACTTTTTAGTCAGTGGCAGAATGGGGCTGGATTCCAGGGCCCTGGTGCTGCCTAACCGGAAGGTAAGCCCCCTCACACTCCGAGCTGGGAGAGCCTCGACCATTTATTTCATGAAGCTTCGGGGAAGCCAGCTTGTGGTTAGAAGAGGGGTGGGTAGAATCAGAGGAAAATCTGACACTGGGCAGAGTTCACACTTGTACATCCTTTGTGTGTCTTCATATCCTTTGACAGATACTAAGTGGGGACAGAAATAGCCACAGGTCATTTCATAATTTCATTTTTAGCACTTGTTACAATTCTTCCTGAATAAATCTGCTTTTGAACTATCCTGTGACAACTAGTATGACAATTAGCACGTACGGCACATGTTACAGGCCAGGTATTCTGCTGAATGCTTTATATGGATTGTTTTTGCTTAATTCTCACAAAACCCCCGGACATTGACCCACGTTTCTGACAAAGAAACAGGTCCAGAGAGGTTAAGTAACTTGCTCAGGGTCACCCAGTTCTGCCCGACCCCTAAGCACAAGTTTCATTCACAACGGAAGACCACAGGCCTGAAGAACAGCATGACAATGACACTTTGGGAATGTGAGCGAGATTGCAACTGTTTGTAGATCACGGGATTTCCCTCAGAGGCTGTGCGTTTCAGAGATCTGGACAAAGACAGTCCCCCTTCACCACAGATGTGGCCCTCGGCTTTAACCTCTCACTTTCTCCCGCCTGTAGAGTCTGATAACAGAAATTATTTGCCTGCAGTAACTGCAAATCTTGCTGATCCTTGGGAGCCTGTTGGGCAGCTGTGTGTTCTTGCTGGGCTGAGCTTTCAATGCTGTTGGAGTGGGTGTGCGGTGTGTCAGTGCGGGGAGTACAGCTGGCCCCAGGCGGCTCCTGAAGGCTGTGGCCGCTTCCTGGGGAGACGGCCACACTGCAGCCGGATCCTCCACACCGTCTGGTCCTGCACTTTCTAAAAATATTCCTGACACACAGCTCTTGGGCATTTGGGCCACACAGCTCTAAACCACAGCTGCCCTTTCAATGGAATGCTTCTCCTTCAGGCCTAGCCATCTTGAGTTCTGTGTGGGGAGGGATTCACTCTCCAGACACTTTAGGAAACAATAAAGGGGCCTGGCTGGTGTGACTCAGTGGTTGAGCATTGACCCATGTACCAAGAGGTCATGGGTTCGATTCCTGGTCAGGGCACATGCACGGGTTGCAGGCTTGATCCCCGGTAGGGGGTGTACAGGAGGCAGCCAATTGACATTTCTATCTCTCTACCCCTCTCCCTTCCTCTCTCTAAAATCAATAAAAACATATTTTCAAAAAATTAAAATAACAATAAAGGCCATTTTTGCCTCTTTTAGCAAGTGTTGCATGTTTGTTTTATAAAAATGAGAAAATATGGTTGGCTCAAAAGGGGCATAAAGACCAATAATCCCACCATGCAGATGAAAATGCTGTTCATGCCGTGTGTGTGTGTGTGTGTGTGTGTGTGTGTGTGAAGAAAGAGCTACTGATGGAGATACAGGGAAACTTTTATCTCTGTCTGTTTTGTCTGTGATTTTATTTCCAGCACCTAGAATAGTGCCTGATACATAGTAGGTGGTCAATAAATTTGCTGAAAAAAATAAATGATTCAAGTTA
>NW_006289813.1:12814883-12817331 GCF_000327345.1 Myotis davidii | reverse complement strand
GTCCCCCCGCCCCCAGGAGCTCTCATACACCGCCTGGGGAGACTTCCTCTTTGAGGTCTCAGTAAACATGCGGCCAAAGCTACCTTCACACGTGTTTTCACTGAGCACCTACTTGTCAGGTTTCCACACTCATTAGCATCTTG
The DNA here is from genome assembly GCF_000327345.1 of Myotis davidii. Classification (NCBI taxonomy): domain Eukaryota; kingdom Metazoa; phylum Chordata; class Mammalia; order Chiroptera; family Vespertilionidae; genus Myotis; species Myotis davidii. Next base: position 12,817,188 of record NW_006289813.1, on the reverse strand, counting down.
ACCACTCCTGGAGGAGTGTGCCATTAGCCTTCAGCCTGTCCCTCTTGGTGTCTTGCGTCTTTGGAGGAGAAGAGTTCTTGTACGGTCACATTTCTTCTGTTTCAAGTCACACTCGTGTCCTGTCTGTCGTAGTGAAAATGAAAATATTCAGTGTTCACCATGTACTTCTGAAGTAAGGTATCCCCTAATTTATGTGAATGAGTGTGTGTGTGTTTTCTACTGCAAGAACTACAGGCTATGTTCTACGAGGCGGCCTGTTAAACTGTAGCAACATTTGTCTGAACTGTGCCTCTACTGTTACCAAAATCTGGGAGGAAGAACCAAAAACGAGTGAAACTTGATCCATAAAGCCAAGTGGACGGCCTGCATTATAGCAAACCACTGAACAGATTGTCCTTCAGGGCAGCCTACGTGACCAAATATAGGGCTCTAAATACAACTGTGGGGCTCCGGCTGGTGGGGTCTGCTTGAAAGTCAGGGACTGTTGGTTGGATTCCAGCCATCCTGGGCTGGAGTCACTGCCAGTCCCCAAAGAAACAAGAGCATAGTCATGGCTTGTCTAGGTGCATCTGGGGCAAGGCCTTCATGCTTTTGTGTTCGTGGCCTCAGGAAGTTGCAGCCCTTTTGAGTGGCTTCCTGACCACATGAGATAGACCAGCAAGGGCAAATCAGTATCAACTCAGGAGTCAACTCATTATCTGGGGAGCTGTTTTGAGAAGATTCTATGGCTTTGTTTAGGATCAGTGGGAAAGCGATCTGTGATCCATTAACAATGTCTGTCATGGGAATGGGAGTGGGAAGGGGACAGGTTTGCCAGTGGTTTGTCATCCTTTGTACAGACAAGAAATTGTGCTCAAAAATGGTATTTTACTAGTAAATGATCACCCTTAGGAAACTGTGTTATAAATGGCCCTGGGACTAGTGGGATCATATGATTTTTTTTTTTAAATCAAGTTAGGATACTTTTGAGAGTAAAAGAGTTGCTATGATCCTAGGACAATAGGAGTAAACAAAGACCCATGTCACTTTGTTCATTGCAAACAACCCTTCTCCGGAAACATCCTCACCCTGAGCTTCAGGAGCCACTTGGGCAAATTTTCTCTTACTTCCCACTGTGCTCTAAACGATTTCCAAGGAGCCCTTTAATTGGGGCATGTTTGTCTTAACACCCCAACATGATGATGAGTGACCCCAGCATCCACCCCCTTTTGTCCTCAGCACACTGTGCAGGGGCGCTCACAGAGAGAGCTGGTGGCGTGGAGACTCTCCTGCCAATGACAGCAGGCTTCCAGGGCATCTCGGTGCTGGCTTCTGCTCCCCAGTGGCAGGACCATCAAATCCATCTACACGTTTTGTTTTTCCAAGCACTGGGGTTGCCTTCCCCATGCCCTGTGGTGCGAATGGCTGTGCAACCTGACCTCAGGGAGCTAGCTTTCCAGAAGCCCAGCCCATGAGCCTGCCCCCGAGACCTGCTGGCCATCATTCTCCACCATGTGCTCTTACCATGGTCTGCACTCCGGAGTGAATGATTGCAGGCGTCTGTTTACTGTGCATGAGAGAGTTGGGATTCCCTAGGTATTTAGACATTTTTTCTTTATTAAAACTCTGGATCTATTTTTATTTCCAAGAAAGTTTTGCCCCCTTCCCTCCTCCCCTCCCTCGTTCTCTAGGTTGCCATCAATAAACCCGGGCTGTGTGGCACTGAAATCACAAATTAAAACTGATGCAACGGGCAGCTGACTCCTGATGACAGAGACTCCTTCTTGGAAATGTCTGCTTGTCTGTTTTCCTGCTAAGCTTGTTGGCCTGGCTCAGACAAGCCACCTGAGTGCTGGCCCCATTTCCCAGGCCGAGTTTCAAGATATTTGATCTGACAAGCAATGTCCTTGGCCTGCTATAATGCGGCCAGTTTTTGTTTGGGTGGTGGTGGTGTTCGGCTACAATATGAGATGAGAGTTTGGAGTCAGAGACTTGGATTCCAGTCCTGACTGCCTCACAAATGATCTGTGTGACTGTAGACATGTCACTTCCCATCTCTGCACCCCATTCTTCATCTGTAATGTGGGTGGGTGGAGCAGATCACTGGCCATCAGACTCTTAGAAATGATGCCCTTTTATCAAAACATGACATAACCCCAACACAGTGCCGAAGCTGCGCCGATTGAAGCCCAAATAAGCCCCACAGAGCTCACAGAGCTTTCTCTCACTCCCTCTCACTCCCGTTCCTACCCACAGGCTCCTCCTCAGGGTCTTCCTCACCTATCCCCAGCAGGAGCTGTGATGTTTCGCTCCTGCTGCCTGTCTC
>NW_006289813.1:12795434-12814841 GCF_000327345.1 Myotis davidii | reverse complement strand
CATTCCTGACAGGGGTGGGTGGTAGAATTAAAAGATGAAATTTAAATCTCTCCAGTTTGCTGCCATCAGCAGCTCTCATCACACACTTGGTTGGGGTGGAGGTTGAAACCAAAGACACAGAGAAGGTTTTAGGTTCTCCGTGCATTGCAATTTCCGTGGGGCTGGGCTCTCACCGTGTCCAAGTGTCTTATATGGGTTGACTGTCTTCGTCTATCTCTCTCTCCTCTAGGACAGTGATTCCCAAGCCTGGAGCAGCACATAGGGACTAATCTTGGGGTGCACCAGTCCCTTGTCATCACTTACTACATTTAGGAGCCGCTCTATGCAAGCCAGCAAGATGGAAGTGCCTTCCTCAACTTTCTATTTTATATGGGCCCTTCATTTCTACTCCCTTCTTAAATCTTTGCAGCAACTCTGGTATAGGGTTTACTGTTTTGAAGTTGTTGCCCTGTTTACCCGGTGAAATCACATGTGGCTGGAGTGGCAGGACTGATGTTTTATCTGTGCGCTTTGGCCCAGATCAGGGACACATAGTAGCCCCTCTGACTTTTGTTTGTTTTCTATGAGTAGGATAGGGAGTGAATGAGAAAATGAAGCGCTGAGGGTTAAGTAATTAGGTTAGCAGTAAGTCTGGGGTAGGCATCTGTCTCCGTCATACCCGGCTGATTCGGGAGTTAAAAAGGCATTGAGTGTGATTCCAACATTTCCATCCCCTCGGTGCCCACCTAGTCCTTCATGCCCTCCCCTAAGCATCCCTGGGCTGCCCTGCAGGCTCCCCACCCCTAGCATTGCTCCTTCCCCCTCTTGGCTCTCCCTGTCTCCCCCTCCAGAGAGGCTCTCAGTGGGGATAAAGAGATAATGTTCAGTAAGAAATTGGCACCCTGCTCTGATGTTGTGTATCTTTGGGACTGCAGGCCTCTCTGCATAGTGGTCCCAAACCTGTTAAAGATAGATTCCTGGTTCGCTCCACAGACCTCCTAAATCGGGATTTCTGTAGATGAGCCCTGCCTGGGCAGGTGATGTTTAAAGCCACTAATCCTGCACTCCTATCCAACTTCATCTTCGGCAAGGAAACCCCAGGAGCTGACCATTGGGGTTACGTGCCCAGTTTGCCCTCTCCAGCCCTGCCTTGCCAAGTCCCACTTGTACACTTTGGATCATGGCTTTTCTTCCACTTGAAGAAGTCTTTGCTCCTGTCTGCCTGTCGCTTCATCACAGGTGGCCTCTGGTGCCAGTTCCTCCCGAGTCTCCCGGGGCCGCTCACCCTTGCTTCCTCCTTTTCTGGACCGCTAGCTCTCCTACAGATCAGCCCTCATTTCAGTCACCCAGCAAGTAGTTAGTGAGCTGTTGTGCTGTGCCCAACACTCACCTCAATGTGGGGGACACTACCGTGGACAAAACAAAGGCCCTGAGCCCAGGGAGCCTGCCGACTAGTGGAGGAGACAGGCAGAAAACACAACGCACGAATATACTTATAACCCAGACCCTCCTGCTAATGAGGGTGCTAGGAGGCAACCAAAGCGGAGGAGGCGCTGAATAGCAAGGGCCGCCATTCTCGGTAGGATATTTGGGAAGGCCTGAGTGAGTGACGTGTGGGGATCCACGTGGACTTGAGGCACAGGAGAGGGAACAGCCAGTGCAAGGGGCCTGAGGCTGGGTGCTTGGTAGGCACTCAGTATTCGAATGACAGCAGCTCTTGGAGTGGAGAGAGGGGAGGCAGATGAGGGGAAGAGGTAGTCAGGCGCAGGGTTACTGAGCACTTTGAAAGCCACTGTGAGGACTTCAGATTTTATTCCAAGTATAACAGATGCTGTTTGGTGGAAGAGTATCATGAGAAAATGGACTTTTCTCCAGTGTGGAGAATAGACTCAGGGTTTAGGGCGGAGGGAGAGTGACTAGTCTGGAGGCTCTCGCAGAGGTCTAGGGCTAAGATGGCATCAGTGCAGATAATGAGAAGAGATTGGCCTCGGGATGAATTTTGAGGGTAGAGACTGTGGGTTTTAGGGTGGGAAGCTAAATCTGAATTCCAAGACGTATTCCTCAGTAGCTGAGTGGAAAGAGGATGCTAAACCCCCGTCTTTGCTAATTTCCTACTTGTCAGTTCCCTTTCCATGAGGGCAGGGACCACGCCGTATACTGGGTACACCCCTAGGGAGTGCCTGGGTCCCAATGGGCGCTGCATTAAATAATGGAGTCCACAGCAGCCAGCACTGCCGGGTGGTAACGCAGACATAGCCCCGTTTTGTGGTATCTGCATCTGGAGGTGGTTTGTGTGTTCCCGGTGCAGGGGCAGAGGATGTCGTGCGGGTGGCCCCCTGCATCACTCAGTTGTCATCTGTGCATGGGACAGATGCTCAGTGCAGTTAAGCTGCTGCCTCTGCCACTGCAGGAGTTGGGCCGGGAGAGGAGGTGGGAACAAACCCAGCCGTTCAACAGCCCAACCCTTCTCTTTCCGAGTTTAGACATCTTTGGGGGAGGGGTCCTTCCTGGTCCCCACACACCCTGGATCTTCTCTGCCTGTGCAGATACCCACCTTGTTCTCTCTCGAGCAGATCTCTTGCTTCCCTTCTGCCCTTAGCAAAACCCAGCCCTTCCTCGAAGCCCATTCCAAATGCTGTTTCTTCCTTGTGTGCAGCTTTTCCTGATGTTCCAGCCAGAGGCGGTTTCTGCCTCCTCTGAACCCCAGAGTGGTTTCTGCCTTTCATATGATGTCATCTTCTCCAGGGTTTTACCCAGTCCTTTGAGCCCAAATGCCCACGGGGAAGTGATGGGCCTTAATTTTATTTGAGTCCTTCCTCCGAGGCCCAGCTCAGTCCCTTGAACCCTGAAGGCACTTGATAAATATTACTCAAGTTGAAACTGACTTCCTGTATGACATAGTTTTAGCAGCTGCAGGACACTTGTCTCTGAACGGAGATTAGGGTTAGGAATCAATCAATCAAATGTCTACCGATATGTCAGACGGAGAACGTAAATAAATGAAGTAGGACAAGCATAAGAAAATTTTTGATAGAGACACCATTCTAAGGAAGATTTAACTTTTTTGTAACCCTTTGTAAGACACTAAGTGGCATGGAAGCAGGTCCTCTGTGGGGAGGCAGTAGGGAGTGGTGGAGACTGGGGTGAACAAGAGAGCATGGGTCCATCCGTTCATCTAAAGTTGACAACCGAGCCTTGGCTGTAAACATCGTTGCCTCGGTGTTATTTCTGGATATTCTGATTTGTCAACAGAAGCTGCAAAGTCAGACTTTTTGCATGGATAATTCTGATTTCTAGATGTTAGCAAGTGCGCCCCCGCCCCCAGCCATGGGAAGGCCTGGCTACCAGTTTGGTATCACTTATTTACATGTTAGGTTCCGCTCCCAGAGGGAAGTAAGTAAATTTCTTTTGAAATCTCCAGCTCTAGCTGCTTTTCCGTAAAGGGAAGATGTTTGCATCTCGTTTTTCTTCTCTGGCATTTGCTTTCCATCCGAGTGGGAACCCCGGGGTTACTCTTATTAATCTGTGCTTGAGTCCCAGCTTCATGCAGCAGAAGGGCTTCTGGAGCTTGCCTTGAACTCTGTGCAACGAGCTTTTCATTTTCCTCCAGGAGTGGTTTAAATGGAGGCTGCAGTCTTCTGCAAAGCATAATTGGTTTTAAATTGCAGGTTTAATAATAATGATGTTGGGCTTAATGTGGTGCCTTTCAGCCCCTGCTGGCAGCCCTGGCAGCCAGTCACTGGTGGATGTGCACACTCTCCTTAGGAGGGAAAAGCTGTTAGGGACTGAGTCCCCCCGCCCCGTCCTGGCAGACCGCAGGTGAGGGGGTCCTGTGCCCCCTCACCATGGGCCACTGGGGTACAGGGAGGCTGATGGGCATCCCTTTGTGCCCAGGCATAGGGGTCTGAGCTGGACCCTTGAGGCTCTTGGTTATCTTTTCCCTCTTCTTCACCTTTGGGTCACCCCGCAGCTCATTAGGAATTCATTTGGAAGACCAGCAGAGAAACTCAAATTCCACTGCTTGGCTCTGCCTCAAAGGTTTAATTGGGAGGATGTATTAACTTCATTGGCTATCACCAGGCTGCTGGCTTCTTTCTGTATTTTAAATAACTTTTCCTCTTGTCCTCTTACCATGGTCATCAGAGCATGTCTTGAAAAGATTCAGCCTCGTACACTGCTTTCTTCAAGTGAAAAGGGCTCTGGCTCCAAGTCAGAGAGCCTGGGTTCTCCTTGGAATGGTCTGTAAGAGCTTAAAAGGGGATTCACCTCTCCTGGCCTCGTTTCCGTGGCGGATGGAGGAGGAGGTCGGAGGGCAGGACCACAAAGGCCCCTGCCAGGCTTGCAGTGGATGATTTACGTGTCTCTGTGAAGTGACACCAAGCTCTTCCTTGAGGGAAATCCGGTGTGTTCAGGAGGCAATAAAAGTACCAATCTACATATGTTAGACAACAGATAGCTGAGGCTTGGACAAGGGCGGGCTTGTTCAGCGAAACTCGGCACTTGTGTTATAAAAAGCGCGGAGAAGGATGCTGGTGCTGTGTGATGTGGGGCGTCCTGCCGGAAAATTACAGGCGGCGCAGGCAATGACAGGGTAGCAGCAGCCCCGCCGCTGGTGCCCGCCCTGCGGACACACCACAGACGCTCAGACCCTGTGGTCAGTTCACCATCGATGGCGAGCAGCTCCTTGTTTGTGCTGGGTTCTGGGTTGTCTTGGCTCCCAGCACCGTTTCTGGAGGCTTTTTTGTTTTTGTTGTAGACAGGGAGCAAATTACAACGTGGGAAGAGTGCCTGGGGGTGAAAGCGGAAACATGAGCCCGGAGTGTCTTTGGGCCTGGAAGTCTGCGATGGCCCTGTGACCAGTGTTTGGGGGAAGGTGCTATTTGCCAAGTTTGAAGGCAGCACAAGGAGGACACCCTATTTTGTACAAATGCCACCTACAAAGAGCTGATCGGAGAGCTGAATTCTTGCTTCCCTCTCTCCTGCCTTGAGCACTCTGCTCCAGCAGGCTCCAAGCCCGTGTATCGGTAGGCTTTGACTATCCAGGTCACCTTCCTTAGGACACTTGGGGGCTCACCTTCCCATCTTTAGGTGGGGTGCTATATCTTTCTCAGGGGGAGATAAACAACAGAAGTTAACAGGCTTTGTTCTCTCAAAGTAAACATTCTCCCCTCCCCCCCCCCCACTTTTAAAAATATACATTTGATTTCAGAAAGGAAAGGGGAGAGAGAGACAAATATCAATGTGAAAGAGAACCATTGATCGGCTGCCTTCTGCACACCCCACGCTGGAGATCAATCGAGCCCGCAACCCGGGCATGTGCCCTGACAGGGACTTGAGCTATGACTTCCTGGTTCATAGGTCGACGCTCAACCACTGAGCCACACCAGCCATGCTCAAAGCACACATTCTTAAAAAGGACTGAACATAACAGGAAGGATAGATTCAGTGGGAAGGGAAACCGAGCCGCCTTTTCCACAATCTCCCAATCTCTCGGGGCAATGGACTAGCAGCTTCTATGTGGTCAGTGTTGGCAGCTGGTGAAGACAGAGGGCGTGGCAGTTCAGGGAGGGAGGGGAGGAGAATGAGTCGTGGAGGCTACAGCAGAGAGGCCGTGTATTACTGCGCTAGAGTTAGACGTGGTCAGAAACAACTGCCCACATCAACTCCAGTTCTGAGAATTAGGGTCAAAATGTTGGGGTCTAGGTTTGACGACAGAAGACTATGGCCTTCAAATTTCTTCAAAAATCTTGACTGTTACATTGGTGGCTACTCACATGTTAATGGCTGTGATTTAGACCTCCAGGTGAGCCCGGGGCTCACCAGGCATGGGGCAGGGACAAGGTTGGTTCTGATGGGGGAAGGCAGGGACAGCGGTGAGAGAAGGGGACTGGGGGAGGCGTCTGTGCCGAGCTCAAGGTCGTGGCCGCATGCTTCCCATTGGTGTGGTCTTCACAGGGAGCCTGGAGTGAAGGTGGGGTTGAGAAAACCTCTGGATTTTTCTAAAGGCCAGTGTACACTCTTGAGACAGAGCCAAAGGCTGGCAGCTCTCTGCGGGCAAGGACCGTTTCCGATTCTGTCCTCACACATCCCAGCACCCATCGACCAGTATTATCATTATTATTGCCTATTTGGTAAATTATCAAATAAAAGGAAGGGGGAGTGGTGCTTGGGAAGCACCACTCAGTGCTGACCAGCCATTCCCTCAAATCCCACACGGAGTCCTGTCGCCACTGCAGGGCTGTGGCTGGGTCAGCCATGGGTACATAATACTACTGGGTGGAGTAGCACAGTTTCTCTGCATGTTTGAAGCAGAAAGAGAATTTATTGGAAGGATGTTGGACACTCCACAGAGCCAACGGGGAACTGAGGAAGGGAGAGTCAAGGTGGATGGGAGGACGACAGCCGGGGTCACTAGCAGGGAAAGTCTGGGAGACACTGTACCCAGTCAGCATCCAGGGCCTTCATCCTGCTGCTCTCTCAGTGCTGCCCCTGGAGGGATCCTGCTAAACTGCTCTCCATCTACATATTCTCCCTCAAGATCCAAAGACCAGGGTGAGAGCACCATGCCTCCACCCACTCCTGAACTTGGGTCCTGGCAGTCCCTGCTGTGGCTAGGATGGAGCAGCGTGGCCATGTCGGGTGGCCAAGTCAAAGACACGATGTCCCCTGAGGCAGGAGTTGGAAGAACCCTTAGTGCAATGAATAATCCAGTGAATTAAGCAAACATGAAGGAAGAAATAAAAACACCACTGTATATATTTTAGAATTTTATTTTGTGTCAAATCAGAGTCAACAAGCACCAGCAGGTCATAGGGTATTAAGAATATATTAATGGCAGCTCCCAGGGGCTATGACAGCTTGCTGGCTCATTGTTGACACTGCACAGCCTCAAGGAAAAGTCTCCTAGTGAAAGCGAGTGGTCAAGGTGGTTTTGTTGTGGGTTCAACCCAAGCCAGAACACCGTGGTGAGAGTCATGTCCAGGCAGCCATTCCCCACCGGCAGCATCAGCTCTCAGTCCCTTTCTTTCCCGCTGAGCTGCCAGCTGTGCTGGGCTGTGTTCCGCGGGCCCCACACAGGGTGGGGGATCAGCGGGGCCTGTCAGCCAGCCTTGCGCCCTATAAAGTGCTCTGGCTTCTGAGGGGGAATTAGCTCTTGTTTTTATTGCTCTGTTAATTCCAGCTCCTGTCTGTTTCCCTAATTCATTCCACATGTCTGGTCCCTCTGCCCACAGCAGTGACTGCCCCAGCGGGGGGCTCATCTGTCTTGTGCGTCTTGTCCGCCAGTCTGCTGGCAGCTCTGTCCAGGAGCCCTCTAGGTTCTCAGGCGCCTCTCCCAGGGGGCGTCCCCTCCTGCTCTCGATCACACTGCATTCTAAACTTTTCAAGGGCCTGGGCCTCAACTTCTTTTTTTCTTTTCTTTTTTCTTAAGATCTTATTGTGACTGATTGATTGATTTTAGAGAGAAAGGAAGGGAGAGGGAGAAAGAGTGAGAAACATCTATGTGAGAGTGGAACATCAATCAGCTGCCTCCTGCAGGCCCCTACAGTGGGATCAAGCCTGCAATCCGGGCATATGCCCTAACTGGGAATCAAATTGTCCACCTTTCTGTACATGGGACAATGCCCAACTGTTTTATATCTTCCCTGCCACTTAGCAGGGCTCAACAAATTTTGTTTAATCAGTTTGAGCACCTTGGAAGGCTACCTGCCTTAAACCACACCTGGCCACCGCTGGGAAGCGCAACACCTTCACCTTTTCCCAGTAGAAGTGCAGTTAGGGTTGGGCAGCCCTTCAGCACAGGATGGTGCTGAGTGAGGGAATGTCCCAGAGCTGGGCAGACACAGGGAGCCTGGAGAGGAACCACGGAGGAGAGGGCACACCTGGGCATGGCATCGGTGTGGTTGTACCACTCCTGAGCTGGGGAGGGCCGACAGGGGAGCGGGGACATTATGGGAGGGTGATGGGAATGCCCAGGACAGGGCTACTTGGTACAAGCCCATAATCACGTCATCTTCAAGTTGAGGGTCTTCCTTCCTCCCGCCCCTCCTCATCTTAACCACCTTCTTCATCTTCTCTCTGTAGAGGCAGAAGGGCAGAAAAGGCACCCCAGGAGGATAAATGTGTCCATTTCTGAATCTACCCATTTCTTCCCAAAGTATGGGAAGTGTGTGGTCCCTGCCCTAAAAGCAAAATGATAGAGTCATCAAGTATCAGAGAAAGAATTCTGCTCTTCCCCAGCAGCCTCCCACCTGTCCCTCCCGCGTGTTCCCTGGTTACAGCGTGTTCTGGTCCTGCCTGCCTGTGTACCCCACTCCTTCCTCCTCCTCCTCCTCCTCCACGTCAGTGTTTCAGCAGCTTCTCACCCCTTCTGCTGTTAGCTCTGCCCCAGTTCTCACCCCATTAGTAAGACTCTTACAACCTGAGATGGGCGAGCCCCCACGCCAGCTCTTCTAATCATGGCCCCCACCTCCCTTTGTCGGGGCCCACCCACTCCCCACTTTCTTACTCACTGCTGTTATTTCTGGGTGCCTGGGAGGGAACAGCCTGAACTAGCTGCTGCAGGATCGACGTGTACTGGGACCACCCTACTCATGTGTTTTATAAAGGATGCGTTGAAAAGCTGGTAGTGCACACATCCTGGGCTCATCCAGGAGGCTTCAGCGGGGTGTGGGGCTTCCTAGTGGGAAATAAAAAGATCAGTTCTTTATTCCTCACCCAACAGTTGGGAGTAGCCCGATGTGCTGGCCCTCTCCTGATGCCCAACCTGTGGCCCGTAGGACTGTTAGGTGCTTTTAAAAAGGGCGGGGAGGGAGAGTATAGTTTGTGAAAATACAGTTAAACCTAAAGTCTCTACTGAGGGACTTCTCAGGAGCGTTCTTAGGCTATGTTTGCTGAGGGCAGGGACTCTGTCTTTGTTGTTTATTCCCATGCCTAAAAATGACCAAAAGTGAGTATATGTGGCATGAAATCCCAAAAGGGATATGGTTTATGGCATCTTCCAACCTTAGGGCTCTGCATTTGCAAAGCATCCCCTGGGAGAGGCTTGAGGGCACCCTGCTCTAGGTGAGGGAGGTGGAGGAGGGATGGGGAGGGTGTTTCTTGGCCATTATTTCATCTTTTTAAGGAAGCAGACCAGAAGTAGAGGAGGGTTGCCCTTACTGGAGAAAGTGGCCATTGCGGTAGTGACTCTTATGTTGAACTCAGGCACTATTGCATTAAAAAATATTTGTACTGAACATCTAATGTGAACTCACTGCAATTCTCAGGTAGTGTTTAGACAACATGCTAGGCCTGAGCAATAGTGAACCAAACACAGTTCCTGTGAAATAACTTTAGGAGTTTCCATGAAATAGGCCTGGAGGGATGATCAGGAGCAACACAGGCAGTATGTGATTGGCAGTCAAGGAGTATGATGCCAGCAGTAAGCGCTATGAATAGCTAAAATAAGAGAGAAATTGGACGTGCCTAGGGTTATCATGAAGACATTTGGGAGAAAGTGGGACTAGAGGTGGATGTCAAAGAATGGGATGAGTATGAATTGTAGAGCAATAGAAAGCCCAGTGGAAAAAGGGGGAGGAGACAGGCCTAAAAGTCCAAAGTTCGGTGTGGCTCCTAGATATGTTAGGTTGGGAAGATACAGCAGAGCCTCCCACTGGAGATGTCCTAAAGGTACTTGGAAATGCTATGTTGAAGTTTGCATGAGAGGTCTCAGAGAAAAAAAAGAGAGCTAAGGACTCAAAACTGCCCCTAATACTTTTTGGAATTCTCTCTCAACTAGGGGCAGTAGAGGGATGCTGGGGTCTATAGCTTTGGGAAAGCAGGAAGGCTGAGTTTGTGCACAAGTTGGAGCCTATGAAGCAGACATTAAAGGATCAAGTATATGAGCCAAAGAGACCTTATGGAAACTTCGTGAATCAGAATGTCTGGGAGCCTGGACGTCTGGATTGCAAACAGGCATCTGATGGGATTCTATGGACATGATCCCTTGAAGACCATGTCTTTTTGCTGACCAATCTCAGACCAATCAGTTCAATGTTACAGGAAAAGTTCCACTTACATATCAGTGGTCTATCAATTCATGCATTCTGGTTTAATATGCACTTTTATACTTTCTGGAGGTGGATGAAATTAGTTAACTCATCGTAATTTTTCATGGTACCAACAGTTAACTGAGAGGTCTGGGCAGTTGTGTTGAGGCACCCTGGCCAACTGATATCAGACAAGCTGCTGGATATCTGTCATACGAGTTGATGATTTTTAATTTTTAAAGTCATGAGCAAAATAATAGAATAGACTGTACTAACATATATATTTTAAAGACCAGAGTGATTTAGCAGCAATGTCATACTGAAGTGATGACCACATTCTCTTGATTGTATGTTGTGGTAAGAGGTGATCTGAAGGCCCTAATGTGAGTGTGCTGGTGCCAGGGCCAGACTGGGGATCTGGCACTTGGAAATCACTGACATAATAGCGAGACCTGGCGGATAGAGTCCAAGAAGCCCAGGCCATGGGCCAAAGTTAGAAGTCAACACCAGCAGGCATATGGACAAGGCAGGGTGCTGGGGGTAAGGCAGGCACATAATTGAGCAAGACTAATTCTCTTGTGTGCAGAAGATACATGGAGCATAAAATTCGTCATTTTAAAATACAATCCGGTGGCATTAAGTACATTGACAGTGTAATGCAACCATCACCACTATCTAATTCCAGAACTTTTTCATCATCCCAAAAGGAAACCCATACCTATGAAGTAGTTCCTCCCAGTTCCCTTTCTTTCCAACCCCTGGCACCAGGAATTTGCTCTTTGTCTCAATGGATTTGTATATTCTGGATATTTCATATCAATGGAATCATGCAATATATGGCTTTTTATAACTGGCTACTTTTACTTAGCATTTTCATTTTAAGTGTCATCCATGTTGTACCATGTTTCAGTATATCATTCCTTTCTGTGGTTGAGTAATATTCCATTGTATGGATATTCTGCATTTTGTTCATTCATTCATCAGTTGATGGGCATTTGTATTGTTTCTACCTTTTAGCTATTGTGAACAGTGCTGCTAGGAACATTTGTGTGCAACTTCTCTTTACACACCTGTTTTCCATTCTTTGGGATATATAACTCTGAGTGGAATTGCTGGGTCATATGATAACTCTGTGTTTAACTTCTTGAGGAACTGCCATGGACTATTTTACATGACCCCCAGCAATGTAAGAGAGTTCCATTTTCTCCACATTTTCACCAACGTTTGTTTGACCAAGACTGATTCTTGTAGTGAGAGTTTCACAGCCACATGCTTCTTTGAGGACCAGTGGCTGCCCCCAGTGTGTCAACCTTCAACTGTCTTCAAGACCCAGATCTCTGTGATGCTGGTCTGACAACCACCATGATGGTGACTGATAGGAGGGCAAGCTTCATGAAGTTCAGTTACTCAAGCTTAATTCATGACTCTGCACTTACAATTCACAACCTCCACGCTTACATGGGATCCGCCTTCTGCACAGTCACTCCATCTGATGCCAGAGCAGGCTTTTCCCTCCCTGTCGTGTGACTGTTCAACACTTGAACTAGTTCACAGTTGTGTATCAACTTCCGTGGAAGCCACGTGTCATGTGGTTGCTGAATGCAGCTGGCTGTGTGCCGTCATTGGCCACAAATCAAAGCTCATTAGATGGAAGCAGTAAATAATATCAGGATTGGGGAGGGAGTCCTGAACTTGAGTGATAATGCAGTCTGCTCTCCCTTGTGTCCTTCCCACCTGGGGTGTTCTCCTCAGCTGTTTAAACTTGGCCTGACATTTATAGGCATTTTTCAGGCCTCCTCCCCCCTGTTGCCCCTTATCCCTCTACCACACACTTCCCCTCAGCAATGAGCAAACTGGGAATAATTTGACTTAAAATCAAGGTGGAGCTCAGTAGAGTGGATAATTAAGAATGTGGTTTCTTAAAGCACTTAGGGAGTTATGAGAAATCAGAAATGTGTTTTTCGTTTGAATAAGAGTTAGTGGTCTGTGAGGGCATTGACTGAGACGTCTTTATCTGTGTTCTCGGAAGCTGAGAGGCTCTGAGAAGAGCCCTCAGTAACTCTTAGTGTCAGGGTGAACCCTGCCCGCATCAGTGTGACCTTGCTCCTCCCCATGGAGCCCCCCATGCCAGGCGCTGCAGCCATCCTCCGGCCCTGCCACCAGCCATCAGGCTGACCTACATCCCAAGGAAAGCAGTCCCCAGCCTTCCAGGCCTGTCCCCAGCATGCTGCATGCCATCCACTTCAGCCACGGAGCTCTGCCCTTACACTATTCAGTTTCTTGATTAGAGCAGACCAAAAAGAAATAAACTCACCACCCCCTTTCCACAGAGAGAATGCTGTTCAGGAGCTGGCCTGGAGGGAGAGAACCAAGAGGGAACCAACCACTGGCCAATTCTTCATATGAATGTTAATGACATGTGTGTGTTCTTAAGTATAATTTGAAAGTAGGAACATGGAAATTTTGAGGAGACCAAGAGGGAGTAATGTCAGTGATGGTGGACTAGGAAGCCTCTGACCTTCCTGTCCCCACGGAGACATCGGTTCACAACTGTACGCGGACGGAGTCCTTTGTGAGAAATCCAGTTAAGAGGTTCCTGCATGTCAGTAACTCGAGACCAGCCGCATTGAAACTGTCATGGGACTGACTACAAGTTGGAAATAGCCAACTGCATGCAGTCTGTCCTCAGAGAATTTGGACTTATAGGAAAGGAGACATCCCATTGATAGTAAAATATACACCAACGTGTAATAGGTCCAGCAGAGACCTCACTGAAAGGAGGATGGTCTGGCCGTGGAATTCTAGGGAGAGGGGCATTAGGGAGACGAGTGACAGAAGTGGTCAGCACCTGCTGTCCACTCCTTCAACACTTCTGCTGACTAGGACCAGAGTGTCAGAGCCCAGAGAGGAAGCCACTCTGCTCTTCTCACTCCCAAACAACCCACCCCCCTCAGCCTTCATCCTTACACCCTAAACCGAAAATTGGGAAAGGACTTTTTATTGTTTTAAGTGAAGGATTTTGAAGATGGTGATTTAAGTTATAATGAAGATAAAGAGCAATTTCCTGCCCACCGCTGCTGTCTCTCTTTTCCCCTTCCTGCCCCCTATTCTCTGAAAAATGCAGCTCGAGAAAATCTGACCCTGGGGAGTGGCGGATGTGAGAAAGCTGTGCAGCCTGAGCTGAGAGGCAATTAGCTGTCCCCAGCAGTCTCCGTGCAGGCAGAGGCGCGTCCCCAGGCAGGAAGACATCACCGTGATTTAGTTCTGTGCTGGCTGGTTTGCTGACAGCGTGCTGTGTGTCCTGAGGCCCCATAAGAAGTGGCTGGCCAAGACTGAGGTCACCACTTTGTCCAGCTGGACCGTATCTTTGCAGCGACCAAGGGTCAGTGAGTAAGAAAGAGAAGGCCTAGTGGGCTGTGACTTTGAATATGTAGCCAGCCATGAGCTGTTGCTCAAGAGTCGAATGGGTAAATTAAGATTATGCCTGCTTGGGTTTTGCTGGGCACTTTATGTTGTTGTTGTTTTTAAAGCCCGAACTTTATTTTATAGTACTATATCCTGTAATGTGAAACTCATATATCTACATCTGAAAGATGATAATAAATAAATATAAAAAACTCATTCCTTGGGCAGATGAGTTTTAACAGCTCTGGGTTAAGCTTAAACAGGTTTCAGTGGTCCAGGACTCATGAGAGACAGCAGTAGGGATGATGACTTTAAGAAGAGTGTGCTGTGGACAGCGATTTTCACCTATGTGATCAGGGAAGCCCTTTTTCAGGAGGGTGGCTCTCGAAGGCGTTGATGATAGAACAACTGTGGCCGCTCAATGCCTGTTCTTCTGGTCAAAGGCCTTGTCTGTCTCAGTTGGCTTTTCACACTAGATGACTCAATATTGTGCATTCATTTCTCTTCTACGTGCTGGGGGTAGGGTGCTTTGTTTTTGTTTGTTGGGGTTTTTTTGTGGTGTTTTTTTTTTTTTTTCAAAAAATTGACCCATTTCGACAATGTTTTATTTAAAAAATCCATCTGCTAGCTTGAAGTAAGTGGAGGACTATTTAAAATTTCAGCCCAGCCAGCGTGGCTCAGTGGTTGAGTATAACCTATGAACCCGGAGTTTCACGGTTCGATTCCTGGTCAGGCCATATGCCCAGCTTGTGGGCTCAATCCCCAGTGTGGGGAATGCAGGAGGCAGCCGACCGATGATTCTCTCTCATCATTGATGTTTCTATTTTTCCCTCTCCCTTCCTCTCTGAAATCAATAAAAATATATAAAAAGTGCCCCCCCGCAAATAAAATAAAATAAAAGTTTCAGATAGCCTTATATCACCTGCTGTTTTAACAATGAGGAAACGAGGCTCAGAGAGTGAGAAGTTGCCAGTGACCTCACTCCCGGCCAATCAGTGTAGGGCCGTGTGGGATGGCAGTGTAGCCCTGACTGCTAGCTCAGGGTCCTTCTGCTTCCACCCTGAGGACATGGCTCTTGGCTTGTCCCCTGTTTGCTCTTGATCCATTCTTCCTGAGAGGATTTATCCAGGTCCCTTATGCCAACTGTTGTTTAGCCATTTTCACTTGGTCCAGTTTTGAGGAGAGAGATTCTTTGCCAAATAGTTTTTGGTAGCATACCTGAAGGCGGAGTAATAAATTGGGAACAACTAGATCTACTCTTTGGAACACGTTCTTCCTGGCTAGTCTACCTTTTCACCTGTGAGGTCAGCTCTTCCTTTCAGAGTTGTCATTGCATCCAGAGGCCGGGCCAGCCAATGACAGGAGGATGGGTGGTGCCACCTGCATGGAACTGGACCTGGAGTTAGGTCTCTGTCCACCAGGTGAGGTTTCATATCCAGGGGGACCAGTAACAGCACGCTGTGGTGCAGACAAACAGCTGGCACCAGAGTCTCCAAAGGCTGGTGGAACTCAGTGGCGGGCCTGGCAGCTTGCAGCTCATCCCTGCCCGGGTGCGAGACAGAGCGGGATTCCAGATGCTGAAACTAGCAAGAGATAGACAAGGCTCTGGTGGGTAGAACTAGGAGTGTGATCAGAACTTAAACAGGAAGGAGGATAAATTGATGCCACTGAGCAGCTCTCCTCAGTTTTTGCTGCTAAATGTCACAACTGCACCGAGAAATACACATGGTGCTGAGCAGGGGCCAGGATGGGGGGGCCAGAGGGAATGACATGGGCACATGTAAGGGGGAGGGAGAGGCAGAGGCGCTCACACATTCCTGAAAGGTGGGACAGTGGCCGTTTTGTTCACCTTTGTGTTGCCTGAGCACAGTGCTGCCTCTGAGGCGCTTGGTAACTACTTTCTGAATGAATGAATGAGAACTATTTAGCAGTAGTGGAGATGGAGTTACGGGAGGTGGTACTCAGGGGCCGACCCAGCCCTCACATTGCTGAAGGCCGTGCAGCTGGTGCTCCATACTCTGGCACAGTGACTTTCCGGACCCCGTGAGTCCGGCTCATGTCTGAGTCAGTGTTGACCAGACAGCCTGGATGTGGCTTGAAGCTGCACTAACCTGGGTAGAAGCAAACACAGTTGGGTCCTAGGCTGCAAGTCTGTTTCTGTTTTGGACAATGTATTGGGTGAGTGTTGAGCGGACTTTCTCACCTCACTGAGGATGAAAGGGAAGTTTTGGATCAGAACCCTAGGGCCAGAGGTTGGGCCAGCAGCGACATTTCGAAAGTCACCAAGCAAATGTTTACCAACTATAAGTTGTAGTTTGGAATTTCACTCTTAGGAACGGACAGCAGATCAGACATGAAAAAGTGCAGAGCCTCCAAGGTAAAAAGAGCTGGGAGAAGTCAGTATCAACTTAATTTTGAATAATAGAGCCAGGTCTCCGCCCTCGCTGGGTGCTTGGTTTTTATCTCTAAATCGTTCCTCCTGATACGTAAAAAAACCCTGTTGTGTGCTGATTCACTGAAGAGTTGGAAGAAGGCAAATAATTTTTAATGCAAAATGCAGAGTTTGGATGTACCTGAGTGGGTTTGGAGTCGGGCAAGATTCCAGGCCGCCCGGAGCCTGCGGTACCCGGACTGGGCTGCGCTGAGGACCTTGGGAGGCACTTCGCTCATCAATAACGTCGTGATTCCTGTTGATGAAAACTTTCACACAGAGTGCAGATGCCTTTCCAGGGACCAGATCTGGCTTTTTCTTTCATTGTTTTTTTTTTTTCCTTGTGCTCAGTGAAAGTCTCTCATGAGTCCCACAGCGGAGTCTTTGTGCCTCCCATGCCCTTGTCGGTCATTTCACCAAGACTCGTGTGCTCTGGCAGGCCGAGGCGGGCTCTCCTTTCCCGAAAGATGAAAAGCATGTCACTGAAAATATTAGTCAGGCTCAAGGAAAAGCTTTGTGAGTTCTGCATAATCACAAAGAAAGAGAAAGTAGGTCACATTTGCAGCCTGTTCTGTTTGTGAAAGGAAAAGAACAGAGGATGAAGAAGAAAGTGTCAGATCATTTAGTTTTATCACAGCTTCTTAAGCCCGCCCGATCTGTGTCAGAGGCTCGGGTCTGACACCATCTTTACACCCTGGGGCTCCCACAGGCTTGAAGAAAGTCTCCCCAGGCGGCTCAGTGAGCTGGGGCGCCAAGGCCCGCTGGATGAGTCCCTTGTGTGTGCTTCAGAGCGTTTGATTTGCAGCTGAATGGCAGGCGTTTGGACTTGAAGAGAGTGTTTTGGGGGCATCTCTGGGGTGAGGGAATGCATCCTGAGAGTTACAGCCTCAGGTAACACTACGGCACTCCCAGGTCCCAGTGCACTGGCTGCTGTTGGGTTAGGAATTGGAAACAGGACTGGAATACTCAGATGGTCCAGAGGAGCCAGCAACTCCCCTGATTTATAGGCCTGTGGGATGTCATGGACCAGGCCAGATTCCTCGAGAGAGGTGCGAATAGCAGTGGCCACCCCAGAATAGCCTGGCACAAAGGAACCTAGTGGCTTGGAGCACTCTACACACTTGCCTGCAGAAGGAGGCTTCTGTGCAAAGTACCCATGCAGGGTGGTTTCCCCGGGCTCCAGCTTTCTGAGATTCTCAGTGTCAGAAAAAAGTCAAGGAGCCATGAATGGCCTCAGCTCTGGGTCTTGTCTTCTGTTTTTTCACTTTCGTTTACCTACAGTTTTCATTTGCACCTTTTTTTTTTTTTTGGCGGAAGTTGTAAAATCTGCATTTTGTGTATGTGTATGTAAAGAAGAGTGTACGGTTATTAGAGAAGCTTGCTGTTGAAGGAAACACCACAGTGGTGCAGGTTGTAAAGGGAAGAATTTTTTCGTTGTGCAAATAAGCACACTTTAATAGAACTGCTTGGGGATGAGCTTTGAGGCTAATGTGTTTGCTGTTCACCAGTTGGGAACCTCCGTGACAATAGGTGAAGTTCTGCCACTCAGGATTGGACAGGAGAGGACATGGAGACTGACACAGGCATTGTCTCTGCATGGGAAGACTGAGGACGCTTGGCGATCTCAGTGTGTGTGCATATTGCAGGATACTTTGGTGCTTGTCTTGTGTGTAGCTACCTGGTCTTCCTAGGTTTTCCATCAGCATCTTTAGTCACACTGAATCAGACAGACTGTGCACGGGCATTAAGTATTACAGTGTGTTACACCCCAGGTGGATAGGGGTTTTTTGGCAGTTTCCAGGACCACCAAAGTCGATACAGCCCTGCGTTGTGTGGAGAGGCAGAGGCTGTGGAGGTAGCACAGAGTCTGGCAGGCCTGTTGCTGGATTGGCCTGAGTCCATGGACAGGAAACCTAAGTCAACTAGGAGGCGGGTACAGGTAGTGGAGCCAGGTCCAAAATTGAAAACGATTAGGTCATTTCCTCACCGTTAAAGCAGGGGCTGTGGTAGACCAAAAAAATGGGAGTATGTCATGAAGCCAAGGTCATCTGCCTGCCAAGTTTAAGGACGGTTGAAACAAGAGGGGATGTGGGCGTAGTGGGATGACCTGGCTCCTCCACTCACTTCTGCCTGAACTTTTCCTCCTTGGGCCTCAGTTTCTTCAACCTCTTAAATAACATGGTTAGATAGGATGAGTAACTTACTTACTTTTTTTAAGTAGTGGCCATCTGCTCCTGGCCATGTGACTTCGGGTCACTCACTTGGGTTTTCTGTGCCGGGCTGATGTCTGTTAAATTGAGAGAACACCCAACTGTGAACTCTTTTTTGAAACAAAATTTTGATAAGAAAGCACAATGGGCAAATCCAATAAAAGTGGGTGTGCTCCAGTCAGCACTGGGGACTGCGGGGAAGAGCCGGACTGGGCACCTAAGCCCCAGCTACTTACATATCTAAGTGCTTCCTTGACACCCTGGCAACAGCATCAAAAGATACTGGATTGGATAAAAAATTTTAAACTCTTCTAGCTCAGAAGGTTGGTCAACAGCTGCCTTTTTCTAAAGCTCTCCACAATTTCCCAGATACTTTTGCCTGGAGGGCAGCCCCTCCTGTTTGTAGAAGGGCCCTATCTGCACAGGGTCAGGCCGCTCTGTCAATCACAGGCCAGCCAGATGTTTCTGCAGGCCAGCTGAATAACCTGAGCAAGGAGGCCCTCGGCCAGAGCTGGACAACGCTGGGCACACACGCCGTCCACTGTCTGCTTGAGGAGGTACCATGGAGTGTTAGACAGCCCTTCCTGACCCAGCCTTCTCGTCTTCCCGTGAGGCAGGGGACTTTGGAGGCAGCAGGTGGGCCTTGAGATTCACAGTCTGTGGAACTACTAGGAAGAATTGAAAGTGGTCAAGAGGCAACACCTGCAATAATTTCAGCATTTACACAAAGTTTCCTGTACAGGCAGAATGTGGGAAGTAGAGAAAGCTGGTGGACTCTTACCTTCCTGTAGAGACCATAAACTGGCTCCAAAACCAAGTTAAATTAGGGTTAGTAGCCCCCTTTCCGTTACTCTAAAAGGCTTTCTTGGATTTCTTTACTCATGAGAAAATGGGAGCTTGCATTTTATTCTAACTACTAGAGGCTCGGTGCATGGACTTCATGCACTAGGGGTGAGGTGGTTCACTCAGCCCAGCCTGTGACCTCTCACAGTCTGGGATCCCTCGCTCCTTTCAGTCTGCCTGCTCGCTCCTTACAGCTTAACTCGCTGCTCCTTTGCACTGCCACGGAGGCCAGAGGGGCTCTTGCCAATGCAGCTGCACTCGCCAGCCGTGATCCTGGCTTCTGGGTGAGTAGCACTCCCCCTGTGACAGCGCACAGACCACCAGGGGGCAGCTCCTGCGTTGAGCATATCATAGCGGCTGGTCGTTCTGCTGTAACGGTGGCTTAGGTTTTTTTGTTTGTTTGTTTTTTTAAATCTTTATTGTTCAGATTATTACGTATTACAAATCAACTCCCCCCATAGTTCCCCTCCACCCAGTTCCCACTCCAACATCTGCCCTTACCCCCCCCCCG
>NW_006289813.1:12742853-12795281 GCF_000327345.1 Myotis davidii | reverse complement strand
CATATAATACTGGTTTGGTGGTGATGAACTCCTTTAGCTTTTTCTTATCTGTGAAGCTCTTTATCTGACCTTCAATTCTGAATGATAGCTTTGGTGGGTAAAGTAATCTTGGTTGTAGGTTCTTGCTATTCATAACTTTGAATATTTCTTGCCACTCCCTTCTGGCCTGCAAAGTTTATGTTGAGTAATCAGCTGACAGTTGTATGGGTACGCACTTGTAGATAACTGACTTTTTTTCTCTTGCTGCTTTTAAGATTCTCTCTTTGTCTTTTGCTCTTGGCATTTTAATTATGATGTGTCTTGGTGTGGTCCTCTTTGGATTTTTTTTGCTTGGGGTTCTCTGCGCTTCCTGGACTTGCAAGGCTATTGCTTTCACCAGCTAGGGGAAGTTTTGGTGGCTTAGGTTTTATTATATAAATACTGTTAGAAATTTAGGGTCCCACAAAGTGTTCAATATAATTGAGAGAGAAAAACCCTGAAGTTCAATATTAATACCTGGGTTGTTGTCCCAGTTCTGCTCGATGTGATTTTGGGCTAGTCAGTTGGGCTTTCTGTGCTGGGTTGATGTCTGTTAAATTGAGAGAACACCCAACTATGGCAAGGATACAGTGATATTTCACTAAGATGTGAAAGGTTGAGAGTGGTCACCCTGTTCTACAAACAATAGAAATGGCCAATGTGCGGCTAGTGAAACCTGATATGAACACCTGAGAGATGATGTTGTCCCTTCTACAGAGCCTGGGATCACGTGGGCTGAAATTCCTGCTATCCACTCAGTGCCACTGCTGAGCCTCATGTGGCCTCTCTCCACCTGTAGCCTGGAGTCTGTTCTTATTACCAGGAGTTCTGTCTGCCTGGGGGTATCTGAGTAGTTTGGGATTTCAGGACCACCCTCTGTAGAGAATAAAAACCTAGGAGGCCAGGACAGGAAGAGATTAAAAAAGAGGAAGGAGGGTACAGGGGTGAATCAGACAGCTCAGAAGGAAAAAGAAGGTTGGTTTTTATACATTGAATTCATGTTCACTGTAAAAATAAAGAAAGATTTAAAAGTACTTGTTAGTCTCACCACCTAGAATCAAAAGGGTTACTTCCTGACTTTTTACACACACACACACACACATTATTGTGTATATAAATAGACCCTTATAGGAAAAGGTCATACTCAGTGGTGTGCTGGTTAGTGTTTAACAAACGGCTACGGGAGAGGCTGTCCTGGTTTGCAGCATTTGCCAGTTTCCATGGTGTAAATGTTCCCACCATGGCTGAAAATTCCTGAAAATGTGATAATCAGCCATCAGGAACCAGCGAGAGCCAGCTCCAATACACCGTTGACCAAGTTTCATCCTATTTCGCTCTTCTCCCTCCTAGCATAAGTCTTTATGCCTAAACTTTTGAAAGTTGTCTTTATCAAAATAATTTAAAATTTATTTTTCAAGTAGAGTTTACATTCATTATTTTAGTTTTACATTCATTATCTTAGTTTTAGGTGTACAGTATTGTGGTCAAGGGGGACCCTTTGTAAAGTATATGACTGTCAAATTACTTTTTGAATTAAAATTGTTTCCCTTTTGGAATCGGGAGTTGGGTCTTAGCCTGTTCCAGTGATTGTAAACGTTGCCCTCTAGTTTGAATTTATCTGTTTCTCATGTTCCATAGATCCTTATATGAGTAGGGAGTGGACCTATACTTTATTGGGTGGCAGGAATAAAAATGTAGTTGGAAAAAAAGACAGATTAATGCGATCAAGCAAAAGAGTGTGGTGGCCAGGAACTGAGTCTGCAGTCCATTATCCCAGGACGGATTTGACTTAATAGAGGCAATTTTCTCCTTTGCAGCTCCTTCTCCTGGCCCCGCCAGCTCACTTCTATACTTGTCACTCATTTCCCCTGGCGTTTCTGATGGAAATTGGCCCCCCTCCTGTCTGTCTGATGAGAATCAGGCTGCAACTGTTTGGCCCACAAATAACCTCCTAATCATATCCATGTTTTCCTTGTTGAATGGGAGCTTTGGGATATTGCAGGGGGAAGGGGGAGTGAGAGCTGCACTCGCTAAGCAGCAGTGTGTGTGTGGCGTCATCTCCTGCTTGGCTCTGGCGTAATGTGTTGGCCTCCCTAAGCTGGTAGACTGCTGGATCTGTGGGAAGAGTTGGCTAGGTGGAAAAGTGCTGGATGCCAAGGTCTCCCACACTGGAGTTTTAATTGCCTTAAAAAGAGGCTGAGCTTTATGAGTTTCTGATATCAAACTTGGCTCTCCCAGGCCCAGTGAGTCGAGACAGGGAGTTTCCAACTAAGACTTCACAGGTGTGGGAAGCGGTTGCTGTGGGTGGGCGCAGGGATGTAGGGAATCCATTGTCACAGCAAGAAGGAAAGACATGGCCTTTCCCTCTACTCACGTCCAGTGTGAACAGAGGGTGGCAAGAAATCTGGTTTGGATCCCTGACAAGAAGGTCAAGTTCAGACGCCTGGAGTGTAAGTGGCAAAGGACAGAGCCAGCAGTAATAAGGGACCTCTCAGTTGGTCAAGCCCCCTAGTCATCCAATCCCCTGAGTCATCGTGGATTGCTCTTCTCTACCCCTTCCCCCCCAACCTGCTCCCAAGTGCTCACCTAGACTGGCCAACTCTGCCTCAGAAAGGGCCCAAGAAGCTACTCCCTCATCCCATGCCATGGTCCAGGCAGTCGTTATATCCCACCTGAGCTATGAGAGCAATCTGCCAACTGGCCTCCCTGTGGTCTAGGCTCACTCAATCTGTATCCCTACACATACAATTTTTTTTAAATCAGCAAAATAATATGTTTTAATAAGCACTTAGGAAACCCAGAAATTTAAAGGTTCAAAAAAAAAACACCACTCATAGCCTAATTCCCTGACATGAAATCAGCTATTTCAGTGAATATCCCTCAGAGGTTATTTTCATTCTTAAACACAATTGATAATCAAAACCTACTTCCTCACATATTATGGTGAACATTTTCTGATATTGATAATTTTCTAAAATGAAATCCCGAATCTGGTTGCTTAAATAATTCAGTAAATAAAACCACCACCAATTAAAACCCATGACCTATGCGTGAGGAAGGTCAGACTCCTTGGAGCAGGAGAGAAGGCTAAATGTGCCCTTGACACTAATCTCCCGCCCCCACAGACCACCCTTGCACACCCTCTTTGCCACTCTCATTCTCTTTGCATAAACACACTACCTACATGTTTACTCTGAGAATTTGTACAAAGTGGCTTGTGTAAATAACTCCCATCTCCCACTGTTCCCACTTTGTGAATTCTTCCATTCTTTAAGATTTATCCTAAGTTATTTATGCGTCTATCCCTAGGAAAATTAGGAATCTCTTGAGAGCAGAAACAGAACTGACTCAGTTTGTATTTTTAGCAACTCGTGGTTATGCCTGGCACGGGGCAGTAGGCACTCAGTAAATATTTATGGAATGAATTGGCATCGATTTGGTATGTCTGTTTTTATCCTCTTGCCAGTTTCACGTGTTTGTTTTGTTGGTGCCCATGGTTCATCCATATTATATTTTCTTTTCCTCCTTTATATGTTTCAGTCTTGCTGTCCTGAAATAAGAGCTTCTGGCCTAGAGCCATCCATGACTTTAGTTTTGCCTTTGCTGGTGGGTTGAAGATGTTCTTAGTTTCTGGTGGCTTTTCGGGGAAGCGAGCTCAGTTTTTCAGTCGACAGCCCAGAGTCAGGCCTCCAGCCCTTTTCTGAAGAGTTGATTTATAGGTTTACGAAAATGTTTGAAACAGGAGAAGGTAGTGTGAGTAGAAAGTGGGAATCCACCCTCAAAACCAGGGGGCTAGCTCAGCACTCACTGGGGAGGGAGGGGGTGGGAAAAGTCAAGTGCATGAGGACAGAGTCGGGTGTGCCTGAACCAGGGCTCTGCCCAGGGCTCTGCGAGTCTGAAGTTTAAAACTGCCTGAGGGACTCAGCTCTCTACCTTTGCCTTTTGCTCCACAGATAAACTGCATCAGGCAATCAGACACCAGGCGCTGTTTCTTATGGTTCTGGGGATGCTTAAATATGAAGGTTTTGCCAGAGGGATGAGTACATATATTTTTATTTTAAACTTATCTTTCCTCCCCCACCAATCTACTTCCAAGTGGTCACCTAGACTTTATCAACAAACATTAAACTAGAGTTATTTTTATTGAAACTTGTAGAAAAGGGAAGCTAGTCAATTTCACTCCTACGATGGGTACTAGCTCTACAGAAATAAGGATGAGCAAATTTCTGTCTCTCCCCTACCCCCATCCCCCCACTGCCCAGTAGAAATAGAGGCAGATATGTCCACCTTTATTGCCACAAGTCTCAGAAGTTTAAATTTTCATGTCTGCTTTACATTAACTTTTAATAGGCACTCTAAGCACAAAACCACATCTATAACAGCTTGTTCTCTGGATGCAAGTAATAAAAACCCAACCCAAACTGGCTTCAACAGAAGGACGTTCACATGTCATCAAGGTCCCAACTTCATTTTTCTCTCCGCTTGTGCCACCTCAGCATTATGCACCATCAGGCTGCTATCAAGATGGCAGCAGCGACGCTAGACATCTGACTTTGAGTGACATCCAGAGGAAGAAGAGGGACCATCATGTCTTGGCAGTTTCTCTTAGGAGTGAGGCAGCATTTTCCAGAAGAGCCTGGGAGGCAAGTCTCATGACTCACTGGCCAGTGCTGGGTCACTTGCCCACTCCTGAAACCATTGCTTGCAAGGGAAGGATGTTTCCATTCATCAGTTAGGCCAGTGGTCGGCAAACTCATTAGTCAACAGAGCCAAATATCAACAGTACAATGATTGAAATTTCTTTTGAGAGCCAAATTTTTTAAACTTCAAGTATATAGGTAGGTACATTGTTATTAATTAGGGTACTCCTAAGGCTTAGGAAGAGCCACACCCAAGGGGCCAAAGAGCCGCATGTGCCTCGCGAGCCGCAGTTTGCTGACCGTGGAATTAGGCCCACCTTTAGAGCTGAGGATCAATGAATCCCTGAACAAAAATCAGAATTCTGTTAGGGGGTTAAAAAGAGGGAACGGATGCTGGGTAGACAGTCAATAGTGTCCTCTGCACCTCAAAATAAGCTGTAGAATTGGTTGCCAACTGTATAGTGATTTTGAATCGGTTTCAGCTACTCACCTTTGTTCAAATAAAATCTTACCCAGAGGAATAGACAAATAAAACTGATAACATCAGAGCAGCTTTGTTTGTAAGCCTACAGGAGGACACAGTCCTAGGATCATGGTGTGACAATCCCCAGAGATTACCTCTTGTGTTCACGTCAAACACTTTTCCTTATCTCCTTTCTTCCTAATGACGCAGTTCTGTTACGCAGGACAAGAGGCCTGCCGGCCAGAGAGGACCAGCATTTACAGAGTCCAGGCAGGCAGGGCCATTCAAGAAAGGCAGCTGGGCTGGGAGCAGCAGGTTCGGGCACATGAGACCAGAGGCTGCGATGACAGGGAGCCGGGAAGAGCAGTTCCTCTGAGTGGGCTGGTGAGCTCTTGTCCCAGGGCTGACTCATTCCCTCTCCGCCTGCAGAGTGTGGGTGCGTGGCCCACAGCGGAGATTTGCATCCAGGAGGGAGCGAGAGGCCTGCTGAGGCAGGGACAGAGATTCTGGGTGGATTACTCCACAGAGGGCGGACACGGCATGCAGGTCAACTGCTCTCAGGGCTTCAGTTTTGGATGGGGTAGGTGTAGGGTTGCCACATAAAATATAGGCCACCTAGTTAAACATAAATATCAGATAGACAATTGTGCCACGCTAGGTTCAAGCTTACAACCACAGCCGTTGGCTATAATTGTGCTGGGGGCGCCCTGCCCTCCAGCTGGGACGTGCACGTGGCAATGAGACGACCCTGTCCTTTCATTAGTCCGAGGCTTGAACCTGGCCAAAACACCGTAACCGCGCCCCACAGACAATAACATTTTAATCTAAGTATATCCCAAATATTGCATGGGACATACACATACCAAGACATACTACGATATTAGGGACATACTTATACTAAAACATGTCTTATTATTTATCTGAAATTCATATGTAACTGGGCACGATGTGTTCTGATTTGTTAAATCTACCAACCTTGCAGGGGTGGGAAATGAAGGGTCTCCTTAGCATGAGGATGTTAGAGCTGACTTTCTCCCCGGGGCCTCCATTCTGAGTCATAGAGTGGCCAGCACCTCTCCTTCCACCCAGCCAGTGGTTTCTAGGGCCCTGTTACATCGGCCTTCCCCGAAATGCGGGTGTCTGAATGGCCTCCAGTGATTCCAAGGCTCTGCTCAGCCTGGGAAGACTGGTTCAGGGTTTAAGTTCCTGAGGGTAAGAACGTCACTGTTTATTGTACTCGATAAATATTTGTTGAACGAATGAGTGAATGAATGAATTATTCCTCCCTGAGGAATCCATATGGGCGTAACCAGTGTTTATCTTGTAGAACCCAGGAACCCCAGAAGCACAGGCGCCTCTCTTTCCATTTCTTTTCTGGTCATAAGATGCGTGGGAAAGGGCCCGTGTGGAAGGCGTAATGGAGAGACTTGGAGAGCCGTGGGTTGGGAATGACTAGACGAGCAGGAGAGAACAGGGCCAACACTGGGGCCCGCCAGGCAGGGGGCAGGAGCATCGCACGGGGAGGCAGGCCAAGTTTTTAATCACCTCCTCGGGCAAAGAGACACGATTTCAGGTTGAGAGCAGGTCTTCAGTCCTTTTCGTAGGATTCCTGTAGAGCCTGACTTGGCACCGTCCGGGCGCTCAGCTTCCAGGGGCAGTGATGCGGAGCCTGCAAGCAAAAGACCAGGGTGCCTAAAGCCTGTTGAAAATGCTTCAGCGGAACTCGGTGGGTGGCAGGTAATAGCCATTTTTGTTCCTGTTGGTAATTCCCCAGATCAGCAGGGTGCCTGGGGGCGTCTGTTTCCCACAGCGCCTATCTCCGCAGGCTTAGCCAAGTAAAGACTAGATTTCTGTCCTAAACCTTTAAACCCATAATGGGCCCGACTGGCTACATGTCCCCCCAATAGAGACATGCCCTAGTGCCTACCTTATCTCCAATGCAGAGAACGCTAAAGGTTTGTTTTTTGTTTCTTTGTTTTTTAAATTCCAATTTCCTATTTTCCTGGTGAGAGACTTTGCCTGCTGGATGAGAACCTGCTTCCAATCCGAAGTGAGTTTTTGCCGACTGACACCACGGGCACCTAGCGCTCTGTCGACTGAATCGGGGGCCCCTCTCAATCTGTTGCCCCATCTGTGTCACAGTTAAGGGGGGGGGCAGCCACAGGGCCCTGGGAAATGCCGGAGCTGCCTGCAATTTCAGCGGCATACGGCTCCTCAGCAGGGCCGGGGCCAAGAGTGGTCCCGAGAACATGGACTCCTCTGGCTTTTCCTTGGTGCCTCTGGTTCTGCCCCTCCTGTCCTGCCTCTCGCACGCTGCCCCGGGGAACTGTTCTGAGCAGGTGAGAGCTGCGCTATAGAGGCCCGCTGCGTGCCCGCTTTGTAGTTCCTGCAGTTTTGTTAAATCGGGAAGGTGTCCTTGGTCCTTGGGGTCAATAGCGAGACCCTTCCCCACAGCCCCGAACTTAGAAACACAGAAGACAAATTGCTGTGTTGAGAATGAAACTAGGAAACACCTCACACGTGGCTGAATCGTCAGCCCCAGAAATGCCCAAATTAAGAAATTGTCCATAAAACTAGTAGAATCCAAAACTGGAATTAGAGTCATCTTAGGGACGAGGGACTAAAAAGTGATTGTGTCCGTAATTCAGAGAGTAGAAATGGACACTCACTGGTGCCGTGGTATGTAGTTTGGAGAGAGGGGTGTGAACAGAAGCGGGGTTGAGTTTGTGCAGAGAGCAAGAAGGGAAAGCTCCTGGAACCAGATGTTGGCGATGCCTTTTCGGGTGCTGTCTAGCGCAGGGGAGTCCAGGCTAAGTGGGCAGTGTCCTTTGCAAAGCCCAGGCTGGAGAGAGGCAGAGATTGTGCCTCAGCTGGGGCCCCCCTGTGCTCACCTGGTTCTCCTTGTCCTGAGGTTTGCCTGCCTCTGCGTCCTGCCTGCAGGAGAAGCAGGCATTGATCAGGTCGATGTAAACATCCTGCCCACTTAATAACTGTGTTTTCAATGGGAAATTAATGAGTGAGCCTTCTTGCTGGTAGTAGTATATCCACTCTAGAGAGGCAGGTGCTCTTTCAATGTGCAGGCAGAATTCATGCTTCTGAGCCTGGGAGCCTGTAGACCTGGATGGTGGGGAGTCATCCAAGATCAGGGTCTCTTTGTAGCGTCTCCTTGACCTACCCGTGGCCTTCCTCAGCCACATCTTTTACCTACGCACAGTCCCCACACATTAACATTGACACAGTGCCAGCAGGGTCTTAAAAGATAGTGAGTCCAACCTCCCCATATCTGGGGATCTCTCCCCAAGAGCATCACGACAGTGTCTGGAGTTGAATCTCAATTTGATGATTTCCAGCCTAGTTCCTTTCCGTCTCTGCCATCTCATCTCACTTTCTCTCTGCTGTATTTCTCTCCCACCCCTTTTAAAACCAAGATGGAGCACGAGTAGCTGTGGAGGCCATTGAGAGTGTGGGGACTGGTATCTCGCACTCCTTCGTCATCTTCCCTTCTCCTTCATTCTGATTTCCTGCCTGGAAGAGGTCAGATGAGGATTCTCTTTTCTCTCACTCCCATGGACTTGGACTTGCCTTCTGAGGATCACTGTCTGAGGTCTTTCCCACAGGGAGGCCTGGGAAAACGGGATGCTTCTCCGAGAGGCCCACGGCTGGACCTTTGTGCTCTGTGATCCCTTGGTTTCCTCTGAGGACACTCTCTCTGCACCGGGCGCTCCAGGCTCCAGCCTGGGGTCATGCAAGTGTTGGGGAGGGGAGGGAGGGGAGGCCGGTCTCTGCACAATTCAGGCACTTGCCAAATCGGAACATCTGTGGGGTCTCAATGGGAACACCGGATTTCCTATTGATTCCTCCTCCCTTCTTGAAACCTTGGTTCTTTCTGCTGCACCAAAGACCTTTGATTCTGTAAGATATATTTCTTCTTGCCTCTGGACGAGCTGAATGCTGGTTCTAAGCACGTGAATGTAAAACCACCCCAGGGCCCCCCTTCCTCCCTTGTCTTGGCAGATACTCAAAATCTGATAAAGCAGTTTGGCCCATCTCTTCTGCAGTTTAAAGCTTCCATGTGTTGTGTATATGCTTCTTAATGAGGCTAGTGACTCCCTCCCTGACTTGCTAACTCAGCTCCAAAGTCCAGGAAGATGCTAGAACTGGAAGGAAACTTAGTAGAATCACCTCATTTGGCAGATAAGGAAACTGAGGCTCAAAGATGATAAATGATTTGCCTGGGGACCTGCAGTTAGGTAATAGCAGAGTATATTGCTGGCCATTATAAATATTTGAGTCATTCTTAATTAAGGATTAGGTCAGAGCCTATGCAGTTACATGCTGAGAATTCAAATACAGTTAAGTGGATTATTTACCCAAAAGGCTAACCACCGGAAGCATCTCAACAGCACAATTGTTCTGAAAGGAACACTTGTAAAATATTGTAAAATATTTTTTAAACAATAATTCCAGTCTGATTGAAGAAGAACTTATTGAAATGCATGCTGTATGTTGAGGGCGTGATCTCTAGGGTTGCGGATGACAGATTGGTGGCATCATGGCTGCCCAGTCCATACAAGGTGAACAGGAAGGTCACATTAAAATGGGCAACCACGGTGACCTCATGATTATCTTGCTGCTGACACCGAAGCTGTGATTGTCTCAGCCAATCACCCACTCAGTAGATAGCAACTGCTTCAAAGTATTAAATTGAAAATTCAAAATATAAACAGTACCTCATAAATGCCCTCTTTCCCCAACCATTATGCTCCTTTAGAACTAAGATACCGAAACTCCAGGAATCTTATTAGTCCAGGACTGGCCAAATCCGGAGTAAACCATCTTAAACTGCACACGTGCAGACTTGTTTCCGTATCTGAAGCCGTAGCAAATGTATTTTACAAAAATGTAGGAAACAAATGGTGTATAATCTTCATTTTGATGTTCTGGTCTCCATCTGTTTTCTTGCACTCATCTTGAGAAAGAACATGCATGATGTCTCATGAATTTTTTAATTTCTACTCATTCCAGTATTTTTGTTACCTGGATAAATGATTAATGTTTTAGCAAATACAATATCTCCAAGTATTAGATTTTCAAAATAGCTGCCACATCATCCTTTTTCATTCCATTCAGGTTTTCCCCCTGTTTTTCAAGGGTTATCAGACCCAGAAATGGAAGGATCTTGGTCCTATCTCAATGTGCATTTCTCTCGTCTGTAAAATTGAAGGCTGGATACAGCAATCCCTGAGGTCCCTTCGAGGTCCTCACCTTCTGGAATTTATATGGGAACACCTTTCTTATCCCCTAAAATTCCAGCATAGACATTGGAAAGCTGCATATTCCAGAATTCATCATGTGCCCCCAAATGTACCACATCGTCGCCCTTCGCACACTTTAGTTAACGCTCTCTCTCTCCCCAGCCCCCACGGGCTCTTCATCTTTTCCTCCCCAGCCTAGTGCAGTGCCTGGCACAGTTAACCCTTGTTACATGACATAAAGGCTGGATCAAATTCTTCTGTCTCATAGGCACAGCCATCTGGTTAGCCTAGAGTC
The DNA here is from genome assembly GCF_000327345.1 of Myotis davidii. Classification (NCBI taxonomy): domain Eukaryota; kingdom Metazoa; phylum Chordata; class Mammalia; order Chiroptera; family Vespertilionidae; genus Myotis; species Myotis davidii. Next base: position 12,784,610 of record NW_006289813.1, on the reverse strand, counting down.
AGCCATGTAGTTAGTTAAAACTTAGCCAGTGCCTTGCTTTTCTAAAATATAAGCCAACCTAAAGGAGTCAGTCATTCATATTTACACTTTCTCAGGCAGTGGTGGCTTTGTCTGTAACACCTGGGACTGCAGAATGGTACTAGTAAACCGTTACATGAATTCATGTGTGCTTCTAGCCCTTTAAGAAACATGCCCTGATTTGTTTGTTTTTAAAATATAATTTGTATTGATTTTAGAGAGGAGGGGAGAGGGAGAGAGATAGAAACATCAATAATCAGAGAGAATCATCAATTGGCTGCTTCCCACATGCTCCCTACTGGGGACTGAGCCCAAAACCTGGGCATGTGCCCTGACCGGGAATCGAACCGTGACCTCCTGGTTCATAGGTGGCACTCAATCATTGAGCTACACCGACCAGGTACCCTGGGTTGTTGTGTTGTTGTTGTTTTTATTGCTGTTTTTGGTGCCCCCAAATCAAAGTAGGAGCTCAGTAATAGCTGCGAATCAACAACATTTAGCCCTGCCAGTGTTGGCGAAATGGAGTCAGATGTCCTTGTTTTACAAGGTGGCTGTGAGAGTTGGAGGAGAGAATAAGATGGTGAGGTAGCATCCAGTCCAGCTCACTGGGGGCATTTCCACACTCGTCATCTCTCATCCTCAGGCAGCCAAACAGGCTCTCACCTTGGAGTCTCTGCCCCCTGTCAGAGAACAGCCTTCCCACAAGTACTCTCTCTCCTCAGTCTCATTTATTCAGGTCTCTTCTCAGAGGGGCCTTCTCCACCCCCCCCCCCCCCCGCAATCCCCCTCCCCCCCCCCCCCCCCCCCCCCCCTCCTAATCCCCCGTCACTCACTAGCTTCTGACATGACCACAGTCACAGTTCTCTTCATGGTACAAATTACCATCCCACGTTGTAGCATTTTACCTTTACTAATTCATCATTATTTCATGAAGGTTTGTAGGAACGCTGTCTATTTTGTTCAGGGCCCAACAAGTGATGGGCACTCATTCAATGAACCTCTGTTGAATAAATAACTAGTAGGTATTTAATCAACACTTTTTTCTTTTAAAATGTGGAGCATTTTCTAAAAGTCAAAAGAGGTATCTAGTCCAGAAGGGTGGAAGATGAGATGAAGGTTTAGGAACTAGGAACTTAGCAGAGGTCAGCCTAGGAGGGTAGCAAGAATCCAGGACACTTCGAAAGAGGGAGTTCGAACAAGACAGCCTACTGTGCATCTGACTCTGAAGCGAGGTGCGGTCAGGTTCAAGGCTTAGCCTCTGCATTTTGGGCGATTCGGCCTGTGACTTTGGCAGATGATTGGTTTCACTTAGTTCAGGGTTTCCTGGCCATTTTCATTCTTGTCTCCCTCTCTTCACCCCAGGGAAAAGATTTTAATGTATTTAAGTTAAAAATTAAATTGAATTCTCTTAACACAGAAATTAAATACTAAGGAGTAAGAGTTTTTTTTCCCCCAGATAGGACTGAGCTTTGTGAGGTAGGGCACTGACCTTTAGAATAGCTAAGACTTTTTCAGCCCCCCCATTCCCATCCTCGAACTAGTTTCCACCCCCTCGTGAGTAACATCTCCCTGTTGTGAGTGCACAAGTTAGCTGAAAGGGGACCCAAGAAAGTTGGTAGACATTAAACACAGTATCAATTACCTTAGTAACAGAAGCATTTATTTTGAATGCTAAGGCTGTCAGCTTCAGGCTACTCAACATTAATTTAAATTATCATGGCTGTTTGCTTGGGATGAGACTAACTGGAGAATTATAAATGATAGAAATGAGTGGGACCAGGCCTCGGACCTCCACGTCCACAGCTCTGCTCCCTGTTGGCGTGGATTGATCTTCAGGATGAGAGGCTTTGAGACCGTTGCGGGGTCAGCCAAACAGGGATGTCGGTATCTGTAACCATTTGCAGAGTTCTGTCCTTCTGTATCGTCTCTAGGTCAACGTTTTGTTCACTGGAATGTTTCGTGGATATTGTGGAAGAACCAGACTTTACATACTGTTGAAAAATTGTGCACCTTTTCTTATACCCTGAGTCATCTCAAATTATTGAGATGGATCGGAATAGCTCTACTTCCCTTGTTTATAGAAAATCCCAGGAAAAGCCATTTATAGAACAGGGGCCTGGAAGGATTACCGGAAAATTTCCAATTATAGGTATGGAGTTGAAAAGTTGTATAGCCCATGAACATCAAAGTAATGGCCAGTTTGGCTCAATGGATAGAGTGTTGGCCTGGGGACTGAAGGGTCCCAGATTTGATTCTGGCCAAGGACACATGCCTGGGTTGTGGGCTCGATACCCAGTAGGGAGGGTGCAGGAGACAGCCGATCAATGATTCTCTCTCATCATTGATGTTTCTATCTCTCTCCTTCTCCCTTCCTCTCTGAAATCAATCAATATATATATATTTTAAAGTAAAAGCTGCGGTCTTTGAGGGTGTCTGTACACTTGAAATAATTTTTCATTTTTCTGAAAACCCCTTCCCTGCCCTCACTATACTTAAGGCCAGAGGGTGGGCTTCTGGCACCATATGGGAATCTCATGACTCCACCCCCTTGGCCATAACTGGCTGGACGACAGATGGACAACTGCTCCAAGCTAAGCCAATTAGCTTTGTTCCTCTAATGTGTCATTTAACAACTTTCGAGTTTCAAATTATAGAAAACAACTCAAGGTAGCGTTCATTTTCATTAAAAGGTGTGGTTTGTTTTTTTTTAGTTCAGTTTTTCTTTACCATTTTTCTTTCTTTTAAGTAGTTAACTTTTAAAAATGGAATTTATTGCAAGGATTGATACGGTCTTTCAGATTGAGGGTCAGCACTGCATCCCCATCCAGGCTGGCTGCAGCTAAGACCAGGATGGCTACGGGGAACCAGAGCGCCCTCTTTCCCGAGCCTTGCACCTTTGCCTTCTACTGCTCAATTTTATTTCTTGGCAAGATGGCCCTTTTGCTACTCAGGTAACACAGCAGGTAGGATATTGGCATCCACGATCCCTCATTCACAAGTTATAGTTCTCACCACACACTTGAGACTAGACCCTTGCTCTCTAGGCCCTGGGACCCAGTTCTCAGAACAGAACTCTATTCCACCTGCATGAGATGCCCAGTTCTGGCCCCACCCCAGGGCTGGGGGCTGATTACGTGAACATGGCTGTAGGAGTGCACCTCTGTCAATTCTGTTAAAAGGGTTGTCATAGACTTATTACATGCTAGTTTCCATTTCTTTATGCATCCCCCCACTAGTCTATGGATTCTTTCAGGGCAACGAATTTGCCTTGTTGACAGTATATTCCTAGTGCCAAGATTAAGGCCTGGTTCTTAATTGATGTTCAACAAATATGTATTGAGTGAATACAAGTTGACATCAGGAAGAAAAAATTCTCGATTACTCTTAAGTTCAATTTTCTTCAATCAGATTTACTTAAAGGGTATCTTGCCCAAGATATTTACTCTGTTTTCATGTGTATGGAACTATTGGAACTGAGACTAACACCTTGAATGATAGACCATTAAAATTTGAATGTAAAGGATCTTTAAAAAATTGTTTGAAGTCATCAAGAGTCTGCAAGATGACAGGCACTGTGCCGGGGTAGGGAGTATGTTGTTGAAAACGACATGGTCACTGCATTTGAGAATCTCTCTGTGGCGTTTGAGAGACCTTAGAGATCACTTAGCTTAACTTTCTCATTTTACAGATGAGGAAAAGGAGACTTAGAAAGGTTGCTAGGCCTGATGGAAAATATTCTGACTTATTCATAGGATCTTAATATGTCTGTATGGCATTACTTTTCAGTGAGAGGTGTTACTTATTTTGGCCAAAGGGAACATTCCATTTTTGTGTATTTATGGATTATCTTTTATTTTATTTTTGCATTTCTTTTTAGTAGGCATGTGCTTATGTAGATGATATTTGCTAAACTTTTAATTTACTTGGAACCCATTAATAGCTGGCCCTCGAGTTCTCTGGAAAATCAACGAGACATTTCTTTATGGTTACTGAGTAATAAGGTTATTTATTATTGACATGGCTTCTGACACCTCTCCCATTTATTATTATTTCTTGTTAAATCATTTCCTGAGAAGGTGAAGAATGTTTTCCATCTTTGATGGCACAGTTTATATTGACTTTCTCTGGGTGAAAGTGAGGTTCAGAGAACAGAGTGAAAGGGGTCATTTTTCTGCATTTACAGGGGATGAAGGTGAAAATTTTCTTTGGTGGAGAAGAAGGATTGGTGATGAAATTCAATTAACCTTTCTTCGGGGCGAGGGGGTTGTGGGGGAGCAGTGATGTGCCCTGCACTGTGCAGGATTCAGTGGGGACAGGACAGTCCAGCCCTCTGCTGCAGCCAGCCCTGCAGGCTGGTGAGCGCATCATGCCACTAAGACCTGCATTCAAGGGCCAGCCAGGGAGGGGCTGAGTTTTTCACCCAGAAGCATGGGGAAACATTTCTCTGGAGGAGAAGGCTTTGGGTAGGTTGGTATTAACAGCTTTCCAACGGAAAAGAAGCAAGGAGACTAAGAGCTGTAGGATGCCAAGGGACAGGATGTCCTGTGGACCTTCGTGATGAAGGTGGAGTCAGTGGCTGAGCTCGGGACTGGTGCTGTCCTAGAGTCTCTCTGTGCGGTGGATTGTTATTGCTCCTCTCGGTAGCATTGTAAGAACATAGTTCTGGAATGGAGAGCCTCCCTGTGTATGCTGTGGATAGATCAAGGCAAATGGAGATAGATTTCAACTTCCTAGGAATGTAAGGTCTTAAATGTTTCCAGAACCCCGCTGCGATCTTCTATGTCTTGTCACACAGCCTCCTGTTGGATGTGAGCTTGATGGGGGTCGTCCTGGCAAAAGTCATCTCATTTCCCCGCTGGTCAGGGAAACTTCCTGGAGAAAGCCAGTGTTCCAGAGGTGTCTGTCTGAGGGAAGGGGGGTGTGTGTGTTTGTGTGTCTGTCTATCTATCTGTGTGTCTGTGTATACTGCGCGGAGGGAGCCCAGCTGGGGGATGGGGAGCGGCATTAAGGCTTCTGGCTCGGAAAGCAAACATTGCCTTCAGTCATACAAGAGGCCCTGTGTTCTGTGTGAGAAGGCCCACTGTTGTGACTGGAAGGAATTTTTTGTTTTTTCCTCTTCCAGGTGTGAATGAATCCGGCGGAGGCCATGCTGCCACTGATGAAGGGCTATCCCATTTCTGGGCCATTTGCACGGGCCCTGCGGTGATATGAACCAAGCGAAGACCTGTCGGAGGCTTCCTTCTGTCTCTCGCTGAGCACTCCAGCTGCAAAGATCATCCCACTGTCGGTGTGTGTCCTGTCCTCCTCTTGCTACAGCAAACAACCCCGTCTCGAGCCAGCACCCCCCCTCATCTGCCAGCATGAACATGAACACAGCCGATGACAGCCAGGGTCCCCAAGGGACGTGGGGCCCCGCGGGGTCCGGCCCCCAGGAGCAGGTCCTCTCATGATGCTGGTGTCTGGGAGTGAGCGCCATGCCCATCACGCAGGACAATGCGGTGCTGCACCTGCCCCTGCTCTGCCGGTGGCTGGAGAACAGCCTGCGGGAGGGCGGGGCGGGGCCGGAGCAGCGGCTGTGCCAGGCGGCCATCCAGAAGCTGCGCGAGTACATCCAGCTGAACTTCGCCGTGGATGAGAGCGCGGTGCCCCCTGACCGCAGCCCCCCGGGGATGGAGATCTGTACCGTGTACCTCACCAAGGAGTTGGGGGACGCGGAGACGGTGGGCCTCAGTTTCGGGAACATCCCTGTTTTCGGGGATTATGGAGAAAAGCGCAGGGGGGGCAAGAAGAGGAAGACCCACCAGGGCCCCGTGCTGGACGTGGGCTGCATCTGGGTGACGGAGCTGAGGAAGAACAGCCCGGCAGGGAAGAGTGGGAAGGTCCGACTGCGCGATGAGATCCTCTCCCTGAATGGGCAGCTGATGGTTGGAGTTGATGTCAGTGGGGCCAGGTAAGTGGCGGGGTTTCCTTCAATGCTAAATGTTTGCACATACCTTAGTAGGTGTCGTCCTGAAATGTGGTGAGCAGGAACTAGGGTTCTGTAGAGAGCCCGCATCAGCCAATGGTTCTCCTCCATTCACCCTTGCAGTTAACAGATTTCAGGGGTCAACACACCAACTTCCCACCCATCCTGCCAACATGAGAAATCATCCACACTATTACGTACGATCATAATATTAGGTGATCCGTTGGGCAATTCATTCTGATCCTTCTCTTGAGTTCGATTTTGAGTTCAGAACTATCTTAGATGATGTTATGTGTTGAACTGTGTCGCCCCAAAACTTATATGAAGAAATCCTAATCCCTGGTTCCTCCGCACATGGCCTTGGAAAGAAGGCCATTGCAGATTTAATTACTTAACATGAGGCCAGGTGGTAGGAGGATGGGCCCCTAATCCAGTAGGAGGGTGCCCTTATAAAAAGGGCAAAGACCTGCTCACAGGAGAAGATGTGTGAAGATGGGAGTTACGCTGCCACAAACCGAGGAACCCTCGGAAGCTGGGATCAGGGCCCGGAGTATATCATTCCCTGTCCCCCCAGAGGGAGCGTGGCTCCACCAACATCTTGATCTTGGACTTTTCGCTTCCTGAACGGTGAGACAATACATTTCTGTGGCTTGAACCACTCAGTTTGTGGAGCTTTTTTATGGCAGCCCTAGGGAACTAATACACCCGATGTTTGACCCTGTCACCTATGGCTTGTCAGCTTTTCCGTCAGTCTCCCCCCGCCCCCCATAAGAGTTACTCTGGAAACTAGAGCCCTGTGAATGTTTTTGGAAGAGAACATTGAAAATTGTTGTGTGTGTTTGTGTGTTAGCTGTGGGAGGAGCAGGTGCAAAATGTGGAAGATGAGGTCATGGTTTGTTTATTTTAAAAATTAGCTTAGGGTCAATTTGAAAAATTCTTCCCAGGGGAGACAACAGCATTCATAGCCATGGGTTTGGCATCCTTCTGTACCCCAGAGCCAGCTCCAAAGTTAAATCTGTGCCTGCCCCCAAGTCACAGACAATGCCATTGCTGCCTTGTCACTGGCTGAGACTCCTGAGGCCTGCAGTTTGCTTCCAGGTCCGCCAGTAGCTCTGAGAGCCCCTCATTTTTCGAGTGGAAACTGCATCGCTCTGGAGTGAACTTACAGAGAACTTTGGGGAAGGGGGAGGGATCTTAGTTATGTTTGATAGCACATGCTCCGTTTTGCAGGCATAGCTGGTAACACACAGAGCAAAGTTTTTGTTTGAGAGTCTATCACCCCTACCCTGGGGAAGATTGGCCTTTCTAGAATGCTCTGTTTACTTTTGTTTGGTGCAGGGAGAACGGGGAAGGCTTTTTAAGATTAGATCCAACTAACACTTTATAGCCTAGTCCCTCCCTCCCTCAGCTAGCTTTCTATAAGTACACCCGCTCTGTTCCCAGAGGACAGAGTGTTCCAAATTGGTAACAAAATGTGGAATTAATTAAAACAACCCACACATGAAAAACAAGTAGCCTTTTCTGAAAAGTAAAAGGGCCCATGTTTCACTTAAAATATATTTTTCAGGATGTGACCCTTGACTGGACTTGCTTGTGCGTTCATAAACTCGGGCAGAGGGCAGTGCAAAGTGCATGCCACAGAGGAGTGGACTTGGCTCCCGGACCCACTTACTGGCCATGTGAGGGGCAGGTTTCTCAGCTACGGAGGCTGATGCTATTCCCCAACAGGGTCCTTCAGTGGATGAGATAAGGTGACTTATATAATGTACCGACTAGGCATCTGGCACATGGCAGGTTTTCAATCAAAGGTAGCTTTGTAAAAATATATGTTTTATGAAAAAAAAATATATGTTTTTATTGATTTCAGAAAGAGAGACAGAGAAACATCAATGATGAGAGAGAATCATTGATTGGCTGCTTCCTGCATCTCCCCCACTGGGGATCGAGCTCGCAACCCGGGTATGTGCCCTGGCCTGGAATCAAACCGTGACCTCCTGGTTCATGGGTTGACGCTCAACCACTGAGCCACACCAGCCAGGCAAAGATTTTAACACCCAACCTGGTTGGCAATATAATGGTGAAAAGGCCTTTGAGTTTGAGGGACAGAGAAGAGCTTCTAACCCTGGCAATTCACTGAGCAGGAGAGAATAATCTTCAACCCAGAAACCAGGCTGATGTTCCAATATTGAGCAACCAGTATGGCGTGGGTACTAGCCAATTGGAAAGAATGTCAGCACATGCAAGAACCGGTTTCTGGGCTGTCTGGAGGGCCTGGGGGCTCAGGGTGATTGGCCAACTGGTCTAGAAGCATTGCATACTGGGTGGACTAGCTGAAGATCAGCCCTGGCCAGAAGCAGTCTTCAGCACAGGACCCACTGGCTTTAAATTGTGTGTAAAATTAAATTTAGGGTTGTTACAAGCTCAGGCCCCGGTTACCCATGGCAACCTTGAGTTCTGTCTAGGTTATAGCAGACTTAAAACCCAGTGTCATGAAGCTGCTAGAAGGTGTTACTTGGAGAAATGACTGCAGGTGGTGAGGTAGGAGATGGAAGAAAGGAAGGATTGCCAATTATTGCTTTTTAATATGGTCTCTGGGGCCATTTAGCAGGAGGGTCCTGCCTACCTGCACATGCCCAAAGGCACCAGCGCTCTCTTCAGGGGGAGGTCTTGCTGTCGCTGTTAGAGGGCTACCCATTTCCAGTCATTTGCATGTAGTTGTAGTAAGAAGTGGTCATCATGATGACCTGGAGATAGTCAGGAAAGGTTAAATGATGTTTAAGAGGCCAGAGAAGCATGTAATACACTTTAGGAGGATTTCCATTACAAAAGGTTAAAGGAAAACCAGTTTCAGCCTTTAAAATTCAATTATCTGGAAAACTCGTCATGTGGAACAGCCCATTCCCCAAGGGTGCTGTGCAAATGAAGCGTGCAGACCTTACACATGTGCCCACTGCATGCTGCTCAGCCTGCTCTCCCCACTGTGAGTTCATTTCATGTCTCCGTTTCTGGGTGGCATCCCAGAGTACATCCCAGTCCTGTTTTCTCATTGTCCTGAGGAGGAAACGGAGGTTCCAGCAGGTGGTTTCCTGGGTTCAGTTATCTTTCTTAAGAATAGAGGGGGGACTAGAATTCAGAGCCTCTGACTCAAATTTTAAAACTTTCTCTTCAACACTACAAACAGTAACCAATGACATTAGGATAGTTTGGGTGTTTTCTTAACAACTTACTGTTGACAGTGAAAACAAAGAAAATCAAGATTTTCTACATGTTCTATACATATTTTTCTATAGCCAGTCTCTAAATAGATGGTGATGACATCTAGAACGTTTCTCCTCCACAAGAGTTTATCTAATAGCAGCTAAACATGAACCGATGGCATGTCCCCTGGCATGGACAGAGGGAGCTTGCTCTCTCCTCAGCTCTTCAGAGGATCTTCCACCCACATCTGCCCTCTTGTGGTTGAAGCAGAACACAGTTCCGGAAAGTGCTGGGAGCTTGAGTCGAGTTTATCTCCATTAGGCTCTATGGGTTTCTCAACTCTGCTGTTAGGATGACGTTTTCTGCCCTCAGAGGTCTCCTAGAATGTCAATACCTGAGCCATCCCTGAGCCGGAAGCCACTCAGGCACCACCCCCCTCCTCTGGGTGCCTGGTGTCCTCATGATGGCCTCAGGAGGTGCCCCATCCCGGTTCCCCGCAAGGGCATCCTCCCCTGACACTCACAGCCTTCAGGTCCCCTATAGAGAGATGACTGGTTAGTCTGGTAAACCCACCAGGCTAAGATCTTCGTGATGGTTGGTGGAGGGAAGTTCCAACTGCCCCAGTCCACCTCAGGCCTCCGGAATCAGAAGGCCTTAAGAAAGTGTGAGTTGCCCTAGCCAGTTTGGCTCAGTGGATAGAGCACTGACCTGAGGACTGAAGGGTCTCTGGTTTGATTCCCAGTCAAGGCATGTACCTCGGTTGCAGGCCCGATCCCCGGCCCTGGTTGGAGCATATGCGGGAGGCAACCAATCAATGTGTCTCTCTCACATCAATGTTTCTCTCTCTCTGTCTCTCCTCTACCTTCCATTCTCTCTCTCTCTCTAAAAAAAAAAAAAAAAGTGTGAGTAGCCGAGCAATAGCAAACCCCTTGCTAGCCAATGGGTGCGTTCTTTCAGAAACTTGACCACTTTGGCACACCCTCAGTACCAGCCTGCAAGCGATGTCCAGAGCCACTTCCAGAGTGGCTCCTAAAGGTCCACTCGTCCTATGAGGGAAGATTACATGACAAGAGCCACTTTCCAGGATTTAAACGGGGTCCATCTACAGCTCTTTTATTTCATCCCAGTGACCTGCCTCACCTCCGGTCCTCCCACCAGAGCCACCGCTGGTGACTGACCAGCCTTGATAGATGCAAAACCCAAACATCCCACTTCAGACACTCACTTTGAAACTTCTCGCATTGCTTTTGGGAATTGTAATTGTAAACCATTAAGAGAAGAAATATTAAAGCATCTTAATGTGATTATAGCGTTATGGGCCTGACTTCATGCCCTTCTCTCTGGGGGCACCCCTGGACCATTTTCAGGAATCTTGACCTGTATTTCAATTTTTTTATGTCCAGGTGTTAAAGTAAATGCTAAGCATTTTTCCTTTCTGGTTTTGAGGACCAGATGCCCTCAAATGACTTTTGAGTTTTTCTTTCCCAAAAGGCCATTGAGTTCCAAGCTCCGGCCCTCACTCCATCTGTCTTCTGAAGCAGAGGCAGATAACCACACCGCCTGGCCCAGCTGTCCCCAATGAACTGGTTGGCCAAGCACAGAGGTTAAAATCCTTGAATTTCTGGCTTTTGGTATTTGACCAAGGGTTGCTGCCTCTTCCTAGAGGGACATAAAATCTGTTATTTTCAGGACAGAAGTATGTATACGTGTGTATATCTCTCATGCAATTTACAATGGGTTTTTAAAGAGTTATATATAGATTCCTTCATGGGACTCTTCTTTGAAATATGATTCTCCTCCAAAGATTTTGAGGGTGTGAGTTTCAGCAACATTATATATAAAATGGGAATGGAGGTGTGACTACTAGTGGCTTTTTGGATGACAGGGTTTAGCAATGTAGAAATGTACAGAGCAACACTCAAAAATGTGAATCTCTGGTTTTTTTGTATCACTTAGCCACAGAAACCTGGGTGCAGAGTGGTCAGCGGTGGTCTAGTAGCTGACTCACCCCACAGTTACCTTATTCAGGGCTCCTTCCTCACCAGAGAAAGGATGACTCTATCGCTTACAATGTCTTTTGGACTTAATTTAGCCATTGCTTTTTTGGGGCTGGAATGGAGATGGAGGGCTGTGCTATTTCCATAGCTGAAATGTGTTTGCTCAGCCCTTTAGGCTAAACTTGAAGGCTATTCCATTTCAATGGGCTGGGGTTTATTAAGAAAGTTTTTGATTTGGGGATCACAGATATATTTTCACAAATATCCCTGAAGGAGGCCCGAGCTATTACAGGGCAAAGGGAAGTGGTGTCCTTTTTAACAATTCAAGCTCCATGAGGTACAGGTCTCTGTCCAGCTGCATGGCACGTCTTGCGGATTTTCCCTGACTTGAGGATTTTATTCGTCCAGATCTCCATTCCTGTGAAGTCCTCGTCTGACCCAGCAGAATGGGCGGAGAGGACTTAAGTGGCAGCCAAAGGAAATGGTTCATGCTCTAGAGCAGTGATTTTCAACCTTTTCCGTCTCGTGGCACACATAAACCAATTGCTAAAGTTCTGCAGCTCACCAAAAAATATATTGTAGTATTTGCTGATCTGACAAAAAATAGGTATAATTTTGATTCATTCACACTGGATGGCTATTGTTGTGTTGGCTGTTGTCATTTTTTTATTTGACAATCTAAGGGAAAAGAGGCCAGTGCCCCTGTCTATGCAGTCAGGTATTGCATGCTTAAAAAATTCCTGTTACATTCGTATTAAAAATTGCTGCTCTAGAAAGTTCATTGTCCAGGTAGGAAGCCCAAAAAGATACAGAAGGTAAGAGGGGGAAATTATTAGCATCCAAGACATTTTTTAATCTTAAAAAAATTAGGAAATTGAGTTTGACTAATATTTTTAATATGTTTTTATTTATTTTAGAGAGAGAGGGAAGGAGAGAGGTAGATAGAAAAGTTGATGAGAGAGAAGCATTGATTGGCTGCCTCCTGCACACCCTCTACTGGAGATCGAGCCTGCAACCAGTGAATCTAACCAGTGACCTCTTGGTTCATGGGCCGACACTCAACCACTGAGCCACACTGGCTGGACAGCTTGACTAATATTTTAGTTATGGATCAACACTGGTGTCCTTACTCTGTATGTCAGAGTGCCCCATGCCCTGTGTGGTATGTGACGTGTCCTACAGGAAGAAGGGGTGACCCACCAAGGCCCCTCACTGGTTCATTTGTTTTTTACTTATTTCATGTAGCCTTACTCAGTGAAGTAGGTTTATGGATTAATTCGTTCATTTTAACTAAATTGATCTTTACCAAATGGACAGATAAACTAAAATTCTTGAGGGGAATAAAAGAGGATCAATATATTATTGTATTAATAGTATTAATTATATGTTAACTAGGGGCCCAGTGCACGAATTCATGCACCTTGAAAGGAACTGTGGGCCATGAGGCTGCGGTGGGTCAGGGGTGAGTCTCGGCCCATCCTTCGTGCCTCCGCCCAGCCCCTCCCGCTGTGGCCCCCGGTCCCCTGTCTGCCGGCAGCCCTGCTCCCGCTGCCACTGCTCCATGTGCTGACAGTGCCAGCCTCGCTTGCACCCACTGATGGCTCAGAGAGATTGGGGCTGGCACTGTCAACAGGTGCAAACAGCGGCTGCTGCCCCCATCGCCCCTCAGGAGCAGGGGGAGGTGAAAAAGCCCTGAGGGGCGATTGGGGCCGGCACCAGGCACTGGCAGCAGGTGCGAGTGGAAGCTCCGGCACCAGCAGCAGGTGTGAGTGCTGGGCAGGACTGTGGCACACGGGAGCAAAGAATTTTCAGTAACCACCAGAGGCTCACCCCGATGATAACGATCGGTGCCCCGCCTTGGTCTGGCACCCCCGTTCATCTCCACCATCCTGCCACAGCCAGTGCCTGCCATGTTCTCTGCTCTGCCACTTGCTGCCGATGCCAGCCATGTTCCGCGTGCACCCCCTGGTGGTCAGCACATATCATAGCGACTGGTTGTTAGGTTATTCAGTTGTTCTGCCGTTTTGGTCTTTTTGCGTATTAGGGTTATATATATATATAGATTATATGTGTTTATAATATAGATATATAGATATATAGATATATAGATATATAGATTATAGATATAGATATATAGATTATGTGTTTATAATATGTGAATTGTTATATATTGTTATATAGTATATTTATAGTCATATATACTATATAATTAATATATTACCTATACATATAAAAGCTTAAAAATTCAAATCGGACAGTGGAACGACTGGTTGGCTATGATGTGCACTGACCACCAGGGGGCAGATGCTCAGCGCAGGAGCTGCCCCCAGCCTGCAGGCCCAGGCTCCGATTGGCTGGTGGGGAACCAGGAACCGAGGGTGGGTGGCAGTGGATGCAGGTGGTGCTGGGGCCCCGATTGCCCCGCTAGTCGTCCCACACACAGAGGGTGACCGGCAACAGCAGCGGGGGGAGGCGGGGTCAACTGCCAGTAGCCAGGGAAGATTGGCTCTGATAGCAGGCCAGGCCTAGGGCCCCTGCCTGTATACAAATTTTGTGCGCCTGGTCTCTAATTAATAGTAAAAGGCTAATATGCAAATTGTCCTCTCAACCAGGAGTTCAACCAGGGGGCAGGGCTGGCTGGCCAACCTCCTGCAGCCCCTCCTCCCAGTCAGCCCTGCCCCGGATTGGTCCCCCTCCTGTTTGAGGGCGGGGTCGGCCAGCCAACCGCCTGCAGCCCCTTCCCCCGATCGGCTCCCCCACAGATCAGGGGAGGGACCAGCCAGCCAAACATCCACAGCCTTCCCCTCAGCCGGTCCGGCCTAATCGGCCCCTATTGGGAAGGGCTGGCCGGCCCCCACCCATGCACGAATTCATGCACCGGGCCTACAGTATTATTAATAAAATAATATATCAATTCTTTTTTTTTCCCTGAAGAACTTTATTTTTTTATTTGGTGATAGTTAATTATAATAGTGTATAATTCATTATTATACATGTAATATACATGAAATTATTATTATTATTATACATGTAATATACATATATACATGTATTATACACGAAATTTGTGCAGGAGTAGGCCTTCCTTCCCCCAGCTGCCAGCACCAGCTTCCCTCTGGCACCCAGGACCTGGGCTTCCCTCACAGCCCCGCTTCGTCTGGAAGGTCCGGGAGGACATCCGGTCTAATTAGCATATTACACTTTTATTATTATAGATAAGCAAACCTTAAGAAAATGGCTGGGTTGACCCTTTTGTTACTACTGGTATGTGCTCAGCCATATTGTGAGGTAAGATGATGACAATCTTTTCAGATTGAAAAGAGATCAGACAAAACAAAGTTTGAAGCTATGAAGAGACTATGTGAAATATGCATTTCCAGCCTCTGTCATTAAAGAAAACCCTTACCATAAGCCTAGATATGCCAAGGTTTTGGGTTTGATTCTGGGTCAGGGCACATACAGAGCCAACCTATGAATGTATATAAAGGTGGAACAGCAATGTTTCTCTCCCCACCTTCCTCTCTCTCTAAAATCAATCAATTAAAAAATAAATTCTAACCTTTTGGAACATGAATACAAATAGTTGTAAATGTTTGGCAAATGTTTAAAATTATGCAGTACTAAATTTAGGCCAGAATTTTACTAAACTGAATATTTAAGAGCCTATTTGGAAATTTTTTTACTTAATTGCTTAAGGCAAAAAATCTTATCCCATTAGGAAATCACTCATTCTTCCTGCTGTGGTGAAAACAGCTAAAATGAAGCATGGAAAACTATAGCTACAAAATAAAATGCCCAATTTTGTCGGCAAATTCTCTAGAAGATGCAATAGAAACATTGTTGGAATTTTAAAGAAACAGCACGCAGTGTGGGAGGTTTGCTAGGAAATTGGAGGAAAGTACTGCTGCTTCTCACATGTTCCAAATAAGCATACAGCAGGTCCTTGAACAATGCTGTTTCCTTCAAAGTCATTTCATTATAACACGGATGAGATGCCAGAGCAACTTACCTCCTGTTACATCCATTAGCCTCTGGTTAAATTGGTTTTGTTACACATCATTTTGCTTAAAGTCCCAGGACCTGTGGATGACGTTAACTGAGGACTTTTTTTTTTTTTTAAATTTCAGAGAGGGAGAGAGAGAGAGAGAAATATCAATGATGAGAGAGAAGAGAATCATTGATCGGCTCCTCCTGCACGCCCCACACTGGAGATTGAGCCCCCTACCTAGGCATGTGCCCTGACCAGGAATAAAACTGTGACTTCCTGGTTCATAAGTCAATGCTCAACCACTGGGCCACGCTGGCTGGCCAGGCTGAGGATTTTTTATTTATTTATAGGAATGATTTATTTAAAGAAATATTACAACATATAAAAGTTACATAAAGTCTCAATTTCCAGTAATACGGTGGTAGATTTGATACGATGCATAATAAAAAAAAAAAGCTTTTAAAATCCGCATAATTCACAAAGTACTACCCAATTTGATCACTAAGTCATTAGTTCATAGCAAACCTTACAGAACAACTTCATGCCAGCCAGGGCCACTGCTTAATTCTGTTTCAATAATGCAACCGAACAACTATCTATTTGTGAGTCACTAAAGGAAAGAGATATCAGAACAGATATATTTTCAAAAGTCAGTGACGTGGCTACTTAAAATAATGCTTTAGGGGAAAATTATACAAGATAACAGCTGCTTTGACGAGAATAAAAATGAATTCAGAGTAGTTTACAGAAGTAGTCCAAACATGAAATTGATTGACTGTATTGGCCCAATGAAAGATAACGCAGCAAAGAAACTAAAGACAGAAATGCCAAAAATACTAAAGAATGTCATCAGTATGGTTAATTTTCTAAAAATAAGGCCTTTACAATTAGTAGAGCCCTGGCCAGGTGACTCAGTTGATTGGAGCATCGTCCTGTACACTGAAAGGCTTCATGTTTGATTCCCCAGTCAGGGCACATACCTAGGTTGCAGGTTTGATCCCTGGTCGGGATGTGTACAGGAAGCAACCTATCAATGTTTCTGTCTTCAATGTTTCTCTTTCTCTGCCTTTCCTCTCTCTCTAAAATCAATAAACACACTCTCAGGTAAGGATTAAAAAAATTAGTCGAATTTTTACTATGTAATAAGATGGGACATGATCATGAAAATATTTTACTGTTTGGAGGTCTGATGTGTATCTTGAAGCCCAGCACTTACCAGAGGAATCGAACTTAGAGGGTGAGTGCACTTTTTCCTTCTACTGAAAGAGAAGTGTTTCCTTTGTCCACCTTGTGTATGAAAACCAGTGATTTTCAGCGACCTGCTTTCTGGAGGTCATCAAGAAAAACACAACATACATAACCTGTGTCTCCCAGGTAAAGATGATGTAACAACAAATAAGAAGGTAATTACTATTTGAAAAGAACTCGTGCTATGGAAAGAGCATTTTCAAAACAGACTTTTGGAAATGTTCCCATATGTATATGACTTTTTTCTTTCTTTCTTTCTTTCTTTTCTTTTTTTACAAATATGCTGTTTGCCAACAAAAAGTTTCTCAGTAATATTTGGAACCTTGAGGACAAAATTTTCCAATTTTTAAATCTTCCAAAGAATTTTTGAGAATTTATATGTTAAAAGTAATTTTTAAAAGACAGCACATTTCAATGCCTTCTCTAGGAAAACTCAACCAAGTTGAAAGTTAACACAAAATTTCAACCAAAACCTTGCGCAAGGGGTGGATGGAGTTGGAAAATAAATATGTATCATGCTTGATTGAATGCTGCCACTGACATGCTTCTTCCATTTGGACCCACCTATCCTTGTGCGATGTCTTTAGCTATGGCAGCCCTTAAGACCAACATCCATTTATTGTGAACTTTAAATTATACTTATGTGGTATTACATCCCAAAGTCTTACCAGGTAAACCAAGTGTTTAAAAACCTTGATGTATATTTAACAACATAGCTTTTCCTAAAAATAATGTTCACTGAATATTATTTTTTATTAAAGCACTTCAGGTTAAGTATAGCTATTTTACATACCTTTTCCACATGTTTTATAATGTATAGTGCAATGATGCATGCAGGCATTAAATAAATGTACATATAATGGAGGTGCATGTTCACTTTTTTTTTAGTAAGAGGAATGAGAAATTAACATTTTTAGAGTAGTCATCAATAGGTACAGAGATTATTACCCTTATCTCCCTAAAGAAATGTCTCACTTGAGATTCTGTGTGTCTAGATGTTTCTCATCAGCCCCGTGCCCGCTACGGGCTCTCCAGAGGGCTGGTGTCCTTGGGCTCTGCTAGCTGAACCTTCTTCCTAAGCTCTTTCGGTTCCTCCTCACATGTCTTCCAGGTGGCCCCTGAGTTCCCACCGTGGAGTGTCCTGCCCGGCCATCCTACCAAACACAGACACATTGGCTCCCTCCTCTCACTCCTGTCACTAGCTGCCTGCTCCCTGGATCATTTAGTGAGCGCTCCTTGGCTCATTATTCTTCCACTTATTTATTCCAGAGCAACATTTTATAAAGCTATTAGTTTATTCCTCAGGCACCCAGGCCCAACCCGCACACTAATCTTAATTTATTTCAGTGACAACACTACAACACTGAAAATAGCATTTTAAAAGAAAGAATGGCTTGCAGTTCTCCACTAATTCCCAATTTAATTTTTCTATGTTAAGATCTAATCTATGACCATGCAAACCACTATATTAATGCAACAGGTTTAATTTCATCTCATCTTTGTTCATCTGCAATATGTATATCTTAGGCTACCTTTCTTAACAATTATTTTCATTGGAAAGTAATGCATGCACATGGCAAAGCATCTGAATATGAAAGAAGGACAGTGACTGATATGTCTCCTCAATTCAGACCCCATTCTCTAGTCACTACCACCAACTGCACTGCAGGGCCCCAATCTGCTACTAGTTTAGGGGAATCTTTCCAAGGATTCTCTAAGCATTATCAAGTTCTATGTGTAATTTCTCTTTTACACAGATGGGAACACACTATTCACACTATTATGCATCTTAACTTTAAAAATAACTTAAGAACCTATCTTAGAGGCTGTTTCAAATCAGAAAAATACTTCACTTCCCTCATTCTTTTTAACACACCAAGGATTCTAACATGATTTATTTAATTGGTCACCAACTGATGGGCATCTTCTCATACCTAAAAACACTTTTCTGCCAATTTCCATGATTATATTTTAAATTGAACTATATAAATCAAAAATTTTAATGTAGCTGGCATTTACTTTGATGTAGTATAGTGGATAATATATACCTAAATTTTTGTATTGTTGACAGTATTACAGATGTCCCCCATTTTCACCCTCTTAGCTCCCATCCCACTAAGTTGCTATGTAATTATCCAAACACCATTTATTAATAACTAGTTTTCCTTAATTATTTTTGAGGCTTGCTTTATCGTGATACATACATACACACATATGTACATTTCTATCTTGGGGTGTTCTATTTTTGTTCTTCCGTCTATTTTTATGTGCCTCATCAGTATTTTGATCATGTTGTAACTTCTCATCATACTAGCTCCCTCCTCCATGTCAGCGCTGAAATTTCTTCTAATATTATTTGAAATTCTTACCCATTAATTTTCCAAATTATCTTGAGTCCTGGATTTGAGTTTCTGAGGCGATCACAGGGGAACACTGTTTTTTCCGGTGTGGTCCGTCCTTTAAGGCCCAGTTCAAATCCCTTTCCATGAAATCTTTTCTTCTCTCCCTCCTGAGAACAGCTCTGACCTACACACACACATGTTATCTATTTCCATGGGTGTGGTCAGCAGGATTCCCACCTTGTACAGGTCCTCATAACCCCAGGACTGTGAACTTGTCAAGTTTCCCCCAGTTTCAGGCTATATCATCAGACACAGTTGACTTTAACACTAGATTGCCCAAGGAAGTCATTTTGACTGCTTTTTAATTTCAATTAGAAAAACAATGATGTATATAATGACAGAATTTCTTAGAATTTTGTGACTTTTTATACAACATATAAATGCGTTTATTAATAATTATAGTTACCTCCCCCTCCTTCATTTCCGGTATATATATATATATATATATGAGTACTTGTTATTCGAATCTTTATGCAATGATACTTGTTTTAATAAGTTGTTTATTTTACTTCTTTTGCGCCCTAAATTCATGAAAGAAATGTCGAATAGAAGTGAGTTATTGGAAAAGCTAAGGAACATAAGTGAAGAGTGCTCTGATATTATTCTTTCACAATGCAGTCATTTTGACTGCTTTTGGGCAATATAGGTACATACTAAATTTCGGTCTTTCTAGTGTTAAGAAAGGGAGATTGTCTGGGTGGGCCTGGCCTGACCACATGAGCCCTGTAAAGGCAGTGTTGTTTTCTCTGGCTGGTAGCAGAAGGGGCAGTCAGCTGGCCTGGAGGAAAGCAGACATCCACATTGTGAACTGGTGATGGAAAACTGCCACCCCCAGGAGTTGAGAGCAATCTCTAGCTGACATCTGGCAGGAAAATGGAAAGCTCGGCCCTAAGACAGCAAAGAACTGAACTCTGACAACAACTAGTGAGCTTGGAAGAGGTCCCCCAGTGCCAGCCAACCCCTTGATATCAATCTTTTTTTTAAAATGCATTTTTATTGATTTCAGATATGAGGGAGAGGTAGAGAGAGATCAAAACATCAATAAAGAGAGAGAATCATTGATCAGCTGCCTCTGGCAAGCCCCCTATTGAGTACCAGCCCAAAACCCAGGCATGTGCCCTGACCGGGAATCCAACTGTGATCTGGTTCATAAGTCGATGCTCAACCACTGACCCACCCCAGCCAGGCTTGATGTCAGTCTTAAGAAACACTAAGCAGTGAGCCCTGCCCGGTGGTGCTGTACATCTGACCTACAGAACTGTGAGCGACTAAAAGCTCCAGAGCCTCTACACTGGTGGTCATCTGTTACACAGCAGCAGAAAACTAATACAATTTAGTACGTTAGTCCTCATGTCACTTACTAGTCATTTCACAGGAAATCTTGTCTCCTGTGATCTGATTATAAACTCCCTGAAAATAAGACCAAATCTGGTGTTTCTTCTGCCTCACCATTGTCTACCTTGCCCCAGGGACTGCGCTGGGTCAGGGAGGGGTTGATGATTTACAGGCAGGTTTAAATCTTGGCTCAGACTCTCTAAATCTTGGTTCCCGCATTTTTAAAATGGGAATAAAATGCATCAGATTAATTCCTGGAAGAAACACAACCATTGTTATCAGCAGTTAGTTCCTTCTGAAGGTGAGACATGATAATCGGGTTATGAGGATTAAATGAAATGATAGTTATAAAACTCTCTAGCACATGGCAAACTATAAATATTGCTGTTAATAAAACAGATTCCCGCAGTTCTGTATGTTCTATATGTGCTAAATTTGTACCATGTGACCCTGACCCTAGCTCCCTCCGTCTACACTCACACACTCCCACACATCTCTACCTCCACCCACCGGCCATCCACCAGGGATGGATAAACTAAATCCAGTCAGTGGACTTGACTGGTAATCAGTTTTGTCTCCTGGGAATTTGGAATCAGGCCAGCGAGAGATCAGGCTGTGGAGCTGCTTGAGATGAGCTGAAAGCCACATGCCTGAAGTTACAGAGGGCAGGCAGCAAGAGGAAGCTGGTCCCGTTAGGAACACAGAGAGGACATGCAGGGAGGAGCAGGGCTGAGAGACTGTCCCAAGAGACAGAGAGACTGGACAACAGCTTTCAGGGGCTCGGGGGCCCGTGGTTCCCAGCCTTAGTTCCCACGGCACCTAACCGGGCTTGTTTCCTTGAGATTTCCATGTCCTCGTAAAGTATCCCTTGCAAACAAATACATTCTGGCCAGCCCTGACTGGTTTGGCTCGGTGGATTGAGTGTCAGCCTGTGGACTGAAGCGTCCCAGTTTCAATTCTAATCAAGGGTGCATGCCCGGGTTGCAGGCTTGATCACTAGTGGGAGTGCAGGAGGCAGCCGATCAGTGATTCTCTCTCATTGATGGTTCTCTCTCTCTGCAGCCGATCAATGATTCTCTTTCTCTCTCTCTCTCTCTCTCTCTCTCTCCCCTCTTCCTCTCTGAAATAAATAAAATTATATATATATATTTTAAAAACAAGTAAGTGCTGGCCAAAGGCTGCTGGTGGGTGGCAAATCAGTGAGGTCCTACTGAGTCCTAGGACACCAAATTTGAGTGCTGACTCACGTCACGTAAAAGAAAATTAAATTGTGTGTCCCTGGTCTTTTTCGACTTTCAACTGTCAGCACAATTGAATTCCCAGTGACCTCTAGAGGGCACTCTTCAGTTAAGCTGATTCCACACTAGAGCACACGCAGGGAGAGAGGTGTCACGAAAAGGAGGTTTGAAATAAACAGTGTTCTAGCCACTTTGCTGATTGCTTTACATAAATTATGTCTTAATCACAAATTTCCCCAGCAATTGTAGATTACTCTCGAGCATTGTAACTTGTTTCTTCTACAGATGTCAAACAAAATGAAAGCTTTTTACTTTTCCCTCTTTTAATGAGGATACAGCTCATTGGGATGGGAACCAGTTCAAATTCTGTCAGCCCTTCTCTACTTTTTGTACTTGGGCACAATTTACTTTCTTATACGCATGCACTCCTTTTAAATTGGAAAAACAATTAAATGTGGCAATGTTTGGGGGAAATGTGTTTGGTTGACATGGGTATAAATTACTTGTTTTCCTCTTCTCTCCTCTCAGTGAGGTATTTCCTGTCTCATACCTGTTACTCCAGGTAATTATGTTTCCAGTCAGGCTGGTGGCTGCTAGGGAGTGGGAGCTGTGGAAGGGGGAGGAGTTATTGCTTCTCTCTAGCCAGCACAGTGCTGCCAAGTTGGGAGGGTAGGAATGAGGTTTCAGACCTTGTCAGGGCCTTCTGAGAGGACTGAAAACAACTACTGGCCCATCTACATATTTTTACCAGATATTTGAAAACCTATGGATTAGATGTGATCAATTAGATTACTTAACAAATATCCATGTGAACCATGTGCATTACATACCTTTCTCAGTTAATTCTTACAACAACCTTATGATGTAAAAGGTACATATTATGTCCATCTAGAGATGAGGAAATGTAGGCTGAGAAAGATCAGGTAGTCACACCTGCGAAGGAACAGAGCCTGGAATTGAGCCCAGGTTTACTTGCCTCCAAGACCTGAGTTCTTTTTGCTAGGCTGCTCTGTCACTTCATAACCATATCACAAATAGAATGTCTGTCCCAATAGAGAGCACCTTTGCCCTAAATAGACAGCATACTATTCCCTGGTAAGGAGTGTACAGGAATAATTCTATCAGCTTCCATCCTGGCCATCCTTCCAGAAAGAAGCCCCATACCCATCACCAGTCATTCCCCATTTGCCCCTCTCCTAGCCCCTGGCAACCACTAAGCTACTTTCTGACTAGAGAGAGCAGACCATTCTAGACATTTCAATATGACGGTTTTTATGACTGGCTTCTTTTACTTGGCATAATGCTTTCAGTGTTTACCTATGTTGTAGCATGTTTCAGAAATTGCCAAGTAGTATTCCATAATATGGATATACCACATTTGTTTAACCATCCATCATTTGATAGACATTTGGGTCATTTTCACTTTTTAAAAAAATATATTTTATTGATTTCAGAGAGAAAGGATGAGGGAGAGAAAGATAGAAATATCAACGATGAGAGAGAATCATTGATCGGATGCCTCCTGCATGCCCCCTACTGGGGATCAAGCCCACAACCTGAGTATATGCCTTGACCACCGGAATCAAACCCGGAATCTTTCAGTCCACAGGCTGACGCCCTATCCACTGCGCCAAACACTAGGGCTTCACTTTTTTACTAATACAAGCAATGTGAACATTGGTGTACAAGTTTTTGTGTGGACATATGTTTTCAGTTCTCTTGGGTGTAGGCCTAGGAATAGAACGGATGGTCATATGGTAACTCTATACATAACTTTTTGAGGAACTGCCAAACTATGTTCCAAAAGGGCTGTACCATTTTACTTTCCCACCCCAGTTTCTGAAGATTCTAATTTCTCTACATTCTCACTAACACTTATTATCTTTATTTATTATTACAGCCATCCAATAGATGTGACATATTTCATTATGGTTTTGATTTGCATGCCCTGATGACCAATGATGTTGAGCATCTTTTCATGTGCTTTAGGCTACTTGTGTATCTTTGGAAAAATGTCTATTTAGATTTGTTACACATTTTAAGATTATGTCAGTTCCTTTTGTTGTTGTTGCTGTAAAAGTTCTTTATATATTCTAAATACAAGTCCCTTATTGAATATATGATTTGCAAATATTTTCTCAGGTAGCTAGAGATGTTAAACAGTTGTCACTGATTGTTTTCAACAAATTACATAGGGATTGGGCTGTTCCTGCAGAGTCAGCACTGAATCAAATCAAATAAAGATAAGTCCTGAAAATGGAGCTTTTCAGAAAGCTACCAGACAGGACAGATACTGAGTTCTCTGGGAGTAGGGTTTTTGAGAACCTCCAAACTTGTTTGGACCTAGTGACAGCTAGGCTGCTTGTTTAGTTGTGAGGCTGTTGGTTTTCAAGGCCATGTGGACCTGGGAAGACAGGGATAGTAATAGTGTAAGTTAACACCAAACTCCAGTCATTTATTTTTTATTGCTTAAAATATTACAAAGAGTAGTACATTTGTCTCCTTTTTTTCCCCCTTGACCTTCCCCCAGCCCCCCCCCCCAGTGTCGTGTGTCCATTGGTTATGCTTATATGCATGCATACAAGTCCTTTGGTTAATCTCTTACCACCACCCAACCCTCACCATTTTTCTTGAATAAGTGCTTTTTAGACTACTTCAAGCCTTTAGTTAATTTCCAGAGTTCTGAAAAAGTTGCTTTTGGTCATTTTTTCCAGTGTTCTTGCTTTTACGATGGAATGGATTTTTGGAAGTCCTCATTCTATCATTCCAGAAGTGCCCTTCCAATAAACTTTTTAAAAAGTATATCATACAGCCATAACCAGTTTGGCTCAGTGGATAGAGCGTCAGCCTGTGGACTGCAAGGTCCCAGGTTCAATTCCGGTCAAGGGCATGCACCTTGACTGTGGGCACATCCCCAGTGCGGGGTGTGCAGGAGGCAGCTGATCGATGTTTCTTTCTCATTGATGTTTCTAACTCTCTATTCCTCTCCCTTCCTCTCTGTAAAAAAACAATAAAATACATTAAAAAAAAAAAGTATAACATACATATGCCCTGGCTAGGTGGCTCTGTTGGTTGGAGTATTGTCCTGTATACTAGAAAGTTTGGGGTTGGATTCTGATCAGGGCACAGATGGACAGATGGAGGTGGAGGATTTGATCCCTGGTCAGAGTGTGTACAGGAGACAACCGATGATCTCTCTCTCTCTCTCTAGAAATCAATAAAAACATACTCAGGTGAGGGTTAAAAAATGTATAACATACATAAAGAAAAAGGCACAAATCATAAGTGTTCAGCTAGTGAATTTTTATATTAACTATAACCTAAATCAAGCAACAGAATTTTACTAGTACCAAAGAACCCTCCTTCATACCTTTCCAGTTATTAACACACCTCAATCAAAATAAAGTGTTATTAATTATTACAAGATAATTTGACTGTCTAGTTACCATCATGGTTTTTTCCAGCTCTCTGTTTGACTAAAATTATTCAAATTTACCCCCAAACCACTCCCTTTATACGTTTAATCTAATATCATTTTTTCTTTATTTTACTTGTTAGATTTATTGTTTTTAGTTGTTAACTTTTTAAATTAATTAACCTATCTAGGGCACCCACTTATTTCTGTCTAACTCCTCCTGCCTCCCAAAATTTTTCTATCATCACAACCATTCTCCCATCACTAAACCAGGCCCTGGAGGATTGGCTATAATTCTCCTCTATCCCTTTTTTCAAGACATGCAGACACACTTGATCATCAACATAAACGTAGAAAGCTGGAATCTCTTCAGGATAAAACGAGGTGGGACTTTTGCACAATATCCAAACATTCTGATTTGTACAGATTGAGGGAGTTTCTCAGAGGCCTTTGAGAGAAAGAAGCATTATCTATTCATGCAAATTTCTTTGCTTTTCCTCACCAAGGTTTTTTCAGATAATTCAGACTCAATATTTATATCCAAAGTGGCTCCTCTTGAGGAATTGCCCCAGTGGGAAAGCAAGGGGGATGAAGACCTTCCTTGGGACAATTTATGAGGTGTGGGGACCCAGCTCCCTTTTAGTGTTTTTCGTTGTCATGGATCATCAGCCAGTGGAAAAGGAGATGTTATGATGGGGATTGAAACAAGATGTACTAAGTCACAGTGTTAAGAACATTTAAGAGTAATTGCTTGGGAAGTGAAAAAGGGTCAATGTGGTTGAATTTAATGGTATAAAGAATAACCAAGAGGTGAGAAAACCTGTGAGCGGAGAGAAAAGCTTGACCAAAGATAAAGGACTTGAAATAACTCATAAAAATGATTAAAAGCAATTCTGTCTTTATAAGGACGTTTTCATCATAGTAGAATACAAGAGTGCTTTAAAAGAGAACAGAGGGCAAATTTTCCAGAATCCAAACCAATACATGTACATACATGTTTTTTCACATCTCTTCTTTTCTTTATGAATATGAGTAAAAAAGTGCATGCCCGGCCAGTGGTTGAGTGTCAACCTATGAACTAGGAGGTCAGTTTGATTCCCAGTCAGAGCACACGCCCAGATTTCGGGCATGATCCCCAGTAGGGGACATGCAGGAGGCAGCCGATGGATGATTCTCTCTCATCATTGATGTTTCTTTCTCTCTCTCTCTTTCTCTCTGAAATTAATAAAAAAATTTTTTTTCAAAAAAGAGAATGTTTCTCTCACATCAATGTTTCTCCCTCTCTGTCGCTCCCCCCTCCTTTCCACTCTCTCTAAAAATCAATGGAAAAATAGCCTCAGGTGAGGATGAACAACAAATAGATGTGGCTTAATGGTGACATCTTTGTGCATATCTTTCTGGTCCCCAGAACATTTTGTGGTCCTTATCTGTGGTGATTTTTTTCATTTCAGTATTCAAAATGTAAAAGGTGGTGGGTGGCCTCAGCTTGTGGAGAAAAAGAAAGTTTTGTGATTGGGAAATATATCTTTAAGAAATTCATTACATTCTGTTACTAGTTGCTGTAAGTAAGGAGTGGTCAAAAGGGAACAAACTAGAACTCTTCAGAATATTTGCTTTTCAGAAATGTCAGCTGGTATTTCATAACTGTAATAGCCCAGGCAGGTGAACTCAAACTCTCTTTGAGGCAAAGAACACTCCATATGTTATGATCTAGAGCAAGACAATTCAGAGTGTTTCTTTTTTTACTATTTTTTTAATATATTTTATTGATTTCTTACAGAGAGGAAGGGAGAGAGATAGTCAGAAACATCAATGAGAGAGAAACATTGGTCAGCTGTATCCTGCACACCCCCTACTGGGGATGTGTCCGCAACCAAGGTACATGCCCTTGACCAGAATCGAACCTGGGACCCTTCAGTCCACAGGCCGGCGCTCTATCCACTGAGCCAAACCGGTTAGGGCTATTTCAGAGTATTTCTATGCTTGACTCCTTCTAAATTTGCACAATGCAAGGGCAATGCAGGAGAATGCTGGTCACTGATGTGTGGGCATCACTGATTTGATTATCATGTGAGACCATTGCATATTAATATCCCTCAACTATCTTCTCCACCTTTCTTCTCCATGATGAGCTTCTCTCTATTTAAAGTTTTTAAAAGGTTGTCTTTTAGCCTCAGGAACCCTGCCTTGCTGACCAAGAATGAAGAATTCATCTAGGGACAGTTACAGAAAGTAGCTCCTTTTACCTCTCAGTGATTGCTAAAACTGATGGTTAGCATTTTATCTTGGCACAGGGGAAAAAAACGAGCCTTGTGGTCACGGGTTGGGTTGGCATCTCTAACCAGAACAGCACATAACACACAATGAAAGCTCAATAAGTGTTTGCTGAGTAAAATAAATGTTTCTTCTTAAAATGAGAGCCTTGGGTTTGTGTATCTTCTGTGACTGGTCCTGCACCAGCCCCATTATTTCTGGCAGGAGCATCAGTCATTGAGAATGTAGTGTTCAACCCCAGTGGATCCAGATTTGGAATTTCCATAACTGTCCACCTAAAAATAAATAGAAGTATAATAGGTTATATGCTTTTTCAGTTGCTGTGTTTGCAAAAAGACAGTCTGTGTTGGCGTTTCCCAATTTACCATATTTTGTATGTTTTGAAATAGATTGAAATAGATCCTTACAAAAAATAGCAAACTGGTGGTATTTGTGTAAGCTTGTTTCAGTCTTTTATCTATAAACAAGTTATAAGTTTATTGCTTTTGCAAGAACAAACAAACAAACAGGATTCTGGCAAATTTTCTCTTAAAATCTCTCCTATCATGGCAGTGCTCTACTGGAAAGTGTGGAGGTACAGACAAAGGCTTTTATGATCACCTCTAGAAATTCTGTTTGAAGAGGATCTCATCTATCCAGGACTATTAAAATAAATCATGGCCCTGGCTGGTGTGGCTTAGTTGGTTGAGCATTGTCCCATGAATTGAAGGTTCACTGGTTTGATTCCCAGTTAGGGCACATACCCAGGTTGTGGGTTCGATCCCTGGTAGGGGTGTGTATGGGAAGCAATTGATAAATGTTTCTCTCTCCCCTCTCCCCTCTTCCTTCTCCCCTCTCCTCTCTCCGCTCCCCCCTCTTTCACATCAATTTAAAAGTGTATTAGTCTTACCCGGCCAGTGTGGCTCAGCCATTGAGCGTTGACCCAGGAACTAAGATGTCACTAGTTTGATTTCCAGTCAGGCCAAATGCGCAGGTTTCAGGCTCAATCCCTGGTAGGAGATGTGTGGGAGGCAACTGATGTACATGCCCTTGACCAGAATCGAACCTGGGATCCTTCAGTCTGCAGGCCAATGCTCTATCCACTGAGCCAAACCAGTTAGGGCAATGTGTTAGTCTCTTAAAAAAAAATAAATTACGTATATTAACTCACTTTTGAAAGAAGAGAAGAGGTATACTTTAAGTTGATTCTCAATAAGAATAATATATTGTAATAATAATCATCTATATTGTAATCTATATTCCAGTAAGAATCTATATTGAAATTACAAATGCTGGGACCCCTCCCCTCAGAATTCAGACTTACTATGTCTTTGGTGTGCATTCTTGATGCTGAACTATTCCAAAACACTCATTCTGCAGGTGAGAATGTCCAAGCCCCTAGGTGAAGGGACGCCCTCGAGGTCCCCAGAAAGAGCCTCCCCATCTGAGCCTGGGGCCTTCTTCCCAGGAAACAGCACACTCCCATCTGCCCACTGAGAATGGATTTTGCATTTGTAAAGGTCATAAAGAGAATGAGGCAGAGGCCATATGTAGCCTGCAAACCCTGAATACGTATCCCCTGATCCTTCACGGAAAGGGTTTGCAGGATCCCTGCCCTATATGCTGGAGATCAAATGTGCCCAGCCTCGCTCTGGGGTCTCTCTCTGGGGCCGCTGCCCTGAGGACCGGAGTGTGAGGTGGAGGCTGTGGTGGGCTTCCTTTGGTTGAGGGAACTAACTCAGCTTGAGCTTCGTTTCCCAAGTCGTCCTTGCACAGTGCTGGGTGTGTATGGGCTGCAGGAAACCTGTGCACAAGATTTGCAAGCTTTGGAATATGCGAGTGAAGCAGCAGCTGTGTGTGCGCATGGCATGGACTCCGAAGGTTGGTATAGAGCACTGGGCATCATTCTCTGGTAATTCACGTCCCAGCTCCTCCCGGTGCTCTCCCTCAGCTCCCCTAACCCTCAGGCTAGAGTGTGTTCAGATCCATGGTGAAGGACGTCAGCTCCTGCTGCTGATCAGCAAGACCATCCAAGTGGAAGCTGGGGCGGTAGATGGTCCCGGTCCTTCCTCTTGGGGTCCAGCTCATCCTGACACTTTCCCTGGCCCTGGCTCTCCCTCACTTGTGTATTTCCTTCCTGGTCGCCTGCCTTCCTGACATTGGGGCCCCACCCCAGACAGACAAGCAGCAGCCTATGTACGCGCTTTATCTGGCTCCCACTTGTGTGAGGTCAAGTGTATCATTATGTGTTAGTCCTAGTGGTTCTGGTTCTCTGCTCAGCCCCTGACTGAAACAGTGACTCAGAATAAAATGTGGGAGGCTAGAGAAGTAAAAGAAGAGCTGAAAAATAAAATGAAGGAATGAGTGAGAATATATGGCATCTGTTAATTCTGGAAACTTAGGTAAAATATACAAAATTCTGTCAAGGTCTTCTATCTGTAAAAATAAACAAAACAGTAGGAAAAATGATACTCCGTGTTTCCGGACTTGATGGACCCCAGGAACATTTTAAACTGGAAACCGGTGGAACTGGAAGTGCCACCCAGAGAGCCTGGCGTGAGTGAGCATGTGTCTCCAATAGCCAGCATCCCAGGTCTGTGGAATCATAGTCTGGAAGACTCTGACAGCAAATCCCACTTTTCTCCTTTGGTAAAGAAAATGACCAAAATTCCAACGGGTGAACAGCCATGCGACTATGCAGGGGAGTTTCCTAAAACTTACCTGGAGGCATTGCTCTCTGCAATTAAATTAAATAGAACAAAGGCAAGCAAGGCGTCTCTGTTGTCTTCCCAGCCCCTTGGTTCTCCATTAATTTAGTGATCTCGTGTCCATGTAAATGTGGCTATAAGAGCTCCCTGCCACCTTCAAGTTACAGCCTGGACATCTAGCCCAGCCAGATCATCCCAGGTGTGGGCCTCCCAAGTGGTGAGGTCTGTGAACTCAACCTGGACCCTTTGCTTAGTTGAGCTCCAAACCACTTGCTCACAAGAGAGCCTCTTAACCTTCTCTAATGGGACGGAAGGGAGGGCATGGCCTCTGCCTCCCCAATCCTCCCTGTTGGTTTCTGAGCACAGCTCCCTCCTGCCTTCCAGTTCCCATGATCTGGGGGCCTCCTAGGAGCTCTCACCAGGAAGACACAGGGGCCCAGTCCTGGAGGGCAGGCGGCTCTCTCATGCTCCTCATGCATTGTTACCTAAGGTAGAAAAGCAGGGAAAGGCCATCAATTTTTAGTTCCTTCTATTTGCTTTCAATTCTGTTATCCCCGCACTGAGGTCATCTTTGAAGACTCGCTCTGTTTACAGGGGACAGAGAATCTTAATTTATCATCGCTCTTCTCCTTGAAGGAGACTTCAGAGTTCAGAGTAAACAGTATGACGAATGTTTGTTTGGTGATCTTTCATCATTTTATCTTCTTTACTAATGGCCATAGAAGAAAGGAGTTTGCTCGCAAGTAATAAATAATTGTGCAAAGGGGGAAAAGAGTAAAACAAAACAGATTTTAAGATCTCATTGTGGTGTTAGAGAGCAAATAATTGGGAAAAAAAATCTTTGGATAAATGTCGATGTTCAAATCATAAGCAGATTTAAGATTTAGAACTCAGATCTTCTGCCCAAAACACAGAGCTAATGGAACCTGAGCTTTTAGGTGGCAGGAAGAGACCTAATTTTATTTTCAAGATGCTCATTTTATTCTGAAGGTTTCTTTGATTGAAATGAAAACTTGAACGTTTAATTGCAGTGGACCTTGACAATGCCATGGCTGTTTGTATCCCCTCCCCCCCATTTAAGATTTAGAACTCAGATCTTCTGCCCAAAACACAGAGCTAATGGAACCTGAGCTTTTAGGTGGCAGGAAGAGACCTAATTTTATTTTCAAGATGCTCATTTTATTCTGAAGGTTTCTTTGATTGAAATGAAAACTTGAACGTTTAATTGCAGTGGACCTTGACAATGCCATGGCTGTTTGCATCCCCCGCCCCCACCAAATGCTTCCAAGGAGTGGTCATTTTCATTATATATATGAAGCCTCATTTATTTTTTAAAGCTAGTATTCTCTATCAAAGTGGAAAATATTTTAAATGATAAAGCAGTACATACTCATCTATTCAGTAAGGCCTAAAGGAGAGAGTGAGAATCACCTGTAATCCCACCACCCCAAGGTGGTCACTGCTCATATTTGGTGTATTTTCTTCTGAATTCACATGCATAACTCACTCATATACACACAGAGACTCACATACACACACACTCACACACCCCTACAAGAATGGTTTGGTTGGGCTACCTCAGTGGTTCTCAACCTTCCTAATGCCGCGACCCTTTAATACAGTTCCTCATGTTGTGGTGACCCCCAATTTCATTGTTACAAATTGGACATAATTAAAGCGTAGGGATTAATCACAGAAAAACAATATGTAATTATATATGCGTTTTCCGATGGTCTTAAGTGACCCCTGTGAAAGGGTCGTTCGACCCCCAAAGGAGTCGCGACCCACAGGTTGAGAACCGCTGGGCTACCTGATCCTGCCGCTTAGGAAATGTGTAACGTTGGGCAATTTCTTAATCCCTCTCAGCCAAGGTTTCCCTTGCTGTAAAACGGAGAAAAGAAGAACAATCCCTAAACTCAGGAGATGACAGGAAATTAAATGAGGATATGCCAGTGAAGGCTTTTCACCTCGGCTTGCACACTGCAGGCAATCAACAGATGCGAACTATTATTAGTTTGTAACTCTCCCTAGTCACTTAAAAAAAACATGTAACTCATCAAGCTTTTTGGTAGCTTTGAAAAGCCACCAGTTCTCATTCATTTCATCCCTATTTTAGTGGGGATTTGCATATATTTGAGCTCCCCTACACAACTTAGATTCCTGAACCTGCAATTAGAGTCACTGTTAATAATAACGTTTACGCCTATTGCAGTCTTGTGCCAGCACTCTACACGCGCCAGCTCATTGACAGCTTACAGCACCTCCGCGAGGTAACTGTCATCCTCCCCAGTTATAGATGAGAGAATCCAGGTTGGCAAAGAAGAGCTAAGACCCAAACCCATGCCTCCCTCTTCCCACTGGCCTGCTCACCCTAACACAGCCCCCTTCCAAATCCCAGCACATCCTTCTGGATGTCCCAGGATGAGTCTGAAAGCAGCCTCCTGGACAGGGTCCAGTTGGTTCCTAATAGAGCAACAACTATCAGCTAGGCAAAGAAGGTACCCTAGACCAGAAGGCCGGAAACCTGGGTCCCTAGTCATTCCTACATCCTTCTCATCACATGTTTTGCTCTATGGAGTGAGTATGATAATGATCTTACCTTCCTCATGGAAAATGAAGTGATAATTCATTGAAAGTGATGATAATACTAATAGTATGGTGGAAGTTTTAAATAGTAATGACATTACTTACCTCTCTACCACCATGGCTGTTTTTTTGTTTTGCTTTTTAATATCTTTTATTGATTTTCTACAGCGAGGAAGGGAGAGGGATAGAGAGTTAGAAACATCGATGAGAGAGGAACATCAATCAGCTGCCTCCTGCACACCCCCCACCAGGGATATGCCCGCAACCTAGGTACATGCCCTTCACTGGAATCGAACCTGGGACCCTTCGGTCCATAGGCTGACGCTCTATCCACTGAGCCAATCCGGTCAGGGCCACCATGGCTGTTTTTAATGATGTTCCTTGAGACTCAGGTCATTCAAAGTGCCCCCCCCCGCCCCTTACCCCCCACCTTGATACATGAACAACTCTTTCCTCATCTCACTAATGTCCTTCCTTTTTTCCTAACCAGCACACCCAGGGAGCATCCATGTCTTGTCAGATCTTGCTGGCTACCCTTCTTCCCTTTCTGAGTCTTATTCCCAGTCTCTCGCTTGCAATCCCAGGTACTCTCTGTGAAAACTGAAAGTAATTCCAAGGCTGGTGCCCCTTCATGCCCTTTCCCTCCAGACATGCATTTATAAATGGGTTAAACTCTCCACTTCTTGGGGTGCTGTTGGTGTGCTCTAAAATAGCATGGCTTTTTAAAATTATGTATATATCTTTATTGATTTCAGAGAGGTAGGGAGAGGGAGAGAGACATAGAAACATCAATGATGAGAGAGAACCATTGATCAGCTGCCTCCTGCACACCCCACAATGGGAATCAAGCTGCAACCTGGGCATATGTCCCCACTAGGAATCGAACCGTGACCTTCTGGTTCATAGCTCAATGCTCAACCACTGAGCCATCCTGGCTGGAGAGTAGCATAGCTTTTGTAAAGAATATGGTTGAGGTGGCCCCTGGGACCCAGAGAAGAATCCAGACTTTTCCTTTGTGAGAACTTTGTTTGGAGCTTTAGCTGGTTCTTTGCTTTTCCTAATTAAGACCTCCTCCAGCTGATGGGCAGCAGTGGTGGGCCAGATAAAAACTGGGGTTGGAGTCCTGGTGTTGCTCTTCTGGAAGGCTTTCTTAGAGTTAGAGAGCATGGGACAATCAGGAAGGGAATCTGATTCTTGAGGCTAATTTGGAAGAATTGGGGAAACGACTTACTAGCCATTCGATATTCCCTTAATGTGGTTCACTGACTTGTAAAGAGGAGATGTTTTGATATATCATCATAAGACAGCAAGTCAAGGTGAAGCAAAGACTGATCAGGGGAGAGTTACAAACTGAGTGAGAAAGGTTGGGCAGAGGTGAAGGACTCCAAGTGAGCTATAAAAAAGACGATTAAAAACCTCTCCTTGGAAGCACTTTCTCATTCTGTTAAGATCTTGCTTCCAAGCATATCCTCTGTTTGGCTCAAATACATTTTTATAAAAATTCTCTAAAAATACTATCCTTGTAAGAAGACGTCTATCAGAGTGAGAAACAGAGCACCAAGGATATTTTCAGGGGTTCCAAGTTTTAACAATGTATGAATGTTTTGTTTTTCTGTATAATTATTTACATGAATGTTGGTGTGATTTTTATAAAAACTGAGTAGCAAGTACAAATTAGTGTTGTGAGATTTAGGGGGGAAAATCCTATGCAATATTTGAGACATACTTATGCTAAAAAGTATTATTTTTTTAATCTAAAATTCTAATTTAACTGGGTTTCCTGTATTTTCTCTGGCAGCGTTTGTTCAAGCCCGTGGAAGGAAGGGCCCCAGCCTCTGGTAGATGGAGATCCTGGGGGAAAGGGAGAGTCCCGTGATCCTAACCTGCGTTAGCTCTCCTTCGAGTCCAGGAAGGCCCTTCTGGGGAACGTAGTGCTCACTATTGTAAAGCCAGCTGGCAGGGCGGAGGTGTGGGCCAGGCCTAGAGGCGGGCAGTGGCTGCAATGGCCAACCCCAGTTCTCAGGGGCAGGTCAACATGAAGACCTCTGTGGGCCGGAACGAGTTCCTCTGGTCCAGGGAACAGGGTAGGGACTTGGGGGGATGGAACAGAAGCTTGAGTACATGGCACAGGCCCAAGAGGCAGAGACAAGGACATGGGTCTATAATACTCTCGTATGGGGTCCTTGAAGAGAAAACATCAAATCAAATGTGCTTGACAGGAATGTGTTTAAACAGGATTAAGGTTGTTGATGGACATGGTTGCAGGTTACCAAAGCAGTGGTTTACCATGGAAGCAAGTCCTTGCCTCCTGCCATGCATAGAGTGGGTATTAGCAAGTGGGCACAGAATAGCCCCACAGCCTGCTTTTATAAAGGTGGTGACATCTCTGCTGCTTGTTCTTGTAGGGGCTCCAATGAGCCCCTTCCCAGAAGATTTACTCTGAAGGGGTATGCACCAGTCCTCTGCACCTAAACCAATATCTGTTTCATAGTAGGCACTCAATAAGTAGTTGTGGGAATATGCATTTGGAAGTCTCCTGATTTATACTCATTCATTCCACAAATACTCATGGGGCACCCATATGTGCCAGGCACAATTCTAGGCCCTGGGAATAAAATAGTAAGCAAGGCCACATGACCTCACCCGAAAAGATTTTACAGTCTGGAAGGGTAAGCAGACCAGTGAATGGTCAGTTGGGATGCTATGGTAGCACCAAGGAGGGCCCGGATATATTCTAGAGGAGGCTCAAAGTGGGATCCCTGGAGGAGGATGACCTATCCCTGGACTCTAAACTGAGTCCAAAGATGGGAGAAGGGCTTAGCCAGGTGAAGGTGGGTAGAGTGGAGAGGTAGGGAGATAAATTCAGTTTAGATGTATTCAGGGGCCCAAGGCAAACAAGAACCTGCCTTGTTCTCACAGTTCTACGGAGGTAATTTAGTTCAGGATATCTCCCACGGGTGCTTAAAGATGACTGGAAACTACAGTTAAGTTTTAACATTTCTCATATACAAGTACACAAAAATCTCTCTTGTGACTCTAAAGCAGCAGTTCTCAACCTGTGGATTGCGAGCCCTTTGGCGGCCGAACGACCCTTTCACAGGGGTCGCCTAAGACCATCCTGCATATCATAAATTTACATGACGATTCATAACAGTAGCAACATTACAATTATGAAGTAGCAACGAAAATAATTTTATGGTTGGGTCACAACATGAGGAACTGTATTTAAAGGGCCAGAAGGTTGAGAACCACTGCTCTAAAGGCTGGAAATGGAAGCAGACGTTGCCACTGTGTCTGGAGAATGAGAGATGGAAGGAATTGTGTTCTCTATCTCTCTGTTTCTGGTTTCTGTTAAAGTAATTAACGTTATCTCCAGGAATGTAGGCTTTTTATTCGTGGGTTTCCAATTCTTGCAACTGATCTTACTAAACCTTCAAGTAATAACTGCACAGCCTTTTTGCTCCCACTGTGTTTTTTAATTTGCATTCTTGATGAGAATTGATTTGACTGGGCCCCGGGTTGCATGTGATTGTTGCAGAGATGACTGGGGGACATGAGAGGAGAGATTGAACACGTTCTTCCATGGCCTTCTGCCTCCTTTACTGTATCATTCTTTGGAGTGGGCATTAGATTCAGATGAAGAGACAGTTGCAGAGTAAATAGCAAGTCACATGGGAGGAGGACAAATGGGGAGGAGTTGCCGTTCAGTTCTTCAGCTCTCCTAGGACCAACTCTGACATCACTTCCATTGGGCTTAGGCCCCTAGCAGTAGGTTGGTTTTATTTCAGAATTCTTTTCATTGGACCTGGATATTTGAAGGTTCTGTTTCTAGTTTCATTATCTCCCACCCAGACCCCTGCCTTGACTAGACTTCACCCTCATGTCAGGTGTTTACTAGCAAAATATTTTAGGACTCATACATTCATGTGCCCGTCTGTGCAATGATTTACTCAACCAAGATCTACTAGATACCTACCATAAGCACAGTACTATAAAAAATAAGGGAAGAAAATGGAAACTTTTATTTTTAAAAATGTGTTTTTATTGATTTTAGAGAGAGAGAAGATACAAACATCGATAAGGGAGAAACATCTATCAGCTGCCTTCTGCATGCCCCCTGCTGGGGATCGAGCCCAAAACTCAGGCATGTGCCTGACCGGGAGTGGAACCAGGGACCTCTTCGTTCATGGGTTGATGCTCAACCACTAAGCCACACTGGCCAGGCTTTAATACATTTCTAATGGATTATGATAGGGTTTCTTAAGCTCAGCACTATTGTTATGGACATTTTGGACTGGATAATCCTTTGTTGTGGGGGCCTGTCCTGTGCTTTCTAGAATGTTTAGCCAAATTGCTGGCCTTCTACCCACTAGATGCTGGTAGCTCCCCTCCCCACAGTTGCGACTACCAAAAATATCTCCAGACATTGCCAAATGTCCCTTGGGGTCATAATAGGTGGTGGTTGAGAACCACTGGCCTACAATATCAGGCATCATCCTAGACCAGTGATGGCGAACCTTTGGAGCTCGGCGTGTCAGCATTTTGAAAAACCCTAACTTAACTCTGGTGCCGTGTCACATATAGAAATCTTTTGATATTTGCAACCATAGTAAAACAAAGATTTATATTTTTGATATTTATTTTATTTATTTAAATGCCATTTAACAAAGAAAAGTCAACCAAAAAAATGAGTTTGCGTGTCAGAGGTGTCATAAGTTCGCCATCACTGTCCTAGACACTTCATTTACACTTTCTCATTCCATTAAGGAGGTCAGGGAACACATCTGCAGAGATTGATATGTTTGGGTCGAAAACCTGTCTCTGGTTCCCTGAACTGTTCCCGGAGTACCAGCGTCCAATGGTCTAACCCTTGTGTGGGAGCTTTGGGTTTGAAGCATCAAAGACATCTTCCCAGCAGAGAGTCAGAGACAGAAAGAGGCAGCCTGGGTATCTGTTCAGACATCGTTCACTCATCCATTTGTTCAACCAACGTTTATTGAATACTTTTTTTATTCTGGGCAACATGTTTCTATTCATTACATCTGGAACACCAATAAGTCATCACCCTGCCCGTGTGTAGGCTGGAAGTGTATTGGATAGAATTGTCATTGTTTAGATTTAAGACAATTTCTGCGGCTTAGGTTAAAACCCCGAGGTTTCTTCCCTTGGTATCACTGCTGGCCTTTGTATTTATGGAGCTCTGTTAGGCCCTGGATGTGGTTGGGGATCTCCTGGGAATTTCCTCTTTCTTCCTCTCTCCAGCTTTTTATAGCTACATAAGGTTTAGATCTGTTAACAAACACTTGGATAATTATGCCCCTCTCTGTTTATAGACTCAGGATAAATTGTCCTAATGGGAAAATATCTTTCCTTTGGAGTAATTTGCATCAAGGCTTTTAATTTTTTGTTTGTGTGTGGTTCGTTTGCCTTTCTAAAAATCATTTTGATGTCTGTTTCTCTCATGAATCATCTATTGTTGATACACAATAGCACTCAATAAACCCTATTACAAATCTTTTCTTGATCTGAAAGTAGTTAACATTGGGAAAATATGTGACCCATCCATGTGCTTTCTCATGGATGCTAAATTAAAGGAAACAGTTGGAATTTAAGATTTTAGGAATATCTGATAAGAGGTCTGTATGAATGACCCACCAGAGCCTTGACCACCAGTATGCTGGAAAAACTCAATTTAGTTTAGTTTGTCTTAAAGCATCACCGTCATAATGCATTTGTATTCATTCAACATTCATGGAAGGCCTATTCTCTGAGAGGTTAGATTATAGCAGCCAAGTGTTTCTAATTAATAGAATACACGTGAACCCTGATCCAATTCTTCAGCTTTGTGGGGGATAGCTGCTGGTCAGAAGGCAAAGTCAGTCCTTCCTTCCTCTGTTGTGCTGGGAAAAACTACTGCATTCCTCGGGCAATGTAAACCCGTGGAAGGCTTGGTTTTTGATCATTTGGGGTCAACAAGCATCAGTGCTTCCTTTTGCAGTGTTTCTTCCTCCCAAGAGCTAAAAATACTTAATGATGGGAGGCAGCGGTGTAATGTTTAAGCACATCCTTTGAGTCACACTAAATGGTTTGAATTGGGATTACACCGTTTACTAGCTGTTACTTAACCTCGTTGTGACTCAGGCTACTAATTATTACCACTTCACAGGGTTACAGCAAAACAACAACAAGGCAGAGAAATAATTTACATAAAGTAGTTAGGACGGTGCCCAACGTAATTACAGCAAGGTTCAGAGCTATCATTATTATCGTTATCATCAACTAATATTTGTATGCCCACTAAACGAAAAGCAATGCTGCCTATATAGGAACTCTACAGGGGAGTGATCTGTAAAATATATCTATCATCTATTCAGTGTCTGAAGTTGGACGCACTCTTAGAGATGCCCATCCCCATAAACAAAGGTCCAATGAGATGTGGGCACCTGTTTGTGGGCAGCCTTGTATTCTCCTGGCACCTTGTCGTGAACTAGGGAACCCGGACACTCAGGAACTTCTCTCCCTCGTTCAGGGGAGAAATGAGGAACATTGCAGCTCTAGAAGGGAAAGAAAGAAATTCTCTAGCCTGGCTTCTGCCTAAGCATGCAGGACTAACATGTCAGGTGGAGTCAGATGGGTAAAGATCTCCCTCACAGCGATGTCCATGTCGTCAGTTACTATTATATCAAGCAAGTGTGCTTTTGTGCCTGACCTGAATTTTAATCTTGCTTTTGAGTCTCTTCCCTCTTCTGTCTACTGTAGAGATGAAGAACAGCTGGTCTGCAACCTCTTTATAATAACCCTTCAAATGGGAGACGGTTACATTTGCCTTTAAGCACTTTTTCACTCTAGACTAAACAACTCCAAATCCTTTAACCTTCCCTCATAGGTTCTATTTTCTGTCTCTTTAATCATTTAGGTTCTCCTTTGGAACCTTTCCAGTGTCTCTACATCTCCCCTAAAATAAGGGGCCTCAGACTGGACATACGACCCTGAGAAGAGGCTGCTGCCAAATTCTTTATTATGGGAAAGGCACCTCCCTTTTGTGTCAGACTCCCACCCATGTGAATTCACCCCAGTGTCTCGAAGCCTATTTCTTATCAGTACAACGCGCAGACTCCTATTAACTGCACGGTCTGCTGTGATCCTCATGTCTTTGTCAGGTTTCCCCCAATGTAGATATTAAACCCATTTGTGCCTGTCATTTTGATCCTCACCCATCAGGATACTGCTTTTGTAATCATGCTGAACTCGGAACTGGTTTTAATGAAGCATTTCCTTCATGCGTTGGATCCACTTTGGATTCTCCTAACACATCAACAGTTCCCATTCAAATTAATTTTATCTTTAGACTCTGGGGCTGTGTATATAGCAAGTTTAAGTATTATTTAAACCAGACCCAGTTTAAAACTGGAGGCCACATTTTAATCACCCCTTTGTGTACTGAGCCATTGATCTCTTTTCCAGTCAGCAGTGAGACCCCGTGAGTGAAAAGACCGACCAGATCATATCTTTCTGGCCTTTGCTGATGAGAATGTCATATGCATTCAAGGCTTTCCTGAAATTAAGATCTTCTACAGATGTGGTTACATTTTAATTCCCGGCACATACACACCCTAAACTGAGCTTAGGCAACAAAGTTGGTGGGGGAAGGGGGAATATTTATTTGCATTATGCTTGAGAGCATGGATTTACTTTAAACAGCATTGGTTTGCACATCATAAATTGCACACCAGGTTGAAGGAGGAGAGAAAGTTAGAAGTACAGCATGAAGAAACTATCGGTGCAGAAAGCAACGAGAAAGGAAGAAAAGGAGCACATCTGAAATTATTAGAAAATCATTCAATTTGTACTTAACTCCCATACAACTTATCAGACGCCCAGATGCCTCATAAAAAGTATGTTAATGATCCATGAGGGCTACCACCTCAGAGCAGGAAAAAAGGACAAGGGACTGGGGAGGACCTAGCATTAACTGAGACCCTTATAATATTTGTAAGGCACACACTTTCTGTTAGAGACTTTTGATACACTTGGATTTTTCTACAATCATCAGCCTAACTTGCTTTGGCCCAGGAATTGCAATATTTTGAGACTTGCAAAGCTAGCTCTCACTGGGCACATGTAGTGCTCTCCTAACTCCACGTGTCAGTGTTGGCTGCAATACCCATACCTCCTTGAGATACACTTTATGGAGGGTTTGTTTCCTCTCAGTAGTTCCAAAGGGGCAATGTCAGGGCTTGAGTCCTGCCTGCTTCCCGCTTTGCTCTTGTGCCAACCTGAATGAAGCAACTGGGGGTAATTCCAGACTGGTGATTACGATGATTACTTACCAGGCGCTCTGTGGGCTGCTTCTGAGAGTGGGCAGATGTCCAGGCGGGTCTTGACATGGTTGGCCCCTCCCAGGCTTTTTGGAATTACCCATTCCAATGGCAGTAATGGAACTGGGAAGGAAGCCTTCTTTTGCCAACTCCTTTGTAATTAATTGCTTCGGATTCCACCAGATCTGTTGGTTGCAAAGCTAATGTACTTTCAGGGGCTGCTGGCTGCCCAGGAGGGGGACCCTTGCTTAGAGGCATAGAGTTGGGGAGTGGGACATGGCAAGATTCTGGTATGAACCCCAAGGAGTCGGGTGAGTGTGTGCACCCGGCCAGGTTCCTGCAGGCTCCGGGCTTCAGTTTGGGCAGAAATGTGTGCATTTCACCACAGGAGGTCTCCTCACCTCTAGCCCGCCCTGGTAGCTCCACCCTGGACCCCTCCCCGAAGCCAGGTGAAAATGTTTCCAGCCCTAGTCCCTTAATGGTTTGAGGTTTGGCACAGCAACGCTTTCACTTTTCAACAAGTGTAAAGCAGAAAAATGGAATGAAATACAGTTGCAGCAACCTCTTTGCGCAGTGAAATGTGGGGCGATTCCTCCTCTCTCTGCCTGGCCCCCACCCCAGCTTTAAGAAAAGCAAACATTCTTTTCCTGTCTTATTTGTCTTCCCATTAATTTAAGACAGGAAACC
Organism: Myotis davidii; assembly: GCF_000327345.1. Lineage (NCBI taxonomy): Eukaryota > Metazoa > Chordata > Mammalia > Chiroptera > Vespertilionidae > Myotis > Myotis davidii. The sequence continues at coordinate 12,743,254 of NW_006289813.1, read as the reverse complement.
CCCAGTGGGTGTGATGTAAACAATTGAGCCTCATGGGTCGGGCTTCCTCATCAGTTTGCAGCTGGAGAGATGGCTGCACAGCCCAAGCCCGTTCATGCCGCTCCGGGGATGACTTGACTGAACCCCCAGAAGACGGGAGGGGCGCGGAGCCGAGAAGGTATAAAGGAAATGCTTAAGTTGTGCAGTCACCGGCGATTGTAATTCAGCAGCGGTGAATTTGGTTACTCCAGCAGAACCTAACGGGGGATTTCTGGAAAGTTTCCTGACATCCTGCCGATGTGAAGGTTGTGATTCGAGTTGGGGCTCGCCCCACCCACCCCACCCTCAGTAAGAACCAAGCTGCTGCCGCCGCCGCGCGTGAAACCGTGCGGTTAAGAAATGAATTGATGCGGGGGGTGGGG
>NW_006289813.1:12739086-12739345 GCF_000327345.1 Myotis davidii | reverse complement strand
ATAGGAGCAGAAAGCAAAGAGAAAGGAAGAAAAGGAGCACATCTGAAATTATTAGAAAATCATTCAATTTGTACTTAACTCCCATACAACTTATCAGACGCCCAGATGCCTCATAAAAAGTATGTTAATGATCCATGAGGGCTACCACCTCAGAGCAGAAAAGAGGGACAAGGGAATGGGGAGGACCTAGCATTCACTGAGACCCTTATAATATTCGTAAGACACACACTTTCTGATAGAGACTTTTGATACATTTGGC
>NW_006289813.1:12737568-12737832 GCF_000327345.1 Myotis davidii | reverse complement strand
GCATTTTCTCCTGCAGACCTGCTCCCAGTGACCGCTGGAAGCTCCGAGCACTTGCATCTGCACCCCCAAACCCGCCGAGACCCTCCCCGGGGCGGTTTCCTCTTCCACGAGAGGGGCGTGGCTAGGAAGGGTCTGGAATGCTGTGGAGTTTTGACAAGTGAGCAGGGGAGTGACGAGCCGGGCTGGGATTCCGTTACAGCCTTTCCACCACCTCCCCTGCGGGGCCTGCAGCAGGGAGGAGGGGTGCTCCCGCGGGCAGTGGCG
>NW_006289813.1:12736250-12737534 GCF_000327345.1 Myotis davidii | reverse complement strand
GCGCAGGTGATTAGGGTCTGGATCGCCCAGCGCACCCGCCCAGCCCCGAGGATTTACTCCCGCCAGCTGCCCCCGCCCGGGCTCCGCGGAAGGCGTCGGACGGGACACCTCCCCCCACCCCGCAAGATGACTTCAAAACTGGAGGTAGGGATCTGCGTAACAAACAGAAACCTCGGGCATCGGCATCCCATTGCGCTGGGGTGCAGATTGAGGCTGGATCCCTGAGTGTGGAAAGTGAGCCAAGCCTCAGAGAAACGCAAGCAGCCGGCCTCCGAGGGCCTCCGCTGTGCATCTCACAGATCGCTGACGAGTAAGCGCCTTGTTTTCACTTGGGTCGGCGTGTTTGGAGACGTCTGTGTTCCCTGGGAGGAGTAGCCGAGCTGGAACGGGTTTGTCAATTACTAGACGGAGGAGGCTCCCTGGGTGTGTGTGAAGGGGGACTCACGGGGCCAGTCTGGAGGGGCCCCAGGGCCACGGTTCTCCAAGACACCCGATGAGAGGTGCTGTTGAAGCCCACGACGGGAATGGGGGGGGGGCGCGGTTCCAGGAACCCCGCGTCTGTTTCGGTGCCCGCTCCCCTGCCCCTCAGGTGGCTGGCTAGCAGGGAAGGGGTCTGGGGAAGAGCAGAGCTGCGTCTTCCAGCAGCTGGAACAGTTTATGACCCCTCCGGAGGTCACGAACCCCTTGGAGGAGGGATCTCAGCCCTGGGCTACTAAACAGTGTGCTTGGGCAGCTCCCCCCACCACTGATTCATACAATGTTTCGTTTGTAGTATCCACAAATCAAAGATTTTCCAGATGAAAGATGTTTGCAAAGAGAAGGATACTTTCTGTCATGTTGCTACTCTCTGGTAGGCAGTGAATAAATACAGAGGTGAAATTGAGGGGTGCAAGAGGCAGCCGATCAATGATTCTCATCATTGATGTTTCTCTCTCTACCTCTCCCTTCCTCTCTGAAACCAATAAAAATATATATTAAAAATAATTGAAAAGAAAGAAAGAGCGATGGCATTACCTCTATAAATAATGTAGGAGCATCTTTAAATACACATAAAAATCCAGTACTTTCTGACTTTGTACTTGGAAATCACTTTGCATATAAGTTGAAAAGTAAGGTACAAGGGGATGGTCCCACCCTGCAGTGTTACTCTGACCCTAAAATACTCCCTAACATGTAGATGTACAGTGGCTCTATTTTACCCCCTGAGGTGTTAATGAAGTTGAAAAGGTACTGGACCCACCCAGTTAATTGCCTTCAGGATCTCTAGTCCAGGGGTGGGCAACC
>NW_006289813.1:12689402-12736120 GCF_000327345.1 Myotis davidii | reverse complement strand
CTCGGAAGGCAGGGAGAGTTAAGGCAGAGGCATAGAAATTGCTCTTCCCCTCTCTCGTCAACCCATGTCTATGGTCTTTTAGATAACTTGTTATGTAAAATTATTTATTTATTTAAGATGCACCTACACTGAATTTATCTGAAAAATAAAAAAGTCGATATTAAGACAAAAATTGTAAATGGAAGATTGTAAGAGAGGATTTCGCGTGCCAGCAAAGTTACTGGCGTGCCATGTTTGGCACGCGTGCCAGGGGTTGCCCACCCTTGCTCTAGTCAAAGCCCTTGCTTCCAAGGTGTAGCCCTGAGGTAGGGTGGGCTTTGGGAAAAGAAAGGAAAAATGTCTGGCCAGCATGGCTCAGTGGTTGAACCTTCACCAATGAACCAGGAGGTCATGGTTCAATTTCCATACAGGGCACATGTCTAGGCTGCAGGCTCCATCTCCACTGTGGGGCATGCAGGAGACAGTCGATCAGTTATACTCTCTCATCTTTGATGTTTCTTTCTCTCTCCCTCTCCCTTTCTGTCTGAAATTAATAAAAAAACATATTTTAAAAAAAGAATAAATAAAAGAAAAAAGTTCTCAGAGTGGGCCACACATGGAAGAAACAAATAGGATGTACCAAGGAAGGTGGCTGGGGACCCCATGTAGACTCAGGATTTCAGGCTTAGTGGGGCTTTCAGCCTTGAGCTGTGTGAGCCAGCACTACTGGGTTAATGGAGGAGACAGAGCCAACCTCTCCCTAATCTAGAGTGAAAGGAAGACAGTGGAAAGAGCAAGGAACATTTCCCTAAACTGCTTGCCTGCTTGTCTTCTCACCCCATAAATTGTCCATGCCTGGCATGGAGCTTCCTTTTATCCTGTTCCTACTGATCTCTGTAACTCCGTGCAGGTCCCACTTAGGAACTGTTTCCTTGAAGGGAAATAGTGACCAATTATGGCCTGTTTCCTGGGACATGGCGTTCTCTTCTCACCTGCTCTGCCACATGCTCAGCCCTGCTGTTGTTTTTTAAATTGATTTTTAATTAAAGTTGGCATACAATATTAGTTTCAGGGGTACACCATAGTGATTAGACATTTATATTCCTTATGAATATAGTACACTTACCTGGCACCATACATAGTTATTACAGTATTAATGACTATATTCCTTATGCTGTACTTGACATCCTCGTGACTTTTTATAATTGGCAATTTGTACTTCTTAATCCCCTTCACCTTTTTTGCCCATCCCCCCAAACCCTTCCCATCTGGTGACCATCAATTTGTTCTCTGTATCTATGAGATTGTTTCTGTTTTGTTTATTCGTTTTATTTTGTTTGCTTTAGATTACACATATCAGTGAAATCATATGGTATTTGTTTTTCTCTGTCTGACCTACTTAACTTAGCATAATACCCTCTAGGTCCATCCATGTTGTCGCAAATCAGTCCCTACCGTCTTCAACTCTTTCGTTGCCCAGAGGGTTCACCAAGTACCTTTGCTGACTTCTGGAAGTGGGTTCTCCAGGACACTACTCAGGGACCTCTTCCTGATTCTTGTTTGGGTTCTCATTCTGGAATCTGACTCATAGCCTGAGCTTCCCTCCCTTCTTTATCAAAACTATACACAGTACGTCATTGAAATATCAGATAGTACCACCAGGCTGATAAGTGGAAACATCAATCACTAGCCTCACCAACCTCAGCTGCTATGCCCCAGAGACAACTACTTTAAAATCTTCACACATGTTTCCATGTGCTTCCTGGTTCTTCCTGCTCCCCAGGCCCTCGGCCTGCTGCTCCCCCTAGGCCTGCTGCTCATGAGGCCTGATGGACAGCGTCATCCTGTCTCATCGTCGTCATCCCTGAGATTCAGGTTGTCTCTTCTCAGGTGGCATCCCCTGTTTTCTACACCCCTTATTTTCCTCTTTATTTGTTTCATCCTCTTTATTTATTTATTCCTCTTTCTTTGCGCTCTCTCTCTCTCTCTCTCTCTCTCTCTCTCTCAGATCTTTTCAAGTCTTATCGTTTGAAAGGGTGGTAACTCTACATGGGAAATCCCTTTCCCTCGGAGTTTGGAAAGCACTGCTCTTCCAGGGTCAGCATTGCTGTTGAGATGTCAGACATCATTCTAAGTCCTGCTGCTTTCAAATCCAGTTATTCGCCCTCTCTGAATCCTTGTCCTCTACCCTGCCCTCTCTCTGTAATGAGATTTCACTTTAATGCACCTTGCTGTGTCTTTCTTCATTCATTGTGCTTGGCGTTCAGTGGACCTTCTCAATCTGGATACTCAGACCAGTTTTCTGGAATGAAAAAAAATTTCTTCTTCTCTTCTGGAACACCTGTTAAATTAGAAGGGGGAGCCTCTTGGATGGCATCTCTAATTTTCTTTTTTTCTTAGTCTACTCTATCTCCTTTTTAAGAAAAAATGTTCACTTCCTGGTAAATTTCCTCTTTTTTTTCGTTTTGAAATTTCCTCATTTTACCTTCCAACCGTATGTCTACTATCAAATTTCTATTGTCAAGGATCTTGTAAAGTCTCTGAAGTGTTCTTTGTATAACATCCTGTCCTCTGTTTCCAGCTGAAAAGATTGCCAGCCTCCATGGAGCGCAGTGACTGCTTCTCTGAAGCATCCCTCCACTCCCCGTGTGGGTTCTCGTCCTGATTCCTTCTTAGTATTTTTGTTTTTAACTCTTGCATGTTAAAGTCTCTCCTCAAATGTCTGCCGACCCTGGGCTGGTCCCTGGAAAGCTAACAGGAAGGCCTGCATGCACGCATGGGGCTTGTGCCCGGGAATAGTTCCTCCTTACCAAGAACAACACCAGAACAGTGTTTCAGAATCCGGAGCAATGCCTGGCACCCCGGGAACTTTGCACGTGTATTTGCTGAGTAACAGAATGAAGGGTGCACAATCTTTCTAGGGCCCACGCAGTAGAGAGCATTAAAAGCTCCCCAGGTGATTCGAATGTGCAGCTGGCCCGGGTACCTCTGCTGCAGGTTATCCTGCTGAGTGCTTTTCCTGGAGGGCTCCCACCTGTGGGTGGAAGGGCTTTCCTTTCCGGAGAAACTGACCCGGGGAAGAGAAATCCTCACACTGAGGGGACTCTGTGGGCTGTGGGGATCTGCGAGCCAGATGCGGGAAGGAGACCAGGAGTCCATTTGGTACTGAGACTTTCTCTTATTCCCCTTTGTAAAGCTGCACCGGGTCCCTCAGCCACGCGTGGTGTCTGCGTCAGCAGAGCAAACAGGTTGCAGAATGCAGGCAGTCGCTTTGGTGCTAGGATTGGGAGAGGAGGGGACAGAGGGGTGTGACAGCTTCAAGTGCAGACTTTCAGCCAGTCCTCCTGCTTTCGGGGGCCCCTCTGTCCCCCAGTGCCCGTGTCCCCAATTCCGGAGGCTCTCTGGAGCGCTGTGGTGTGAGTCCCAACCTGCTTCCCGGCTTCCCGTACTGCTGGGCTAGGTTTCAGCTTTCTCTCATCTGCTAAGTCAGTTACCACTGGTTTGACTACTTGCCAGCTTCCAAAATGTTGTTGCAATCATAGTTTCTTCTGTTCTCTTTGAGAGTTGAGCAAACCCTTCCCCCACACTTTAAAACTTTCCTTTACTCTCATTCCATCCTGGGTATTGGTGACTGAGTCTTCCTGCCCGGTGCCCCCAACTCGCCCTCCTCTCAGTTCTTCTGTGTTTACACCCCTACAAGTGTCCACTTGGGGCAGAAATGCCAATGGGCCCGGTTGTATTGTCACGTCAGCGGAAAGTCGTTACAAGTGTCCCCAGGGTGTGAATAGAGTGGTTATTGGACGTGTATACGAGGTATGTTGATGTCTTCTCCATCTGGTCATTAGTTATGCTTCTTTGTATGTGTGGGGTGTCGGGCAGAGGCGTTTCTGAATGTGTTTGGTGCTGATGCTATCAGAATGCTATCTGTGAGGATAACTAACAGGGCAGCACGTTGACGTCATTGAAATCTGTTCACCTTCATTTCTGTGGTCCCCACCCGAAGCCCTCAGGTGCTTCCGTGCTGCTGTGGCCTCAGAAGTATCCGTTCCCTGAGATGATTAGCCCACTCGGATCTGGTGCCTCCATCCCACACCCCAGAGACAAGTGTAGGAAAGTGTGTGAGCCAAGTCTGGGCGATGAGGTGTGAAGGAAAGTCTCTTGTGGAGCTTCTAAGGAAGGTTTGCTCGTTACTGAGAAAAAGACACAGAAAAGAAATGACCCCATTGCTTCCTTGGCCCATTGCCATGGGGAACAGCTTAGCGGTACTTGCCTCCTGCCTTAGGGGTGAAGCCAGCTTGGGGTGGGGGGTCGCTCAGCAGCCCATCCGGTAGTTGGGACACGTGGCTGGAGCCCTACCCTTCCTCAGCACTTCCCACCCCAGGAGGTGATTAATTTCCTCCCAGTTCGGCCATTTTGAATCAGGGTTTGGAGTCATTTCCTACCAACTGATACAGGTGGGTGTTTATTAACGCCCTGTCTCATTCCCAAAGAGAGTGAGGCAGTCCGTGGGCTCACCTTACAGAAGTTCTGAGCTGCCTGGTTCTTCGTTCCTCCCGACTCGGCCTATTTTCCAGGCAGATGAAAGTAATTTTATTCTTCCAACTTCAAAAGAAGACATTGAGCTGGGAAAAGGGGATTCCTTTCTTTGTTCCATCCCAGTGAGAGAACATCCCGGGTGGTCACGAAAATGAAGATGGTTCTTAACATGCGAGCACTGTGAAGAAACCTGCATCCAGCCTGTGAAAAGCCAAGTGCTGGTTCTCTCACTCCTGTGAGTGTGCAGGCTGGCCAGTCTGCCTGCACACGCGGGATTGTTTCTGCCATGGTCCCCCCCCCCTCTTTGTCCTGGTGCATCCTAGCCTTTGGGAAGCTTTGAAGATGAAATAAACTCCGGAAGGGCTCCTTGGTGTCAGGAAGACCGGATGCAGGAGAAAGGAGTCTGTCCATTCCTGTTTTCCCCAGGTGACCTCACTCAGCAATGACACACTCTATTTTTATGAATGGGAAGGCCTCCTAATTTCTTCCATTCCCAATAAAATGTTAGCCTGAAGGGAAGCCCTTAATTGCACTTAGCATCATACCATCGTTTTCCTGTTTGTATCTGTAACCCAAGACAGTAAGGACGGGCACGTCAAATTGTAACATAGCTGCGATTTATTGAGCACTTACTACTTGCCAGGTATAAGCGTCACATGTCTGCATTTATTTCATCCTCATAATGATCCTGTGAAGAAGGTGCTCTTGTTATCTCTGTCTGATGATGGCGATCACGTGAGGCACACAGGATTTGGGAACTTGCTCAAGGTTGTCCATCTTTTCAGTGGCAGAGAGAAGATTCCAACGCTGGCAGTCTGGTTCTGGGGCCCATTCTGTGCTGTATGACATGTATGCCGTGTAATTCATCATCATGGCTTGGACTCCCTTCCTCCATCTGTAGTATACAATAGAGATTCACATGCTACTGTGAATGAATAAACACAGGGATTTTTCATGTCATTACAGACTCATTAATTTTAATGGCAGTGTATTTCCCCATTGAGTTAAAGAACCATAATTTGTGTGACTATTTCCCTAGGATTGGACATGTAAGTAGTATGGGCTAGACTAGCTGAGACTGGGACGGCCTGGAGAAACCTCACATATGGGGTCGCTATTTGGGAGATGCCCATGAGATATTTTTATAACTCTCTTCCATCCCCTTCTCTGCCATCGCCGGGCCCATCCTGAAGGGCCATGCTAACCCTCATCCAGTTTCAGGTTCCCGTTGCCATCAGTAGAACTCTTAAAAACAGATGGCGTTATGAAGGCTTTACTACTTTTGGAACTTTTTCCAAGGGTCCCTGTTAAAGGTTAAGCATTAGTTGGCCAGCAATTGCCGTCTGAAATGCAGATCCCTGGAATGTCGCCTGCCAAGTGCCATTTTCCAGGTGGTTTCTCATAACATGGCATTTTGCACTTTTGCATCCAGAGATAATATATCTGACTCTTTATTTGTTATTTAAGACTTTTGGCTGACCTCTGGGATTCTTGTCTTAATTGACAATTGATAGAAAATATAAATGGAAAAATGTGTTAGTGTGCAAAGTTTGGAGTTTGTTTTACCTTTGGAAATTGGGGATAGAAGATTAAGGAAAACTCTTAGGAGATCATTTTGTCTGGCCAGCGGTTGTTTTAGTGGTTTCACTTGTTAGGCCCTATGTCAACAAACACACCATGCCTCAAACAATACGATCATTCTGTAGAAGTTATTTGCAGTTCAAGAAGTTTCCGCTTTTGTAGATTAAATTATCTGGGATATGCTAGATGACCTTGATATTTAAATTTTGATTAATCCTATGGTAAAAAAACAACACACAAAAAGAAACACCCAACAACAACACAAAACCCTTTTGTGGAGCAAATAATTTTTTTTGAAAAGTCAAAGACATGCTTGTCCTAAATACATCTCTAATGTATATACATGTATGTGTAATTTAAAGTGTGTGTGGGTGTGGGTGTGTTTTCCTCCTTCCTCCTCCTACTTCCCAATTTGTCCTCTTCCTTCTCTGTACTAGGAGACAGACTTCTGCGAACGACAACATCTGGCCTCCCTTTGTCCTGGTTGTGGTTGGCTCCAGCCAATGGGAGGCACAGGCTGGTCACAAGGCAGGAGACAGTGTTGGAGCATTTACCCCCTCTCCACTGTCCCCGGAACCTGCGAAGGTTCTGACCAGAACGATTTCTTCCAAGTTCCCTTTCGTGGCTCCCACTCGCACTGCCTCCTCCCCTGGCCTTTCAGACCTGGTGGAAGTACTACTTTCTGGGCCCCTGGGTGCTTCATCCTGCCTGCACCTCTGGGAATAGTCCCTGCAGAAAACTCTCAGTTGAGCCCTTTGGAGTGTGCCCCTGTTTCCTGCTGGGACCCAGGTTGGAGTTGTGTGGATCCATCTCTTCCTCATATAAAATCTTGATGGTCGTGTCTAGCTCGGAAAGGCCAGTTCTGTATCCTTTAGTACATCTGCATTCGAATTATGTCTCGTCCTGTAGGAGAGTTGTCGTCATATGCTTACGTCTTTTGTCTTTCCTATTGGATTACTAGCCTTGGGAGGCAGGGGTGTGGATTATTCTGCCCTCTCCCTACAATATCTAGTACAAGGGTTCGCCGGAGATATTGCAGGTTTGGTTCCAGACCAGTAATCTATTCACAGTAAAGCAAATATCCCCATAAAGCGAGTCACATGAAGCTTTTGGTTTCCAGGTGCTCTGTACACTAACTGTATGTTTACACTACACTGTTGTCTGTTAAGTGTACAATAAATAGTATTATGTCAAAGAACAATGTAAAGACCTTAAAAATATTTCATTGCTGAAAGATGCTAACCATCACCTGAGCCTTCAGCAGCTTGTAATCTATTTGCTGGTCGAGGGTCTTCAATTTGTAAAAAAAAGACAATATCTGAGAAGCGCAATAAAATGAGGTATGCCTGTACATTGCTTTACATACAGAGATACAGCCATTCGCAACTCTTGAGGTCAGATAATGTAAAATTAGGAATGCACGTGTATATGTGGAATATATGTGGGTATGATATATTTGTGATTGGATTTTAAAAAAATAATCTTTATTTGTATCCTTATCAGCATAGGTTCATTAATTTAAGCAGTAAACAATTACCAAATGCCAGTTACACAATATGCTAGGTGTTCGCATTAACGATTTTTCAGAGTCTGTAAACGGTGTTTATTAAGAACTGAAATAATAGCATTTTCAAGCTAGAAGGAATCTCGGAGCGTGTCTAATTGAGATGTATCATTTAGGTGCTGCTCCGACAGAAAGGTTCGCTGCTTTGTCCTGCAAAGGTAGTAGGTGGTATGGATGATGCCAGACGTGGTGCCCTGACTCTCTGCCTAGGGCTCCTTTCCCCACCTCCCTCATGTTGCCCTGGTTGGTTGTCTCATAGGTGCTTTCTGGTGAAACTAACCTCCACGGGGTAGCCTTTAGGTCCTAAAGTTTAGGAAACCTCTCTGTTGCCCCTTATTGCTTCCCTCTGTGTTGCAAATGCAAACCAGATAGTCATGCTCTGAGCTCATAAAAGGTCCTAATAGGATGCAGACGGTGGATTCTAACCCCGGCTCCAACATGAGCCCCACGTGTTGATTGCTGATGGGGGATGACTTGACCAACCCACCCACAGCCACTCTTGGACCTCTCCCTTCACCATCTTTAAACTTGGAGCAACGGTGTATGTGGGTGTGCGAAGGGTTGGGGTTGGGTTGGGTGAGTTAGTTAACTGAGTGCTGCAGTTACTGGAGCCAGTCCCGAGCCTCTTCTGCAGAGGTGTGATCTCCAAGTGTGCTTGCAGACTCGCCCGGCAGGTGTACGATGGTCACTGCTCCTGTGACCATGGCCCTGCATGAGTTCATTTAGCACAGGTGTTCCCTACAAAACCAAAAACCTTTGGCTCCTCTAAGTCACAACTTCACGTTGGTTTGAGATGGACAAGAAAAAGCCTTTCCTTAGTGAACAGAAGCAGAGCCAATTGGCCCAGGTCTGCACGTGATATTGTGAATGTCAGTAATTAGTGTTCCTCAGCTGGGGGCCGGGTGGTGATAAATTGTTACTCTCACCTGTAAGACTTGGGTTCAGGAAGACTAAGGAGTGAGAAGGGGAGATAGTATCTTTATTGAGGGCCGGCTGTTTGTCAGGCTTGGGGCTAGGGGCTTAACTAAAGGCACTCACACCCAGACAGCTACATGTTATGCCCATTTTACTAGAACTGGAAACTGAGGCTCAGAAGGGCTGTGATATACCCAGCATGGCATAGCTGGTATAAGGGGGTAGAGCACATTCTCAGTTCTGTCTGACGCCACAAACAAACCTTGTCAATGAAGTAATGACGTTCCAAACCCAACTGGTCCACATTCTTGCCATGAATGACTCCAGGGAAAGTTAACTAGCTTCTCTGCCTTGGTTTTCTCAACTGTAAAATGGGAATATCGTGTGTCACTCCCTCGTAGGGCAGTGGTGAGGACTGAGATATTGCACGTAAAGTCCTCCTCAAGGTGCTGGGAACATACGCCCTTAATGATATTTAGCTCCTGGGCCCTGAGAGCTGGGTTTGCTGCTGCTCCTTTCTGGCTGTGCTTTGCCAACTGGTAATTTCTTTAGGTTGTTGTTCTTAGTCACAAAATAAGGGTTGGGTTAAAGCACAGTCTTCTTTTCTTTTTTAAAAAATTAATTTATCGATTGATTTTAGAGAGAGTAAGGGAGAGAGAAAGAGAAATAAACATCGATTTGTTGGTCCACTTATTCATGCACTCATTGATCTTTGCATGTGCCCTGACTGGGGATCAAACCCTCAACCTTGGTGTATCAGGATGATGCTCTAACCAACTGAGATACCTGGCCAGGGCAAAGGTTAGTCTTTTTAATGGAGGAAAACTCAAGGAGAAAGGCCCATTCCCATCTTTCATGTGAGAACTGTCCCCCTCTCACAAGTGCTGGGTGTGTGTGTGTGACTTTAGGACATAACCCATTCAGGTCCACCGGTGAGAATCCAGACTTGGGCAGCTGCCCTGGAGGTAGCTTTTCTGAATGCAGCCCAGTTCCAGCAACATTCCCTCAGTTCCTGCCGCTTGCTTTTCCTCTCTCATGACTCACTGTCCCTGTTGTAAAGGCCAGCTCTGTTTATTGTTTTCGTTTTCATTATAGACAATACTCTCAAAGTACTCTTTCACTTGTGGCACTTCTGGTCACCAAGCGTTCGTGCTGGGGGAGGTTTCCACCCCAAACAATTGTGGGACACCAGCTGGGTGTGTGCCCGTTCAGTTTGGTCCAGACACTGCCTGCCTAGAGGAGATCAGATCCCACAGGTGAGGGCTCAGTCCCACAAGACCACCCCCCGTGCCCCCAACACACTTCAGATGCCAAGCAAAAGTCCAAGTGTCATCTCTACTTCTGACTGACTGGCTGTAAATAGGTTCCCATGACTCCTCCTGTTAATGAATAGGATTATTAATCAGATTCAATTAATTTGCTAGAGCAGCTCACAGAGCTCAGTAAAACAATTTACTTACTAGATTACTGGTTTATTATGAAAGGATACAACTCAAGAACAGCCAGATGGCAGGTGCATGGGGCAAGGTGTGGGGAGGAGGGGTACAGCATCACGGTGTGTTCACCAACCCGGAAGCTTTCCCCTTAGCTGTGGCTGATTAAATCATCGCCCCCCACCCTTAGTGATGGGGCTCCCTCTCCAACCCCTCTCCCCTTCCTGGAGGTCCAGGGCTGGGATTGAAAGTTCCACCCTCTACTTGTGCCTGGGTTCCCTGGCAACTAGCTCCCCTCCTTAAGGCTTTTCCAGAAAGTCACCACATTATCGTAAACTCAGATGTGATTGAATAACCAAAAAAAACCCCATTTCACCTTTATTCCTCTGGAGCTGTTTCTGGAACTAAATATTATAAGAAACGATGCCCTATGGCTCTTCTAGAGGGAATTACAGGGGTTTTAGGAGGTCTGTGCTGGAAGCAGTAGACGAAGACCAAATATGTATTTTTTATTGTAAATCACAGCATCACACTGTGGGTATGTATTCATCCTTATCCTTCCCCCACTCTTTCTGTAATAGGTAAGGCCTCAGGGAAACTCCCTTTTTCAGAATGTTCCAGAAAACTTCCTGTCTGCCCCCTGTACCTCCCTGGCTGCTTTTGCAGTGGCAGTGCCCAGCAGTGCAGAGCTGAGCTCAGAACCTTGTTGCTAGGGCATCTTTGGGAAGAGGGAGGGCGAGTTGCACCCTCTCCAGAAGGTGGGCTGGGATCTGGGGGACCTCCCTATGGCAGATGCTCTCCTGCCATCACTACAGGCATCACCTCCCAGCAGCGTAAATTATTTTTAGAAGAAGAAGGAAGGCATACAAGACAGAAAGCCAGGCCTGGCTCGTGTGGCATCACCCATCTGTCCTGTGGCAGAGGCACCTGTTTCTGGGGCCTCTAGACCCAACGTTTTGGATTCCCCTGGAGTCCCCAACTCTACCCTGAGAAAGTCCACTTGTCATTAAGTATCGAGTTGCCATGGCAACCTGCTGAGGAAAAAAGGCAGATGAGGGGGAAATGAAGTTACACAGCTTACCTCAAATGCCCAAATAAACAAAGTTATAAACAAAGCCTCCCACTGCCCGCCCCCCCCCAAAAAAAACCCAGATATCAGAAATGAGGAAGTCGCCTCATGCTGTGAGAGGACCTCACAATTATTTTATTTTGAACCTCCAAGTATTACTTAGGGAACACATTAGCCCGAAAGGACCTTAGTCAGGCCTGGTTTTGGATGTGTATAAAGGTCAACTGAGGAAATCGTATTAAAAAAAAAAAAGCTTAAAAAAATTTAGTAATATTCCTGGGTGTCTGACCTCATAGTTGTAAGTGTTGGATTTCTTTATAAACAAGACTTTTAAAAGACGGTTTAAAAATGGAACAAGTTAAGGACTTTATCCAACTAACTAAAGTAGAAGTGAAGAGGATATGTTCTGGAAAACTCAAAATATACCCATAATCCCCAGAGCAGGTGTAAAAGTGCCAGCGCCACTGAGGACTTGGCAATAAATGTTTTCCTAAGTCAGGGGTGGGAGGAAGCAAGGAATACTTCAAAGTTAGCATTCACTTACATTCACTTACATGGCGTTTACATAATATTTGTGTATATAATATTTATGCACATATAAGTATGTATATTGCCATATTAATATCTTAAATAGCTTAAGGTAAATATTTCAAATTTACATTTTTAGTATCTTAGATGGAAAGTTTGCATCTAAGGATATAGATTCTTTCATTTACATCATTTAAATGTATCTAACCAAATTGCCCCCAATCTTTTCACCTCTCTCTGATTGGGGTAGTCAGGGGTCACTTATACTTGAGGTCACCGGGTGATCCAGCTGAGATGTCCTTTGCCCACCGCTAACTCTAGAAAATGCAAACTGATGTCAAGAAGTATTTATACAATAAATGCTGGAATCATTGCTTCAGTAACTCCACTTTTGTTTCTCACGTGAACTTTCTGGTTTGCAAGGGCCAAACCAAAAGTAAAATGAACCGAAATGCAAGACATTCAAGTGACTCAAATATATTTTCTCTGCCATCAGGAAGGGATTTAAACTGACATTTAGATCTTATATTTAGGGGTCCTTACATCTGGATGTACGGGCATGAGGAGGTGGCATGTGCAGAGTAAGAGCAGTGTGGGCTCTTGTACCAAGTGGAGCCCTTGACCCTGCTGATAGCCCCGTAGCCGCGCACAGGGTCGGTCCAGGGAGAAGCAGTCTGTGGAGCACCGTCCATCTCGGGCAGCCCATCAACTTGTGGTTTTGGTGAAGTAAACAAGGAGAATTTCTCTCAGGAAAAATCACAGGCGCAGGAGGCCAGGCCTCACTCCTCTGGCCCTGCCTCACCCTCCACATGGGAGTGTGGATGTGCGCCCTCCCCACACAGCATCTGGACAACAAGTAATCATAGGCCAATAGGGACATTTCCTCTCAGAAAAAAACACACATCTCCAACAAGAAGCCACCAGCCAAAGAACTTGATCTTCCCAGGATATATATTTTCCTAGAAAAGAAACATAAGTGTGTCTAATCTGTGTGTCAGTGCGAACGGGCCTATCATTGTTCCCTTCCTCCCTCAAAGCATGCTTTTCTGTCCTTTCAAATGTAAAAATTCTGCACCATTTTAGTTGTTGAGAAATCATGGCTACCCCAAAACTTGCAACATTGGTATTGGTCAGGGTTCTCCAGAGAAACAGAATGGAGGGGAGATATATATGTATTTGGAGGTGTTTGTGTGGGGGGGGGTTGGGGGGGGGTTATTTTAAGAAATTGGCTCACACAATTGTGGGTTAGCAAGTCCGACATCTGTAATTCAGGAAGGCTGGAAATTCAGACAGGGTTTCTATGTTGCCCTCCTAAAGACAACTCCTTCTTTAGGAAACCTTAGTCAGTTTTCTCTTATGGCCTCACCTGAGTGGATGAGGCCCCCCCACATTATGGAGAGTCATCTTCACAAAAAGTCTGCTGATTTAAATGTTAATCACATCGAAGATGACCTTCACAGCAACATCTAGACTGGGTGTTAAAACATCTAGGCACCAGAGTTTAGCCAAGTTGACGCATAAATTAACCATCACAGTTAGGATCCGTAACTGCATCTGTTTGTCTTCACTGTTTATATTCTGTGTTTTTGCAGTAAACAACATTATAGATAAAAAATTACTCTGAGCTCTGTTGGTCCCAGTGCACCATAGTTTGGGGTTTGATCCCCAGTCAGGGCCTATACAAGAATTGACCAATGAATGCATAAATAAGTGGAACGACAAATCGGTATTTCTCTCTTTCTCTTTCATGAATAAATAAAAGAAACAAAGAAAAAGAAAAAAAAAAAACCTCTCTGGGCTGATAAGAAAGTTAACAAAGAAATTCTAGATTTAATATTTGAATATTGAGAGTCCTTTCTTTAAAAACATAAGATATGTAGAAAATACAAATATAATCTAACAAACATTTATATTCCTGCCACTCAGAATTAATAGCCATTAGTGGTTTTCCATTTTTGCCTTTACTGTTTTGTTTAAACCAAAAAAAATGATTAGTCCTAACTAAAGTTCCCTTCAGCCCCACTCCCTCTCACTCCAGTTTGGTGCATATCCTTCCAGACTAAGTGCTGGATGTTAAATACTCTCATCTATTTAGAGATAAAGATATGCATCGTGTGTGTGTTTTAATTGGCATAAATGGTATCATATTGCCTCTTACATTTTATACTCTACATTTTTTTTACTTTTTGAGAACAATTGTGGAGCATAACAAATGTTAATGGAGTCATTTTAACTGTCTTTTTGTCTTAAGAAAATTCTCCTGTATTTTTCTTCCACTAATTGTTCATAGTTAGGTGTTTTTTGCATTTATGTAGAAAACATGTAATTTGATCTTTACCTCATTTAGAAGAGAAAACTAAATTAAAATAGATTAAAAATAAATTTCAAATGGATTGTAGACCTGGCCCAGTGATTAGATTGCCCTTGCCCTGGAGTATCATATAGACTCCAAAAATAGATGGGCTGGTTTCAGGGCTCTTTATTCCATTCTGATCATTTATCTAGTCCTACATCAGTATCACACTGTCTGAACTACCATGGTGTTCTAATATCTGATCAAGTGAGTCCATCCTCTGTACTTCTTATTGAAAGTTGTGTTGGTTATTCTTAGTCCTATACTCTCCCATGTAAGCATTAGAACTTTGTTCAAGTTTTCCAGAATTCTTGAAAAGATCTTTTTGAAACTCCCCTAAAGTTGTTGATGAATTGGGAAATGCTGACAGCTTTAAAATGTTGTCTTCTCCTGTCCATAAACAAGCTTCGTCACTCCATTATTCCAAACCTTTTGTGTCCTTCCCTGTTGCTTTGTAATATCTTGGCGATGTTGCTTTTAGACTTTTGCCTCTCTCTGTACTTGGTTCCTGCTGTTGAAGGAATACTACTGATCTTTGAATTTGGATTTTGGTTTCCAGCAATTTGCAACATCCTCCTATTAATCCTAATTGTTTGGAGGTTTGTCTTGATAATTAAATGTAAAATACTGACTGCAGGTCTTCACTATGTTTTTGAATTATAAACTGTTAAATTACATTGTCATCCACCATTGCACAGTGTGCCCTGAGCGTAATGGAGTGCAGAGGGCGTTGACTCTGGAGTTGGGCTGTGTGCCAGGGGAGATAAAGGCGAAAACAGACATTGGGGCACCAGTTCTGGGTGGTGACTAGGTATGGCCTCAAATTCATTTCTTACAAACTTTCAATGTATAAGCAGACCATTGGTTTCTGATGCCAGCCTGCCCAGGTTCCCACACAGTCACATCCACACGACCTTGGACTCTATCTGGGCCTCAGGTTTTTTAAAACTGGAGGTAATAGTAATACCGATTCGTGGGGGTTGTGAGGCTTCATTGAAGTATTGTATGCACCTGCTAATTTAAGCTTTCAGTATGTGTTAACTGTCATGAAATATCATCACTGTATTTTTAAATGTCGGGTATTTTGAAATCTTTCTGATGGGAAGCATAGGATTATTAATAGTGTAGACTTATTCGTCCTTTGCCAGAAAGTTGACCTTCTCTCTTTCATGATTTCTTTTAAAATGCTGTGCCCTGTTCTTTGTAATCATATCGCGTCTGATAAGATCATGCCTAGCATCACAGGGCAGGTCAGAAGGAAAGTTGTTTCACAGGAATTGCTTGACAAACTTTGCTGAAAGGCCTTTTTTTGTTTATGAGGATGTTAACTAGGGCTCTAGCCTCTGTCCTAAGAGACGGATAAACTGGAGTCCAGGGATTTGAAGTGGTTTGCGTTTTGTTTTATGAGACAGAGGAGAAAATTCTAGGACTGATTTATGGGCCCAACAAGCACCCCAGAACCTCACAGATGCAGACCGCTCCGGACTGGTGGGAACTGAATCTTGTGCAGCCCAGGTGCCTGGGAGGCCTCCCTGGGCCTCTTCTACATCCTCCGGAAATGGTCTCTGGTCCATGCCTCCCACAGTGGGTTCATTTTGGGGGGAGAAGGGGAATCCTGAACTAGCACCATCCCTTCTCAATATCCCCGTCAACCATCCTGGCTTCCCAGAATTTTGCTGGAAAGCACTGTTTTCCTTTTTTTCTAACTCTCAGAAGAGCATAGCCAATCTCAAGACCCTGAATGGCACAGCCTGCTGTAAGGTTCCTGGGCCTCTGGTGGTTGAGTGGCTTCAGCTTATTTTGAAATTTGGTAGAAACTGGTCCACCCTGTGTTTAAAGGCTGCCTGTAGATGCATAGACATGGCCCTGTGCAGTGATGAGGGTGGACAGTAGCTGGACTGTGACGTTGACATGACCATTCTTGGGACGGCCACCATTGGTAGAGTCTGTCCTGTCGGTGCTGGTGTGCTTGAGCAGGTGTTAAGAATGGAAATTTCTCCTCAAGTATGGCCCAACAAGTTGTCTTACACTATTTTGTTTTTTTAAGAGAATAGAAGGCAGGATTGAGAGCAACGGGAGTTATTCTGAACGTTATTCTTTCTAGGGCTCTTCTTGTAGCAATTAAGAGCCCAGCACTCAAGAATGTCAGATCGTTTTGGCAAGAGGCAAACTTGGCTTGTCGACTGGTTGGCATTTCATGCCTACATTTCAGGGGCCATCCCCTTCCCTTCTCCCCTCTGGCATTAACTGAAGGCTCTCCATCAGTCCTTCCCTCTCTGGTCCAGGAGTTCTAAGACCTACGTCTACTGTTTGCCATTATGGTGGCATTGGACTTGCTTTGTAAATTAGTGTTGTTCTCTCAGGAATGTATTTTTAACAATGCTGGCTCATCTCCTCCCATTTCCACATATTTAACAATGTTTAGTTTGACTCTGTCCCCTTGTTCTGGGCATGCAAACATTCGGAGATCTGTAAGGATTGGGGATGTTTTCTTTTCAAAGCAAATTTTCGAAAGGTTTTTCTGCTGAGCATTTCTCTTCAGTATCTTTGTCAAATAAAGAAAGTGCCCCCCGCCTCTCCCCGCCCCCCCCAAAGATGAAAAGACCAAGCTGAACTGTGTGTGATAAATCCCAGGTCTGACTTCAATGCTGCTAATGGGGGAGGGGAGGGGTTCTGAGGAGACTTCTCCCACTTTCTCCAACCACACTTGACTTTCAAAGACCAAAGTGATGATGGGTGCTTTTGTTTACACGTTATCTTCAAATCCAGAAGGTTTTTCCTGCTTTGGCCAATTTGAAGGCACAGATTTTCCTATCATTATTTACATCTTTTAGGATGTGTCAGACTCCATGGCACGTGGATTGCCTGTGGGTCGACGGCCCACTGCCTTCTGTCACTGCTTCGGTTACCGCCTCAGCACGGATAGGAAGCAGACGTGTTCAGAATTCTATGAACAGAATGTTTGCTCTTTTTTGCTTTTCCAGAGTGGCTTCAGCCAGTATCGTCATGGACAGAGATCAAAATCTGATCTGCAGGAATCCTATTTTGATTGGCTATCGGGCACTCAGAGCTCTGTAACTAAATACCAATGTATGAGATGGTTATTGTTCCCGGGCGGGTGGGCCTGGGCCAGAAGGCATTCTTTGTGATTGCCTGGGGAGCAGATGGAAGCTGTAAAAGTCCCTGCAGCCAAGTGGAGTAAACAGAGCCCCTCTAACCTCAGGCTCGGAGCTGAAGAGGTGGCTTCTGGCTGTGGTTTGGGACTGGTATCTGTCATCAGCAGGTTGGCGTTGACAGAAGGCTCTCTCTCCATCAGTCCTTCCCTCTGTGGTCCAGGAGTTCTAAGACCTACGTCTACTGTTTGCCATTATGGTGGCATTGGACTTGCTCTGTAAATTAGTGTTGTTCTCTCAGGAATGTATTTTTAACAATGCTGGCTCATCTCCTCCCATTTCCACATATTTAACAATGTGTAGTTTGACTCTGTCCCCTTGTTAGGAGCATGCAAAACCCATCATAACCGTTGACAGCTCTGCACAGCACAGTAACTGAGAAAGCAAACTCCAGTGGCTCCGTGTAGCATCGTGTGAAGCAACATACATGCATTCATCCCAAACCTCTCGAAAATCTAGGAGGTGCAGGGCCTCCTATTGTGCCCACTTCACAGAGGAGAAACCTGAAACTTGGGTCCCACAACAGCTAACCTCCTCCAGTTCCCACAGTGGTGATCAGCACTGCAGCAGGTGAAGTGACCTCAGACAGCACGCCGCCGACTCGGGCTGCCTCCATGTCGGTGCCATATTTGCAGAGGGGCCCTCATGTACCGATGTCCTGGAAACAGGCATGACAACCAGAGGCCAGAGGACTCCACAGAGGAGGGAGGCAGAGGGTGGGATTGTGCTCAGTCGTGTTGCTTTCAGGGATTCCATTTGGATTATCTAGGCATTCCTTCCTGCATCCCACGTTTTAAGCCACCCACTGATGGATAGCTATTGTAGCAGAATCAATAAATGTAGTTGAGGTTTTTTGAAAGTGCCAATCGGATCATTCTCTGTTTTTAGCTACAGTGAATGGTTTTGGAGATATTTATTGAGACCTGTAATTGGACATTTAAAAAAGACTGAGAGAAATGTACAAGACAAACAGAGCCATGGATTAATAGAACATATTAAAACCTATAAATTGCCCTAACTGGTTTAGCTCAGTGGATAGAGCATCAGCCTGTGGACTGAAGGGTCCCGAGTTAGATTCTGGTCAAGGGCACATGCCCGGGTTGCAGACTCGATCCCCAGTAGGGGGTGTGCAGCAGGCAGCCAATCAAAGATTTTCTCTCATCATTGATGTTTCTATCTCCCTCTCCCTTCCTCTCTAACATCAATAAAAATGTATATTTAAAAAACCTATAAATTAATGAGGGGAAAAATCAAATTACCCCAAAGACAAATGAGCAGAATGTAGGAAATGGCAACCCATAGAAAAGAAAATCCAAATGGCCAGTAAGACCAAATGCTTGATCTCTCAGTTAATCAGGAACAGGCAAATTCAAGCAGTAGGGTTTTCCTACTATGTCCACTGTCCTGTCTGGACAATGAGGGTTAAGGTTAGACTTGGGCAAAAATGAAAAGGATGATAGAGTCAGGTGTGGGTAACCTTAGGGAAATGAGAATAATAGTCCTCCCTTTTCTGTGGGGGATACTTTCCAAGACCCCGCAGTGGATACCTGAATCCCTGGATGGTACCAAACCCTGTATCTGTTTTTCCCCGTACATACATACCTTCTCACTGAAAGGAGGCACTTCAGGGCTTCTTTTTGGCATATTTGAATTGCCAGCATCCCTACGGTAGTACTTTGGGGCCATTATTAAATAAAATAAGGGTTACTTGAGCACAAGCTCTGTGATACCGTGATGCTCGGTCTGATAATCCAGTTGGCTACTGAGTGACTAAGGGGAGAGTAGCATCTGCAGTGTGGAGAAGCTGTTCAGAGGGGTGACTCCCGTTCTGGGTGGGATGGAGCAGGACAGTGCGAGAGTTCACCGTGCTACTCACAACAGTGTGGAATCGAAAACTTAGGGATTGTTTATTTCTGGAATTTTCCACTTAATATTTTCCAATGGTGGTTGACCAACAAACGGTAACTGAAACCTTGGAAAGCAAAATCTTGGCGAAGGGTGGTCTGTTGTCTTCACATACTGTCATTGGGAGTCAAACTTGTCCCGGGTATTTTGTCAGGATCTGTTAACATTATCCATATTTCTGACCCAGTGATTTTACTTCTAGAATTGTGTTCTAGTGACCTACTTGCATCTGAGCATGTATTTATTCCAGAACTGTTTGAAAGGGGGAAGGGAATGCACATGAAGCATCAGAAGAAGAGTGAGTAAATACAGTATGGTAAGTCCACATACTGTAGGCTGCTCTGTGGCAGTTTCAAAGAACTAAGTGGGTCTCTTTGTGGAGACAGAACAACCCTGTTAAATGGGGAGAAAAGCACAGTGTAGAATGGTAAGTACAATATATGGCGATTTACGTAAAGTGATACACACTTGCTTCCTAGGGGAATATAACACTGTGTAAATACTGCAAACAGAAGAGGTCTAGATGAAAACCAGAAAATAGTGGTTATCTGGTGGGGAGGAGAGAGGAATTAAGAAGGTGAAAGTTTATCTCTGTAGTTTGAGTAACACGCAGAAAGAATGTATGCATGTAGCAATTAAGAGCCCATTTGTTTAAAGGGTGTCCCTGCTGTAAATGGACCCTAAGACTGGTCATGTAACTCTGAGGTTTGCTCTGGTTGCATCTGCCATTGCCAGGTTGTTGACGTGCCTCCTGTGGGTCTCTTCCTTCCCTGACTCTCCTTCCTCCCTCTTGCGTGGACTCCCTGTCTGCTCTCGAGTTGAGGGTCTGGCAGCTGGAGAATTCCTCCCTTTGCCCTTCCAGCCTTCTGAGAACTGGGGGTTGGCGGGGGACCAGCAGCCTCCCTGCAGGAAGCTGCTTCTGTGAAGGACGCTGTGAGGCGTGGGCCTCTGGCCAGGGCCCGGGACCTTTGCCACGTCCCCGGCGCTCCTGCCCGGGGTGGAATTCAATGCTTGCATTAGGACCAAGTGACTCCCACGCAAGCCCAGAGGTACTAATACACCAATTAGATTCTGTCAGAGTCTCTTGGATGCCTACCGGTGAGTGTTTGGATGGGCACATTCCATCCGTGCCTGAGTCCTTAAAGTTTTGATAGGAGCTGGACTCATTCTTACTTTGGATTTCTGCATTTGGACCACTCTGATATGTTCTGGCAATTCCACAGGCCCGGGGAAACGTGGATGTTGTAAATATGGGCTTGTTCGACTCTCAATAGTCTGAAGCACATTGTGTGTGTGTGCGCACACACACACATACACACACCCCACACACAATATATGGGGTGAAGGCGGAGGCAGTGACAAAGTGGGAATTGTATTAGGAAAATGACTCTCGCCTGAAAAATGCTTGCCTCGAACTTTGTGCCCTGCAGACACAGTCTTTGGAGGAGGGACTTAGGATGTTGGTGGAGGGACCACATTAGGAATCTGAGCAGTTCATGAATCCACACACTCGGTTTCGTTTGCTCTTTGAGGTGGAGAAGCACAGACCTGAGGATGGAGAAGGGGGACCAAGATGGCGGCCTTTCTCAGAGAAACCCGTTCAACAGCAGAAAACACCATTCCTGAGATCTGCAGCCTTCTTCCTTGGCCTCACTGCTCATTATAAGTTGCCTGTTGTTCTTTTGGAACAATGGGGCTGATTTTTCCATAGAATTGGATAGAATTAAGTGTAGCTACACAGAAAACTGCTAATTAGGAGGACAGAGTTGAGATTGCCACCAGCACTGATGCAGAGGGCCATGTGTGTGCTATATTTCAGAACTCTCTTTGGTTTTAACCTTTAGTTCTATTTGTGGGGTGTTTTTTTGTTTGTTTTTTAGCTTTTCTAAGCTAAATGGATTGCCTACTGGGGGCCACACATAGCTTTGAAAGGCCGCTTAGCTGAAGGGCAGTGAGAGTGGGGTTGACCTCAAGTGCTGGTGATTGGGGCACCTCAGCCAGAAACAACCCTGTTTTCCAAGCCTGGGTTGCAAGGGTGCAGCTGTTTTGGGCCATTTAGAGCAGTGGGGTTTGGATGGAGCAGATAATGCTCATGGAAACTTTCTTAAATAACAACATGGAGTTGGGTTGGTCAAAACCAAATGCTAGGATTTGCAAGGTTGTGGTGTCCTTGTGGGCTTAACTGTTAATTTGCTCGTTTACACTCCACAAGGCATGTTAAATTATTTGGGGGACTGAAGGGTGAGTGTTTTTCCAAGCTTTACTATAGTGGCTTGCATACAACTTTGATGATACAGCTTTTCTTAACACAAAATCTGTCACTGAGAGGAGTCAGTAAGCTTGGCTGATTTTAATTGTCTACTTCTTGGAAATCTTTATGATAAATATTGTGAAGGATAGGAAGATGAACAAAGACATTGTTAGTTTGAGATCTCTCTCTCTCTCTCTCTCACACACACACACACACACACACGCTGGCACACAGGGCCTGGACCTCACCATTTGGAAACGCAGTCCCATCTGATGTTGGATAAATAAATATTGGGCAGAATGGAAATGTCCAGAGTCAAGATAACCTACTGCCAGGAAAAACTAGAGACCAACCGTTCCCTGCTTCTCAATTTCTCCTTCCTCAGTTTGCTTGCCCCTCCTCCCTGCTTCCCCAATCGTACACATTCTGTGAATTGTTCTATTGTTTGTCTTTGAAAAGATTGATTTATACATTTTTACAGAAAAATCCCAGAGCCTTTTCCTCTTAATGCTATAAAGTTGCCATTTAATGAGGCATTGAGCAGGCCACCCAGCCACTTGAAATCCGAAGTGTCACACTGAAGGATTGTTACCAACACGTATTTACATTGGGGCCATGGTTTTACTTTCTCTCGGCAATTGATTTATTGCTAGAGCCAATAAGTCCATGGCCGATGAAGAACAGATTGGAGGGGAGGAGCTTCTGTTTGGGGCCATTTTCTTTTGGAATGCTTTTAACACTTGGCCCTGGGGAGGATTGTGTCCTTCTGTTTTGTGAAATGGTTGGGGTGGGCCATTTTTGGGTGCTGTATGGGAAGGCCTGTCAGGCAGGGGGAAGGAAGTGACTGACTGGGTCTCCCTGGTCCCTGGGTTTGCACGGACCTAACACTCTTGTTGAGAGAATATTTGAAAATGCATTTTCTTAAAAGTAGGAGTGTGTAAATACTAGATTAGATCAGAAAGGGTGATCTGTGTAGAACAGACAGGGGCGCTCTCAGGAGGAAAGTCCCTCAATCGCCAGCACCTGGCGGTGGATTGGGGGGCGGGGGGGGGCTCAAAGGAGGGTCTGTTGCTTTCTTTGAAGAAGTTGGGAGCCTGGTTGTGGTCCTACTATGTGGGTATGAAGAGCTTCCTCCTTGTAGGCATAGAACTACACCTGGACCATAGCCTCCTGAGCGGTGACAGGGTTGGTGTTCTCTCCAGTGTTTTTATGGACGTTCCAGATGAAGGCCGTGGCCTCTGTCTGAGAGGCCAGCGTGGCAGCCACTGGCCACATGTGGCTCTGGAGCCCTTGGACTGTGGCCAGTGTGGCCGAAGAATTGAACTTTTAAATTTTCATTAGCTCAGGTTCAAGTAGCTGCTCGCGGTGAGCGGGTTCGCACTGGACAGGACGGGCTGCATAGAGGCTTTATCTGCTCCTGAACTCCTAAATGAATACCCTGTGACCTCAGCAGTTTGCTACACAGTCTCCTCCCAGGACAGAAAAATGAAGACACCAAGACCCAGAAAAGCCACAGAAGGGGCTCAGACTTACACAGAGCAGAGCTGGGCCTGGGCCTGGGCCAGGGCCCCTCTGCCTGACTCCTGCCTCTGACAGCCCCGCGGAGCCCAGCTTTAGATGTTAATTAGAAGTACTACTTAGCGGGGACCCCACCACAAAGGAGGCCTTGCTTCATATCTGGACCTTGGCCGTGGGCTGTGTATTTAATCTTCTCCTTTACAATCAAACAGGCGTAATGAGCAGCGAGAGTTGGGAAATCTCTCTGGGTCCTTAAATCCAAGGAGCAGTGTCTCCGTTACCAGAGGAAATGGGCCAGACAGGTGGAGTCCTCCCTCTCCCCGGCCTTCTTTATGTGGCTCTGTCTGTGCCGATTACAAGTAGGGAGAGCCCCGGGGGGCTGTGGTTCTGTCCTTCCTGGGCTGTGAAAAGGCCAGACCTCAGGACCAATGGCATACACTTGGATAATCCCGACTTCACCAGTGCTTCCTGCAACTGTATTAACGTGGCCCTTGCTGCTGCGAGGCCATTCCCGGGTTCCAGCTCAGATGCCTATAAGGGTTCTTGCTAGTCCGTTTTTAAGGACTGTAAGGAAAGCTCAGGAACATTTCCATTTTTAGGGGCCCCTGTTGAGAGGGGTGGCTTCCTGGGCAAGATGTTGGGCCCTGGGGCAGTGAACCCTCGCCAACACCATTGCTTCTCCGTCATCCTGGTGTGGCTTTAAAGCCAGCGTGGCTTTGCCCATCACTACCAGCACACTCTAGCCACTGCTGAACTCACCCAGTGCCCAGACCATGCCAATGTGCTAGAAAAAGTACGGTCCCTCTACTGTTGTCAAACGATTGACTAGCTATTTAGAAGGCAAATCAAAGCTATCATCATGCTGTCCAGTTCTTAACCAAACTGATTTATGGGTTACCTGCTTCTCAGTCAGGCTGACTGTTTATCTCCTACTCCACCACCCACCCACCTATCTATCTGCCTATCTACCTATAATAACCAGAGCAAATAATGGGGAGGTGATTTTAAAGCTGAACAAGCATTAATTTCATAAAACCAGTGACCAGCATTCATCTGCTTATTGACAGGGTGGTCATAGGCTTTATCCTATACACCCATGCCCTTTGGGACGGTGAAGGTGACACTAGGCATTACACGGGACAATCATCTAAACCAGGATGCCCCAAGGAGCACAGGGCACATGGAGCATCTCCCGTGTGCCAGGCACTGCGCTTGTGTTGGGTGCACACAGGTAAAGCAGATCTGGTTTCTTCTCTCAAGGAACTCTCAGTCTGGCCAGGAGACAGGTGTATGAGGAAATGCAATACCACGGTATAAGTGTTGAAACGGGGGTATGAGCAAAGTATTGAGGTGGGAGGAGGCTCTGGAGGGGAGGTAAGGAAAGGCTTTTTAGAAGGAAGCAGAGTCAGATTAACCTTGAGACTATTGAACATGTATCCATTGGCCAAGGGTGGGGGAACCTTGCAGCTTGCCCTTGGGGTTATTTGTATAGGCCTTGGTTGAGGCACATATTGTAAGGCCTGTATATATCCTTGAGATCATCCTATCCCCAGATTCCTGTCTAGTCCAACATTGACTGGTTTGTGTAACCAAAACCTCAGAGATGTGGGTAATGAGTTGGAGTGGGTGTAGGTGACTTTGCAGTGGAGTAAATGTAAAGTGATTGGCTGTGTCCTGAAGTCTGTCTTAAGGTCAAAGCCAGGCTATGTAGGTTCTCCTCCTAGTCTCCTCCCTATACTGGGTCTATTTAGTTCCTCCTCAGGGAAGTGGGTATGTCTGTGTCTGTTTGCTGTGACACTACTAAAAGTCTCAGAGTAGTCGGAGGGAAAACATTGATTTCGTTATTTGTTACCAAAAATTCTTGGGTTTAGTTTGAGATCAGCAAAGTGCATTATAAGGGTGCTGTCTGTGGGTGAAATTTGCATTGATGTTTTGACCAAGAGAAATTAAGTCTTGAGCCTTTCAGTTTGAAGCTCTGGACTTGATGGGCTGCAGCTGTGTCTGACCTGGCCCCTTGGAATGGTTTGGAAGCCAGGGTGATGTTGTGTATGGTTTCAGCAGTGGTCTCAGTCCGAATTCTCCTGTCGTAGGCTAAGTGGCACGGATGAGATTGGGCTGTTCCTGACTTGATGTGTGGGGTGTTTTTTTGTTTTTTACCTTCCCAGCTTTTAAGTATTACACTAACAAGATCAGAACAACTTAAAAAATAATTTTAAAGGGGAAACTTCTCAATTCTACCACCCAGTACATATGGACTATATTTTGCTTTTCCAAACTTTCTAGGCCCTGTCTGCGTGCATACTTATAATAACATAGTAATAATTGTAGTGTACGCTGATTTCATTTTATTCTGGTTTTACCATAGCCTGAAATTAAGTCTGGAATGAGCGGGAGTGACCTGAAGCATTGAATGGCAATGTCCTGAGTGTGGCTCTATCCTCAGTTGAGTGAATCCCTGAAGGTAGATGAGGGAACCATCCCAGAAGTCTAACCAAAGGGTACCGCACAGGCAGGAGCCTTTCAGAAGCCACCTCTTCACCTGAACTTGGTCCACGTTGCTGGTAGTACAAATGTTTTGTACCTACCACTCCCGTCTTTCCTCTGCCAGGTCATTTTTTGCTCACCAACATGTCTTCTGTTGAGATTTGTCAGAAAGAGGATCCTCTCATTTTTCTGAGCCAATGGAATGACGTTAAATTCTGCCTGGAACTTCCATGGACCCATGGTAAATCCTCTGTTCTTCACTCAGCCAGGAGACCAGCACACCGCCTCCCCCTAGAAGGCAGTTCCCCTTTTCCTCTCCTCGCTCCCAGTCTTCTCCCAAGCCCACCCCAAAGACTGTCGTGTTTATTCCTGGCCTTAGACTTTTTTCGTGTCCTGAATTTTTTCCTTCTTAGTTACCGTGGCTGATGGCTCTCTCCTCCTGCTCCTATTAGGGAACTAGCTTTCTTACCCACCAGTGATGGGCCAGGAGCTTGTACAGACATTCTCAGCATGCACTCCTTCCAGCAACACAGCTACATAGCTGTTTGTTCCAATGCACTAATGAGGAGATGAAAAGTTGGAATTTAAGAAATGTGTCCAAGAACACAGACATTGCAACTGGTAGGATCCAAAACTAGCTGACCTCATCTCCTGTCATTTTCCCATGGGACCAGGCTAGCCTCTGATCTCTCTCTCTCTCTCTCTCTCTCTCTCTCTCTCGCTCTCTCTCTCTCTCTCTCTGACACTCCCAGGTACTGTGACAGAGGTAAAATTTACTCTACCAGGTGAGGCACAGAGGCATTTGTGGGGTGAGGAAGGGGTTCGTTAGTACTCATCAGCTAGTTTCCTGGTGCTGACCATGGGCGGAGTTAGCCCATCCCAGGTGACTTAATTATCTTATCCAATTCTAAAGCCTTATTTTTTTTAAATATATTGATTTGAGAAAGAGAGAGGAAAGGAGAGACAGAATGAGAAACATCAATTGTTGGTCCACTTATCTATGCATTCATTAGTTGATTCTTATATGTGCCCTAACCTGAGATTGCACCCACAACCTTGGCATATAGGGATGATGCTGTACCTGACCAATGCCTCATATTCTTATTTGATGTTCTCTTGTGGTTTTTTCTTAAACCCAGCTGACCAGAGTCACAGCTTGGTGTGTGCCTGGGCCTGCCCACCTGGAGTGATTTCCACTTTGAACTTTAGCCAGCTCAAAAAAAGTTCCTTGAACATCTATGTGCCAAGCTCTGTGCTGGGGCTGTACAGTAGTTGGATAGTAGTTGGATAGAGGCTGTACAGTAGTTAAATAGATCAAAGCTATGATTCTTAAGGGTTTCTAAATCCTTAGATGCATAATTTTTTAAAGAAAATTATTACAATAATGTTTTCAAAAGTATTTCTGCCAGTTACTAAGGGAAGAAGCCCCTTTGCAGCAATAATTTACAAATTAAAGACATAGTATTAAAATAAGATTTTATCTTTTAAGTCAATATTACTCAAACTAAGGATATATGGCTCTGATAAGAATTTCTTTTTCTTTAAAATGGGCCTATACATTAGTCCTGTGTGAAAAATGCAGCGTTAAAATATTTGCCCTCCTGCAGAAACATATTTATATTTTAAAATACTTTCTGTAATAACACCTAAACCACTATGTGCCCTACCCTGGGATTGCACCCACAACCTTGGCATATCGGGATGATACTACCTGGCGTAACTCACACCTTGGAATTTAGGGCCACAGGACTGTGTTGGGCTGATGCAGAAGATATTCCTGGGAAAATGAGTCTCGAGTGTCCCTCATCCCTACATGGAAACCGTGTTCCTGCCATTGGCAAATCAGTGGGCAGCTCCGGCAGCTCTGGTTCTCTCTGTGATCCTTCCCCATCCACTCTGTATGCTCATGCTGCCCTCTCAGCCCTCTGTGGTCGCTCCTCTGCCTTGTCTGATGAAGCCTTGGGCAAGTTATTTAGCTTCCCTGTGTGTGTTTATATAGAAACTAGAGGCCCAGTGCATGAAAATTCGTGCACTGGTGGGGGTGTCCCTCAGCCTGGCCTGCCTCTTCTAACAGTCCGGGAGCCCTCAGGGGATGTCCTACTGACGGCTTAGGCCTGCTTCTCTGCGGGAGGCGACCAGGCCTCTCAGGGGAAGGCGCCACCCCCATCACCCTGCTGCTGCTGCCACTGCCAGCCACCAGTGTGGCTGCCTGCCTTTCACCCTTGCAACCACTGTGGCTGCCTGCCCTCAGCCCTCACAGCTGCCAGAAGGACGTCCAGAAAATGTCCAGTCTATCCAGTCTAATTAGCATATTGCCCTTTTATTAGTATAGATTGACAATCATAGCTATGCTTCCCACGCAGATTTGTTGATGGACTTAAATGAAAGAATACACCTGAAGCTGATAGCATGCTGACACATGGTGCACAGCAAATGGTGTCATAAATGATGCCGGTAGTTGCGAATGGCAGCGGGTCAGCAGTTGGGATGGGTGGTGTGTGTCCCCAGTAGCTCCTCTCCTCTCACCTGGCTCCCAGGCAGGTGTCCCAGGACTCCATTGGGCAGTCAGGAAATGCTCATGAACATGTACAATCTCGGCTGGACTCATTCACGGATGTGCTGCCTCTCCCTTCCTCTATAGAAAGCCATCTACATGGAGACAGAATTGTAAGCTCACTGTTTATTGCTGCTGGGGTCAGACTTCCTCCCTGCCCTGAAGGTGAAAGGCCAAGGGCGTGGGGCCTGGAAGGAGGGTCCACTCCAGGTTTCCTGAGGTGGGGTCCGCTCCCCGAGAAAGGCGAGGAGGGACAAAGCCTCCAGAGGGGCCTAGTCGCTTTCATGCTCTTCACTGTATTCCTGATGTTGAGCATCTGTCTGCCTTGGCCCGAGGAAGCACGGCCCTGCCAAGAGGAAATGAGATTGGAGACCATAATTAGGTGATTTCACTTGTAAAACGCTCTGTAGTAGTTTCTTGGGGGACAGAGGTAGAAGAGTATGTGAGCTCCAGGAGCACTGACACTCTCTCTTAATTATGACTTTGATAACTAGTTTTATATCCCTAAATTTTTGTTTCTTTATCTATATAATGGACTTGCTTGTAGGAAACCGGATATTTTTTCCATTGATTTTTTTTTTTTTTTTTTTTTTTTTTGCTAGGTCCCAAAGTTTGTGAGGGCATGCCGGGTGAAGAGACGGAAAAAACCCAGCAAGAGTGCTTAGCGAGATTATTTTACTCATTAATTTTCTACTAAAATGTGTCTTCATAAATCTCCCTAGACAGATGTTTACTATTCTTATTTTTAAATAGTTTGATAATTTTCTCTAATTTTGCCCAAGCATTAGCTAGGTTAGGAAAGGGGACAGGTCATTGGAGGCGAGAGCTGACTTTTCTAAGAGCTTTCTACTTGCCAAGCATTTAAAATATGCATTTAGGTCAACTGCTGTAAGAAAAGGTGACTTTGTTACCCAGGTAGTTCTAGTTGATCTTGATTTGGCCTGTTTAAAATTGGAGAATTTAATGCTTGGCCTCAATCTTCAGTGCCTTTGTGAGGGACAGTATAGTGGTAGGGAAGGCACGCATCCTCTGTCCTCTTGGGCTCTGTTTGTTTTTAACATACAATTCCCCCATTTAAAGTGGACAATTAAATGGTTTTAACATATTCATCTAAATTTTACAGCATTCTATTACCCCAAAAAGAAACCCTGAACACATTAGCAGTCACTCCTCCTATTCCCCCAATCTTCCTAGCCCCTGGCAACTACTAATGCACTTTCTATCTCTATAAATTTCCTATTTTGGACATTTCATATAAATGGAATCACCCTATATAATAAAAGGTAATATGCAAATTGTCCGTTAGACCGGGAGTTCGACTGGGAGTTCGACCAGGGGATGGGGCTGGCCCGCCAACTGCTTGTGGTCCCCCCACATCCACCCAAACCCCCATCGGCTGGCCGGACCCCACCCGTGCATGAATTTGTGCACCAGGCCTCTAGTACAATATATGGTCTTTTGTGACTGGCTTCATTTACTTAGTATAATATTGTCAAGATTCATCCATTTTGTAGCCTGTATTAGTACTTTACCTCTTTTTATGACCAGTAGTCCAAGATGTGACTATACCACAGGTTACCTATTGTTTATCAGTTGATGGGTGTTTGGGTTTCCACTTGTTGGCTATTATGAGTAATACTGCTATGAACATCCATGTACCAGTTTTTGTGTGGACATATGTTTTTATATACTTAGGAGTAGAATTGCTGGGCGATATAATCCCATGTTTAACATTTTGAATAACTGGTCAACTTTTCCAAAATGGCCACACTATTCCCACCAGCAAGGCATCAGGGTTCCAATTTCTCCACATCCTCACCAACACCTGTTATTATCTGCATTTTTATTCGCCATCCCAGTGGATGTGAAGTGGTATCTCATTATGGGTTTGATTTGCATTTCCCCCATGACTGATGGTGTTAGCATCTTTTCATGTGCTTATTGTCCACTTGTATAATTTCTTTGGAGAATCATCTGTTCACATCCTGAGCCTATTTTTCAATCGGATTGTCTGTTTATTGCTCAGTCGTTAGTTTTTTTGTGTGTTTTTTTTAATAGTTTCTGCTCTTATATTTAGGTCTAAGATTCATGTTGTGTTAAATTTTGTGTATTGTGTAAGGAAGGGCCCAACTTCATTCCTTTGTGTGTGAATTTCCAGTTGTTCCAGCACCGTTGCTAAAAAGGATGAGAGAAAATAGTTGCTTATCAGATATCTGACAAGGGGCTGTGTACTCAGAAAAAAAAATCATTTCAAAAATAAAACTTAAGTATTATGTGAGTTAGAGGTGAAAAGAGAATAACTAAGAAAGGAAAAGTCATTCCCAATAAGTTAAAAATATATGTTTTGAATATTTTAAAGCAATGTGTGTATTGCGAGTGTATGTTTTAATAAGCCCAAGTACAGATTTAAAAATCAGCAATATAATAACCAATAAGTCCTATTCATGACTTATGTCATTTCTTATAAGCTTAGTTATTAATAAGAACTTACTACACCTTAACTTTCTATAAACTACAAATTGGTGAGAGTTAATGAAATCAGCCACAGATGTTAAAAATCAAGGACAAGTTTATTTAGTAACAGTCATCCAGTAAACAAACATTTATTTGTGGAGTGCTTATGATGGGCAAGGCTGGTCATGGTTGATGTCAAGGAAATGTAATTTCCTCAGGCCTTTTAAATGAACCAGTATTTGTAAACATGCTAGTGTGTTGTCTGAAGAATACTAGTCATACTGTCATTATCACCTAGTAGCTGAGATGTGGCACTTGAGCCTGAAGAGTTTAATTCAAGGAGGTTGGTGAGGAATATTATTAGAAAAGGTACAGATAAAGAATTCTGGGCACAGTTACACTACATTACACCAAATTAAGCTGGGGTTACAGTTAAGTATCAGAAAAGAAGCAGCACATGCTAAATGTAGCTACCTGTCTTTTCAATTAGTGGCCTATACAATTATACATGAGAGTCTGTTTTTACCTAAGGGGTTACGTCTGATCAGTCTCCCTTCTTCTCTAAATGATGAAAGAATGAAAGCAAATCTTTCTACTATCGTGCCGGTGTCCTAAGCTTAAACCTAAGTGGTTTGACCATCTCTTTCTCTTGAAATCTGTGTTTTGTAAACATGCTCTCCCGGTGATTCTGGTAAGTGACTGTCTAGAGCAGTGGTTCTCAACCTGTGGGTCGTGACCCCCTTGGGAGTTGAATGACCCTTTCACAGGGGTTGCCTAAATACATCCTGCATATCAGATATTTACATTACGATTCATAACAGTAGAACATTACAGTTATGAAGTAGCAACGAAAATAATTTTATGGTTGGGTCACAACATAAGGAATTATTTAAAGGGCCAGAAGGTTGAGAACCACTGCAACTGAAGGTGATGGAATAGTCTGCGTGCTTCTGGCTGTATTTTCTGCCTTTTGGGGCTGCGTTCAGTCTACCATCGAAAGATACTTGCATTTTCCACCCCAGCAGACCCCTAGGTGAACACTGTTAAATACAACCTCATGCTGGCTCTCTGAATATTCTTCTTAGTCAGCAGTGTGTCTTCTAGAGACAGAGTTACACCTCCCACTGAGAGCTTCCCAGAGTCAGAGCAGCTTCATTCGGGTACTGGGTGCCTTCTGATGCGGCTGATTGTTGGCAGCTCTGATTCATAGCATTTCAGGTGACTCGAAAGGCTTGGAACGGCCCGTTCAGAGCCCGGAGCACATGGCTCCTCTGCCGGCAGTAGCATCTCCTCACCCCCAAACTTGGGCCAATTTCAGGGGCTCTTCGTGTTCTGTGTGTGTGTGTGTGTTGCTAAGTGTGAAACGGGGGTAATTTTAACGGAAATTCCACAGAAGTAAAACATACTGTGTGTTACTGCTGTCTATGTAGTTTGGCTTTATCAATGATTTGATAAATCTAATAATTAAGTTGCCTACAATATCTTTGAATTTTGGACTTTTTGCCCTACCTGGTTTGGCTCAGTGGATAGAGCGTCAGATTGTGGACTGAAGGGTCTTGGGTTTGATTCTGGTCAAGGGCACATTCCTGGCTTGTGGGCTTAATCCCAATAGGGGGCGTGCAGGAGGCAGCTGATCCATGATTTTCTCTCATCATTGATGTTTCTATCTCTCTCTCCCTTTTCCTCTCTGAAATCAATGAAAGTATATTAAAAAAAAACATTTTTTTGGACTTTTCCACATTTGGATAATCTGATGTCCAATAGGAATTATATTTAATGTTATGTATAAATTTTGAGACCTGTACAAACTTTATCATTCGGGGAAGAATGCTTGGTTAGCATGAGCTTGTAATCGCATATCAACAGAACTGAGAAAAAGGTCAACATACAGGGGTTTATTTTGATAGAATGGACAACTGTCGCTGTTGACAGTTTAGTTCTGATTGCCTTTTAGTGTTTTCAGTGGCCTCATTCCTTACCCTGCCTGCATCACAAACATAAATGTTCCAGCTGGCACGCCCGCCAGCCTTCCTGTTCATTGCCTTCAAGAGAACCACCACCCTGGCCAGGTTGCTCAGTTGGTTGGCACGGCATCCCATTCACCAAAAGGTGGTGGGTTCAATTCCTGGTCAGGATACATACCCAGGTTTCAGGTTTGATCCCAGGGAAGGCAACCGATCATGTTTTTCTCTTACATCGATGTTTCTCTCTCTCCCTCTCTCTCCTTCTTCTCTCCAAGATTAATTTTTTAAAAAGAGAGAACCACTAAAACTTCTTGGTATGGAAAATCTGGCTGAATTCATCCTCCATTTCCAGCTAAGTAGAGATGAAAGAAGAGTCTGTGAAATATAATACTTTCTGTGGTCCATGCTTTATGAATGTAGAAAATCTTGTTGGATTTTATTACCCCCACACCACTCCCAAGAAAATGAAGGCATGATGAGGGTGCCAGGTACATACAATTGGGTAACATCCTTATCCATTTTGGAGAATACATAAATTTAAGACACATGAAGAGATATTCCTTCCATTTTATTTTGGGTTGATGCTGCTTATTTCTGTTTGAAATATAAGCAGAAAGCAGGAATTGGGGTCATAAAAGCATGAATTTAAAGGAGCAGGGACATGTGGCTTAAGATGCTTCTTGATATCACTTTGTATTTCTGTGCTGATTAGAGAGTAAGAACATTTTTTTTACCATATATAATGGAATACAAGCTCCATACATAAGCAAGATCTTCTATAAACAGGTTTTTGACCAACATAAATATATATACGGAATAGTATATTTTGTCTACTAATAGTATACTATTCAGTGTACAAATAATATAACTTTATTAATTTAATTTGCACACATTTAAATTTTAAATGCAACATTAATTTTGGATATTCTTTTTCCCACATATATAGTTTGTGAAGTAAATTTATTCACACTCAGAGCCACATTTTACGTCATCTAAGTCTGTATTTCAGGGCTTATCACCTTCATTTCTGTCGTGAGAGATGGCAATGTGATGTCCATGTGTTAGTGCTGTCACTGGGGCTTTTATCCGCGGCCAAAGGGGCCCATTCACATAACCCCAGCACAATTCTCCAGCTCCTTCACCCTGTAATTGAGAAGATCTCATAGTTATATATGCATTTAGTAGGTGCCCAGTGCTCAAAGATGCTCCAGGCGTATTCATTCCTGCACTCCTCCAAGCCTTGTGAGAAAGACACTTCTGGTTCCTTGTACTGAGGGGGCTGAGGTCCAGAGAGGTCAAGTATCTTGCTCAAAGTCACACGGCCCACAAAAGGCAGAGCCAGGACTCAAACTCGGCTGTAACAGACCGGAGTTCATGCTTTTAACCACCAGGCTGCTCTGCTGCAAGGAAGTCCAGCATTTAACCATGAGGTCATTTCCCCCACGAGTAACTGTTAAATTCACCAGTGAATTTCTTTACCCTCTTTATTTTAAATGAACTCTGACCTCTGTTTAGAAGCATCTAAAATTGACATTGAGTCTGAGATAATTGTGTCTTCTCCAAATAGTGCTTTGTCACCCAAATTAAAGTAATTGAAAGAGTGGTTCATAACATAATTATATAGACGAAAATATAAGACAACGTCCTCTTTTATGAGGATAATTTTAGATGAAAAAATGTATTTGGTATGTTTCTGTGTATTAACCTGTCAGCCAAGTCAGTTGGTGAAGATTGGGGCAGTAGCTGTATTATTTCTGGAACAGCCTATTACTAGGCACTGTGCTAGGCTGCTTGCACACATTTCCTAGCTTTAGTCTCTCTACAACCCTATGAGGTAGAGAGCATTATCCCATTTTGTAGAAGAATACACTGAGACTCAGAGGGTATGAGAAATTGCCCAGCATAGTACAGAGATTGGGCAGTGGAGATGAGATTTCAAACCTGTCCAACCAACTCAAGCCTGTGGCTGTGGGTGACCCGAGGTGGCCTCCGGGCACAGGGCACTGGGCATAGAAGCCCTGACTTGGCACATGTGGGCCCTGCACTGCCCAGCCAGTGGGCTCCCTCTGCCCTTCCAGCTTCCTCTTCTTTCCCTGCTTTCTTCCTTGCTGAGCCAGCAGGGCCTTTGGCTGCAAACCACAGAAATTCCTGTAGCTCCTTTAAGCAGAGCGGGATGTGTTAAAGGATGTTAGGTGGTTCACAGACTTTCTGGGAAGGACCAGGCATCAGACTCGCATGTTGTGGAGCGGGAGAAGAGCCAAAGCACATGGTGGGACTGTTCTAGCGGAAAACCACGCTCCTTGGCTCGCTGCTCAGGCCAGGACTTGAAGGGGAAACCGCCGAACTGTGCCTCCCTCCACCGTGAGCACCACCGGCTGGGGCTCAGCGGGCGAGCCCTGCCCACTTCAGCGTCCAGATCTGGTCGGTGAAAACAAGCTGCCCTGTCTGCTCTCCGGATGCGAGGGAGATGAGAAATGTATGTTTTTCTGATTTTCCACTAACTGGGAGTTGATGCATCAATGCACAGTGTCCACCGCACTTAACTCTCCCAGCTCTAGCCCAACCCAGGCTGCACTGCATCAGACTGACGAGTGACAGTCCCAAGTTCGTCTTAGCGCTGGGACTTGTTCCCCTTGCTCTGCTGCTCCAACTGTAGCTGGTCCAACCAACAGGGGGCCACACTGAGCATCCTCCAGAAAACTACTCACCTCCCAAAAGGAAACCCACTCTGTGGAGGCGTCCATCTAGCATGGCGGTACTTTCTCAAGTCATGTTTTACAGCGGAAGCCTTTCTCTGGGGTTGGGGTGCTCATTGGAGATCATCTGATGGTGGGGTGCTCTGGCAGGAGCCGAAGCTCCATCCCCAACCTCCATCCCCGGAGCCTCTCGGGCTTTGTGTGCTGGGTCCCTCGTCCTGAGCACCATGATAACATGAGAAAAGGGTGGCATCGTCCTTCTTGATAAGAAACACACTGTTCTGCTCTCCTTAAAGACATATGACTATGAGTGATGTGCAAAGACTTGCCTCATATTTTATATTTCATTACAATAAGCTTAATGGTAGTCCATTCCCTCCTGGTCAAACAGCTATAATCAAAATATAGGAGTTTCTTGACGACAACTCAATAAAAATAATTTTAAATTAAAAGAAAAAGAAATACATTGTGTATTTCTTCTAGGCTTCAGGTGTCCACCTGAGAAAAGCATCACTTGGAGGCCCAAGTTCTGACAGTCATAGAGACTCGGAAATTGTTGATTGGCGGAATAGTGTAGACGTGAAAGGAACAGGACCCCAGGAAGTTCTGATGGTCTGCTTCCCCGCTGGGCGACCTCAGGCAAATGCAATCCGTGTCTCTGACTACTTACCTAGTCCGCAAGATTGGGAAACACACAAACGCTAAGACCCTAAGAGTTATTGTAACAGGTGAAGGATCAGATGCTGGACACAGCGTCTGGCACACTGTTTTCCAGTTTTAAGAAGCCACAATCCTACTGTGTGGGGCCATTCCCTCCATGGCTCTCGCTGCCCACATGGGTTTCTGTCTGTCAGGTTTGCGTCATCAGGTGAATAAGCAGTTCAAAGTTTAAGTCAAGATGGCTGGGGAAAGGAAACCAAGTGGGGGTCTTAAACTCTCTCCTTCCTTGTGGCTGGCTTAGAGGTTACCTAGGATTCGAGGGAAAGTCGGCAGGAAGGATCTTGGTTTGCGTTTTCCTGGTCACCTTGAAGTCCTGATTTGGCCAGGGACTTGCACCCTAAGTATTCATTTCCCTTCAAAGCTCATTTGGCAGCAACAAGAAGAGGAGTCATTTGCATTTTAATTGGGTCACTCTCCTTCCCCCTCTCCCTCTTCACAATATTGTGAAGACTGGGCACCTGCCCTCCTGTTGCCTGCACTCTAGTTGGGCAAACATCTCTCAATTGCCCACCCCCCAGAAAAGCTGATCCTGGGCACAGGTGGCCCACAGCACTCTCTCGCTACTGCTGAGAGCTGGTGCCAGATGTCACTCCCTGCATCTTGGTGACACATCAATGTTCCTAAGTCTTCGGTGGGACCAACCCAGCCCCAGAAGGCCTCGATGAGCTTCTCCAAGGCTACGTGATCCCAGAACTGAAAAGCGAGGAGAATTCTCAGTTCCAGTGGCACATGCCCATGCAGCTCCAAAACGTGAAACCCTTGGAGTTTTGTAATTTAAACTCACTAGTGAAAAGACTGGCTGCAGGCAGTGCCATTCCCAGAGATTCATGCTCAAGATTCTGTTCTTAACACAGGGATCGCATTTTGAAACAGAAATTTTTCTGAGAGGACAGGACACGTCTCAGGGGACAACTTTGACGTTTTCGGAAGACAGATGTGAGAGTAACCCAATGCAGTCTGATGCCCTGGCCGATGCCCTTTTCTTCAGTGAAGAAACTGAGGCAACAGTTCGGTGACAAAGGTTGACTTTATTCTTGCTGGAAGCTCAGTTGAAATCGAGGCGGCGCTCTGTGTACATATAACACAGAATTGACATAGAAAGCAGGGAGGCAAACCTGAGCTCAGTAATTCTGACATGTGCATGTAAGGGAAGTGGGCTCGGCATGAAACATTCAGTCAGCCTGGCAGGGATGAGCATATGCAGAAGCTGAGCTCAGCAAAATGTAGGACACAGAGAAATACTTCAGTGGTGAAAACGTGCCTAGTCGTCATTGGGGGAGAGGCAAAGTTTCAGATATACAGGGCGGGGCAAAAGTAGGTTTACAGGTTTGTATGGAAAATAATACAATAATTGATAATATAACAATAAACTTTCACATGCGCACAACTGTAAACCTACTTTTGCCCCACCCTATACATTTTTATTTCTTTTAAAAGGCCTAGGAGGGGCTTCACTGGATACCTCTACTTTCTCAACCCCTCCACCCTCACCCTCCTCCCCCCAAAAAAGAGAGAGAAAAAAACAACTCATGGATGAGGACAGCGGTGTGGTGATTGCCCGGGGTGGGTGAGGGCATTGACTCTGGGGGTGGTGAACATAGAATACAGTGTATAGGCGATGCGTTGTGGAATTGTGCGCCTGAAACCTGTAGAATTGTGTTAACCAGTGTCAACCCAATAAATTCAACAGAAGGTGTGGAAGCCACGGTGGATGTTTCCAGAACTGTGCACTAATGCAAAGGCATATTGGGAAGACTGGGCACCTGCCCTCCTGTTACCTGCACTCTAGTTGGGCAAACATCTCTCAGTTGACATCGCCAGGTTTTCTTAGATTGCAGCTGTCCAGTCCCCCCCTAGAAAAGCTGATCCTGGGCACAGGTGGCCCTTTCTAGATCAGTTTCAACCTTGTGGCCTTCCCTACATTTCGTCTGTACTCCTGTTAACGAGCCACAGACCTTCTGTGCCCGGGGTCTCCCACAGCCTGCGGCTTGTCCTCCCAGGGCTTAGCCAGAGAACCATCTTTGTCCGAGTCTTATCCCCAGGCATTCCAGCCCAGAGGCAGGCAAACTCTCCAGACAACTCCTGGCGGGGAGAGAAGGGCATCTCGGGTTTGACGGGCAGCACCCTGCAGGCCCCTGAGCACACACTGAAGGCCCCTGAGCACATCATCTCATCTGTGTACAGGGTTGAGCGTGTCATGCCTGGCACTGAGAATGTGAGGGGAAGGGAGCTGTGATTGGCCTGTGTGCTCGTGCATGTGTTAATTAGGTTTTTTTGTTTCAACACTTACCCTGGGTAGAAACAAACATTATTCTTCTCAGACATGTTTTTGAAAAGCACCTGAAAGGACAGCAGTCTGCAGACGGGCTAGTGAGTGCTTGGCCTCTCCCTGGGCACAATCCTGTTTCCACAGTCAGCAGGGATTTTCCTTTCTCACTGGGCACCTTCAGACCAGTCCTTTGTTCAGGGACCCTTTCTACAGAGGAGACTGTATGGGAGGTGGATCTGGAAGGGTTGCAGGTGTCTCCGTGGGCACGTGCAGGGGAGCCTCTGGGAAGAGGGCACGGGCCCCCTATAGGCTCCTGTGGCTTACAGATGTTCATGAAACCCAACACTGCATCCTTGGAAGGCACACGGTTTTTTTCATGCTGGAATTTATTTTTTCCAGATATTTTCTAGATGCAGAGCACTGTGTTTACAAAATTAAAAGCTCTTGTAATGGGTCCATCCCAAGAACAGGGCATGGGTGTCCGAGCTGGCGGCTGCTGCCTGGGGCAGGCACACCTCTCCGGGGTCCTTCAGAGCCAGTTGGCCATATCCGAGGGTCGGCTTCCCTGCTGGGGTTGTGGTTGTGTGGGAAGGGAGGGGCCTCTGTGTGCCCTCAGCCAGGCATGGAGGCCTGACTTCTGCCCCCTAAGTACCTCTGAGCCAGATGTAAGCGAGTCCACCTGTGCCACCTCCATGTTGCCTCAAACCCGGGCTCCGGCCGTCCCAGCCCAGCAAGCAGACCGTGTGAGCTGGGTGTGGCACCGCTGTGCCTTTGATACCGTCTGATGTCCTCATTCGCGGGCACCTATTTTTAGCCTGGGCTTGCCCTGATTTGAACACCACTTTTGCAAGGCTCTGACATGCATGTGTTCGGTTGTTTCCTTCAAGGATCCCTGTTCGGAGGCCTTGTGCCCGGCTGTTCCTTGGTAAGAGCATTTCATTTGGCCAGAGAGAGAAAACAAATTCAGATGCCTGGGAAGGGAAGGGGGCCCAGGAAGGATGGGGCCGTTTCCTTGAGTGTGAAATAGATTAGAGGTGTGGACCTCCTACCAATATCAGTCGGTCTTTACCAAGGCTCCTTGTGCTGATTGTCGTGATGGGCGGTACAGTCCGTGTCACTAGTTTATGAACTCGGGAGCCCTGTTGGCAAACATGTGCCTGGCGTGGGAGGAAGAGGTTGATGAAGACAGGCAGGTGCTGCCGCTTGAGCAAAGGTGGGGCACAGCAGCCTTTGGAAGGTTAGAGGAGACACGTGGAGGGTTAGAGGTGGCGAGGAAGAGGGGTCAGTCAGGTGAAGAGCTCAGTGACTACGGTCAGGAGTTTGTATTGGATCCAGAGAAACTCAAGAGTCACAGAATTGGGTGGAGGATATTGTTAACCTGTGGTCAAGGAGAGTGAGAAAGGAAATCAGAAAAAGGAAGGAACCTTTCCACTGGAGAATGTATAGAAGGAAAGAGACATTCTGAAAGGCTTTGCCCAGGGCTCAGAGCAGAGGTGCCCACGGGACTAAAGGGTGTGCCTCAGGCAAGCAGGGGTGTTGAGCTGGGTAAAAGGTTAGTGGCACCTCCAGCTGCAAATGTGAGTCTCTGCGTGGAACGTGGAACCAGCAGTCATGGGTGTACAGCGCTCCTGGGATCGAGAGGTTAAAGCAGAGGGAGAACCATCTGGAATCACACGTGGGCATCGTGGGCATCGCTTGGGGTGTTGCAGAAGTCTCCCCCAGGCGCATTCCAGGAGCATCTCCTGCGGTGTGGGGACCCGGGATAGCCTTTGTTTCACTAGCACAGCTCTGATGGCGCTGGTCCAGGCTTCTCCGCGGCCTTTGAGGGAAGCCTCAGTCTTTACAAGCCCTGGTCTTGGTGAAGACAGCAGTTACCCTGAAGGATGGCCAAGATGGTGTCCGTGGAACTCCGGCTGCTGTTCCGAGTGACTTCTCGGGGAGAACCCTGGGCGGCCTGTGGTTCCCTTTCCTCCTCTTGTCAAGTGGCCACTGGCCTGAAGGGAGCTGGCAGCCCCTTTGGGGACCGCACAGCGCTGACCCCGGGGTTTTTAACACTGCCCTTCATGAGCTCGCTGCTCTCCTTCCCACTTTCCGCTTTGTCACTTTCAGTTAAGCCTCGGACTTGGGAACCAAGACAGGCCGTGTAGGATTCGGTTAAATTTTTTTTAATTTTGTTTAGCACAAGGAGCTAAACAAGGCAAAAAGCAGAGAGGAAACTTCAATGAAGAAACAGAGGAGCAAATAGACTCTATAACCACCATCTATTGAATGCCCAGTGTGTGGCCAGCGCAGGGACCATCTAAAACATGTCATCTCTCTATTTTAGCAAAAACTCTGTAAGTGACTGCTTTTTCAGATGAGGACGCTGCAGCATAGAGTGTCTGTGTATTATTCATCTGGCTAGTAAACGGGGGACAGTGAGTTTAATCCATGGTTGTCTAATCAAAGTTCACTCTCTTTTTACAAAATATGCTGCCCCCCAGGAGGTTTCATCGAGGACCGGCTTAGATCCTCTGTGACAAATGGAAAGAACATATAGGATTTGGGAGAAAAAAACCTAGGATTTGAGACCAGACAGACCTGAATATCTTCCCCTTCTGTGACTTAGGGAAGTTACTTAAACTAAGATTCCACACTCTCTGCCATCAACCTGCAGGGCTCCGGGAGGCCTCTTGCCCTCCGTGGGCGCTCTGAACTCTGTGCGTGAACGACACACAATGGTTGTGGCTAAAGTAATTTTTGAAGCTTTTTTAAATCCTTTAAAAATTAAAAATAATGTTTTTTAAATTACAGTTTACACTTAATATTATTTTGTATTAGTTTCAGGTGTACAGCATAGTAGTTAAGATAAATCATATACTGTACAAACTGTCCCCCTGGTATTTCCAGTACCCACCTGGCATCAAGCATAGTTGTTACATTATTATTGACGATATTCCCTAGGCTGTACTTTATGTCCCCATGACTGCCAATCTGTGCTTCTCAATTCCTTCACCCTTTTCACCCAGACCCCCAATTCCCCTCCCTTCTTGCAACTATACCATCCTGATCGTGCCTGATCTGCTGATCTCAGAAATTTGTGAATCTTTTGAACCCAGTTTATTTCCTTATGGAGTCTGGTATTATGTGTGTGACTTAGATGGTGAAAGCCCTGCACAAACTTTTCTTCATAAGTGTTAAAAATCAAATTTGAATTGGTCAATGCTGGGAGGACCCCATATTCTTAGTTGGTTGAGTAAAAACCGAGGAGACTTCACCCTCATGCCCACCCTCCTGCAAGGCCTAGAAGCCTCGTGCTGTGGCTGCTGGTCTTACTGCCAGGATTTGCATTGTTGCAGGCCAGCCAGGCACATTCCTGTGTCTTTTGTTTTTAAACTGTTTTAGATAAGTTTAAGACCTGGAAGTCACCATTGCCTGCGTCCCATGGGAAATCTCCTTCAGTTATTGAGAGAAATTCTTCTGGTGGGAAAAAAAAATAGCGGAAACAAATAACTGATTGTTTGGAGGCTC
Organism: Myotis davidii; assembly: GCF_000327345.1. Lineage (NCBI taxonomy): Eukaryota > Metazoa > Chordata > Mammalia > Chiroptera > Vespertilionidae > Myotis > Myotis davidii. Next base: position 12,694,664 of record NW_006289813.1, on the reverse strand, counting down.
ATAGAAAGAAATTTCCATACATGACCTAGCTTCCTCACCCATGCTTCTGAAAGCCAAGGTTTTGTAAGGCGCCTTCCTACCCCACAGAACCACACATGATCCCCAGAGAAGATTCTTTCTGGTAGAGATGAGAAACACCTGAGAAGTGCAGCGAGCCCACGTTGTTGTTGAGCACACTGTGGTTTTTGGTAGATTTCTTCCTCCAAGGGTTCACTCCACCCTTCCCCACTTGAATAAGAAAGGCTAATAATTTTTAATCAGATTGTAGAATCATGGATCTACTTCCTCCTGCACATCCCCTACTGGAGATTATGGTGGTAAGCTTGATAGGTTTGTTGTTGTTGTTGTTGTTTTCAATTTTAAGAGGAACTATTTTGAGATCTGGAAATTGCAGCCTGGGCGCAGAAAACCTTGAAGACTCTGAGTGCCGCAGGGAATCCCGTTGCCACTGTTACTCGCACGAGCGAGCAGATGGAGACAGGGAGGGAAGGAGGCGGCGAGTCACAGAAACTGCTTTGAGAAAACCGTATTTCCAGTTCACGCAAGTTTCACCAGCCCTTCTGAAACGCACTGCAGCACAGCCCAGTGAGCGATGCTTGTGCGCTCTGGTCAGGTGACCGAGCGGCATAGGGTGATCGGTCCCCTTGGTCACTTAAAACATCAGCAAGAACTGAAATTCAAGCTTATTCTCCTGCTGCTTGGGAGCCACACCCGGACTCTGCCTCCTGCTTCTGATGTGTGTCTCTACAATCTACGCACATCACGCATGAGAGTCATGGTGGGGTCGTTAAGCATCCATATCACCCTAAGTTCCTGAAAACCAAGTGAATGGGAACACTTTCATTATCTGACAATGTCGCTGTAGCAAAAATAAAACAGAAAGGGTTGGCAATCCCAGCCTGGCCCATTGTTTTTGTTTCCTTGTGTGACGTCTTGGTGGACGTGATGGTGGCCTGAGTTACACTTGTCCAGTTCGTGTCCTTCCCAGAATGTCTGTTAATAAGCCTGCCATTTGGCATGTTCTGCATACTATGGCGGTGCCACGTCAGGTGCATTGGCCTATATGCAATTGTCTCGAGGTGCAGTGGCCGTGAGGAGTTGCCCGCTTTTCTTTTATCCACCAGGGAAGGGGAAATGTGGAATTCTGGGACATGTCAAAACCTAGAGGCAGCCTTTAAGCCTCTAAAGACCCACTTCCCCTGGAAAGTTGCTTCTGATTACCAGCCCATGGTGACACCTCCCCATGGAAATCCTGGAGCCCTGGCTGCTTTTACCCATTGCTTCCCATTTAGCACGTTGCCCTGCAAAGGTGGGAATCTTTCATGTGGACAGAGTCCCACCTGCCCCCTGAGTTTGCACAGCACGTGTGCTTAGAGGAGACACTCACTAATTACTTGTCTGTTTCTGGTCTTAAAAGATGGCCAACCTCTTGACACCAACAAGACCATGTACTGAAGTTTTAGGGAACGGTCTGTAGGGATGTTCACAAAAATTGATTCCTAGAGAGCCCAGGGCCCTGCGAGGCATTCGAGAGAGGTCTCAAGCTGCATGTGGCTGGTGACACTGGCTAAGGAAACCATTTGTTTCCTCTGCCCAGCTGAGTGTGAGGTACCACTGACGCTCATGGCCCGATCGGCAGGGTTGCTCAACTCTGTGGCAGGATCCCCGAGAGTGAGTTCAAGTTGTAATGGAGTTGGAGAAAGAAACTACTTCTAATTCAAAGGGTTGATTAGACTGACAAGCCAGGCTAAAAGGTGGGGGCTCGGCACTTAACTCATGACTAAGACGGCTGCTGGTAGGTCTGTGGTTTGTCCCCGGCTGGGGGCCAAGGACGCCAATGCCTTGAAGTCTGGGCGTGTTCGTTTCAGCTTTCTGTGCGGAGCCTGTGAGAGATGCACTTGGTGGTGAAACTCAAAGTTTTTCTGTTCCTCTGAACTTAGATTTTCCTTGCCCCAAAGTGATTGGTCCTTTTCTCCATCTATGACCAGGAGGAACATGCTCATCTTATTGAATGGATTGACCCAATCCTCATTAATGGGCCTTGACAAGCTGGCTGAAGTGACCAATGGCCCTAAGAGACACATGTCCCTGCCTGGGACACAGCCCCTGGGGCTCACCCATGTGCACTTCCTATTCGGTGACAGGTACTCTCTGACCTGGTGTAACTCTCATCACCTCCACCATCATTACCCAGGATGGCACTTCCTGAAGCAAAATGGCCAAGTTCAAGGTGCCCACCTTCATGCAGATAGGAGACAGGCTATGTAGATGTGAGTAGTAAGGAGAGAAGGGTCCCATCCTGATGGATGGGCTGAGTTAGGAGAGCTGGCACTTTCCTGCACACAAATGGAAATTCTTTTAAAAATGTATTTCTATTGATTTCAGAGAGAGAGAAGGGAGAGAGAGATAGAAACATCAATGATGAGAGAGAATCATGGATCTATTTCCTCCTGCACATCCCCTACTGGAGGTTGTGAGCCCACAACACGGGCATGTGCCCTCACCAGGAATTGAACAGTGACCTCCTGGTTCATAGGTTGACGCTCAACCAGAGTCACACCGGCTGGGCACAAATGGAAATTTAAACCAAAAATTGAAGGTGGATAAGACTGATGGCCAAGGAGAATGCCTAGGAGTGCTCCAAAAAGTCTTCCCCAAATCACTTGTTTCCCATAAATAAGCTACCTTATAGAAAGGCAGGGGTGCGAACTGCTTATAAAGTAAGATGTGGACACACCGGTCACAGGAAGGACTAGCATGCAACCCTTGGCAAACGTATTTGACCTTGAGTTCTTCTTCCATAAGCATGTCCTCAAACTGGTAATTTGCAGAGGGCATTTTTGGAAAAACTAGAGTAGGGTCATTAGAAGGATTACAAAGAAAGAACATTTGGGGAATGAAAATTTAAAAGGACAGTGAAACTGTATCAAGGACCTGAGACAAGGAAGTTTTTTCCTATCTTTCCATTTATTTACTAGAACTTAGGAGTGGGCAGGGCTCTGGAGGGAACTTTTCTGTAAATATTGATCCAACACTTCCACCCTGCACAAGAGCCTCGTGGAAGCTGCAAACCCAGCCCCTGGCTGCATGATTCAGCTCAGGGTGTTTGGAATTTTGGCTCTGAATGCTTTAGGAAGGGCATGTCTGCTCCAGTCCTCAGTACCACCCTTTGCTTTTGCCTAACCTGCTCCTCACATTCATTTAATTTTCTGCATCCTGACAACATTTATGTTTGCAGCCCCTGGCATAGGGAGCCATTGTGGTAATAATAAATACAGCATAAGCAAGCTCTCTAAGAACCTATACGGCTTGTCCTTTATTGCAAGGGACTGTCTTGAGCATTGTTAGCAGCATCTGGCCTCTACCCACTATGCTAGGAGCAAGCCCTTTCTCTCCCCACAGGAGTAAAATCTTCCCCAGTTGAGAAACACTGGTTTATGTGGAAGCATAGATACAACATGAAAAAAGAGCAGTAATCAGTGTGTTTCATGATAAGGGCATTGGGGCTGGATCAGCAATGGTCTTAGGTACCAGACAACGAGCTTTATCCTTGAGCAATAAGAAGTTATTAGAACATTTCAAGCAGTTGTTATGTCTTTGCTATCAGATATCTCCGTGTGCAGAATAGATTGGAGTGAACAACTTAGGAAGAGAGACTAGTTTGGATCCAAGGCCCACGAGTGTGACAGAATACAGGTAAGGGGACGGGTGAAAGATTGAAGGAGTAGAGTTGACAGGATCTAACCACCGAATGTGAAGGGAAGAGAGGAGTCAGGTGACTCATTTGTGCTTGAGTGACTGGGAATTGACATTAATTAAAAGGGGAAATATAGGAGGGGGCACTGGCTTGAGGGAGAGCCTGATGGGTTTATTTTAGGGCATGCTGAGTTCAGATGCCAGTAGGACAGCCAGCTGGAGCAGGGCAGGAGGCGGGCCAAGGTTGGGCTGAAGCTCTGAAGAGATGGAGGTGGAGGAGTTGGCAGCTCTTTCTTGGTGGTGGTTGCTGTGGATGCAGCGGGGGAAACCCAGGACAGGGAGAGAGAGATGCTAGGGCCCCTCCAGGTCTCACCTGGCCAGCCAGGAGGCAGGAGGGAAGTCAAGGATAGAGACTGAGAGAGCTAGCCGTACGGTCTAATTGGACAGATTCAACAGCTAAGAAACAGCTCTGTGCACATATAAGGACCAAAAACGCATGCTGGCATCAGTCTATGCCGCTGATTTGCATGAGGTGAGGGATGTGTGAGCTCTAAGGGAGCTTTACAGAGGAACAAGCAGGCTGCTGCTGCATCGAGCTTTCTGCAGGTGTGTGAGCCCTTGTGTTGATCGGGAGTCAGAAGGGAGCCAGCTCTCTGAGTTTGCAGGCCAGGCTTTCCCAGCGTGCACGGGTTGCAGGGTGTTCCCACCGCCATCGACATCATCATCTCCCATCACAGCACATGGAAACAAACCGAGCACCTTGTTTGCTTTCATAACTTCTGGGAGTAATTTTTGACCAGGAGATGGGAAAAGAGAGAAGGGAACTTTCATGCTTCCTGTTCTCAAGTCGTTTTGTGAACTTTACCTATGGCAAGAGGTCATCTGCACTTTGCCTCTTTAATTAATACGAAGCATGAGAGCCGCAGAAGTGGCCAAAGGGAAACAAAATCCAGATGGCATTGGCTTTTTGAAATATATGTATGTACACATAAAATGTAAAAATTACCGCTTTAACCATTTTTAAAAATTATTTCGAGTATTATTATTAGTAGCCTCCTCTTAAATTACATCTGCTTAAGTCCCATTGGCCTAAGCAAGTCACATAGCCAACTCCAACATCATGGCTGCCTCTTGCACGCCCCCGACTGGGGATCCACAACTTGGGTGTGTGCCCATGCCTGGAATCGAACCTGGGACCCTGCAGTCCGTAGGCCGCACTCTATCCACTGAGCCAAACCAGCTAGGGCCCACTTTAACCATTTTTAAATATAGAATTCTGCAGCATTAAATCTGCTGACATTGTTGTGCATCCATCACCCCAATCCATCCTCAGGACATTTCTCATCTTGCAAAACTGAAACTCTGTACCCATTAAACAAGAACTACCCATTCTCCCCTCTCCCAGCCCTTGGCAACCACCATTCTATATCTATCTCTGTGAATCTGACAGTTCTAGGTGCCTCCCATAAGTGGAATCATGCAGTATTTATCTTTCTGTGATCGGTTTCTTTCCCTTAACACAATGTCTTCAAGGTTCATTTCTCTTGTACGTGTGTAGAATTTTCT